>NW_028320430.1:0-325639 GCF_062004578.1 Staurois parvus
ACCAGACTGACACCGTCACTAGCGAGGCTGACACAAGACTGACACCGTCACGAGGAGAGGCTGACACCAGACCGAAACCGTCACTAGCGAGGCTGACACCAGACGGACCCTGTCACGAGGAGAGGCTGACACTAGACCGACACCGTCACGAGGAGAGGCTGACACCAGACGGACCCCGTCACAAGGAGAGGCTGACACCAGACCGACACGGTCACGAGGAGAGGCTGACACCAGACCGACCCCGTCACGAGGAGAGGCTGACACCAGACCGACCCCGTCACTAGCGAGGCTGACACCAGACTGACACCGTCACGAGGAGAGGCTGACACTAGACCGACACCGTCACGAGGAGAGGCTGACACCAGACGGACCCCGTCACGAGGAGAGGCTGACACCAGACCGACACCGTCACGAGGAGAGGCTGACACCAGACCGACCCCGCCACGAGGAGAGGCTGACACCAGACCGACCCCGTCACTAGCGAGGCTGACACCAGACTGACACCGTCACGAGGAGAGGCTGACACCAGACGGACACCGTCACGAGGAGAGGCTGACACCAGACTGAAACCGTCACTAGCGAGGCTGACACCAGACTGACACCGTCACGAGGAGAGGCTGACACCAGACTGACACCGTCACGAGGAGAGGCTGACACCAGACTGACACCGTCACTAGCGAGGCTGACACCAGACTGACACCGTCACTAGCGAGGCTGACACCAGACTGACACCGTCACTAGCGAGGCTGACACCAGACTGACACCGTCACGAGGAGAGGCTGACACCAGACTGACACCGTCACGAGGAGAGGCTGACACCAGACTGAAACCGTCACTAGCGAGGCAGACACCAGACTGACACCGTCACGAGGAGAGGCTGACACCAGACTGAAACCGTCACTAGCGAGGCTGACACCAGACTGACACCGTCACGAGGAGAGGCTGACACCAGACCGAAACCGTCACTAGCGAGGCTGACACCAGACGGACCCTGTCACGAGGAGAGGCTCACACCAGACCGACACCGTCACGAGGAGAGGCTGACACCAGATCGACACCGTCACGAGGAGAGGCTGACACCAGACCGACCCCGTCACGAGGCGAGGATGACACCAGACCGACACCGTCACTAGCGAGGATGACACCAGACCGACACCGTCACGAGGCGAGGCTGACACCAGACCGACACCGTCACGAGGCGAGGCTGACACCAGACCGACCCCGTCACTAGCGAGGCTGACACCAGACCGACCCCGTCACTAGCGAGGCTGACACCAGACGGACACCGTCACGAGGAGAGGCTGACACCAGACTGAAACCGTCACTAGCGAGGCTGACACCAGACTGACACCGTCACGAGGAGAGGCTGACACCAGACTGACACCGTCACGAGGAGAGGCTGACACCAGACTGAAACCGTCACTAGCGAGGCTGACACCAGACTGACACCGTCACTAGCGAGGCTGACACCAGACCGACACCGTCACGAGGAGAGGCATACACCAGACCGAAACCGTCACTAGCGAGGCTGACACCAGACCGACCCCCGTCACGAGGAGAGGCTGACACCAGACCGACCCCGTCACGAGGAGAGGCTGACACCAGACCGACACCGTCACGAGGCGAGGCTGACACCAGACCGACACCGTCACGAGGCGAGGCTGACACCAGACCGACCCCGTCACGAGGCGAGGCTGACACCAGACCGAAACCGTCACTAGCGAGGCTGACACCAGACCGACCCCCGTCACGAGGAGAGGCTGACACCAGACCGACCCCGTCACGAGGAGAGGCTGACACCAGACCGACACCGTCACGAGGAGAGGCTGACACCAGACCGACCCCGTCACGAGGCGAGGATGACAACAGACCGACACCGTCACTAGCGAGCATAACACCAGACCGACACCGTCACGAGGCGAGGCTGACACCAGACTGAAACCGTCACTAGCGAGGCTGACACCAGACGGACCCCGTCACGAGGAGAGGCTGACACCAGACCGACCCCGTCACGAGGAGAGGATGACACCAGACCGACACCATCACGAGGAGAGGCTGACACCAGACCGACACCGTCACGAGGCGAGGCTGACACCAGACCGACCCCGTCACGAGGCGAGGCTGACACCAGACCGACCCCGTCACTAGCGAGGCTGACACCAGACCGACACCGTCACGAGGAGAGGCTGACACCAGACTGAAACCTTCACTAGCGAGGCTGACACCAGACTGACACCGTCACGAGGAGAGGCTGACACCAGACCGACACCGTCACGAGGAGAGGCTGACACCAGACTGAAACCGTCAATAGCGAGGCTGACACCAGACTGACACCGTCACGAGGAGAGGCTGACACCAGACCGACCCCCGTCACGAGGAGAGGCTGACACCAGACCGACCCCGTCACGAGGCGAGGATGACAACAGACCGACACCGTCACTAGCGAGCATAACACCAGACCGACACCGTCACGAGGCGATGCTGACACCAGACTGAAACCGTCACTAGCGAGGCTGACACCAGACCGACCCCGTCACGAGGAGAGGCTGACACCAGACCGACCCCGTCACGAGGAGAGGATGACACCAGACCGACACCGTCACGAGGAGAGGCTGACACCAGACCGACACCGTCACGAGGCGAGGCTGACACCAGACCGACACCGTCACGAGGCGAGGCTGACACCAGACCGACACCGTCACGAGGCGAGGCTGACTCCAGACCGACCCCGTCACGAGGCGAGGCTGACACCAGTCCGACACCGTCACTAGCGAGGCTGACACCAGACCGACCCCGTCACTAGCGAGGCTGACACCAGTCCGACACCGTCACGAGGAGAGGCTGACACCAGACTGAAACCGTCACTAGCGAGGCTGACACCAAACTGACACCGTCACGAGGAGAGGCTGACACCAGACCGACACCGTCACGAGGAGAGGCTGACACCAGACTGAAACCGTAACTAGCGAGGCTGACACCAGACCGACCCCGTCACGAGGAGAGGCTGACACCAGACCGACCCCGTCACGAGGCGAGGCTGACACCAGACTGAAACCGTCACTAGCGAGGCTGACACCAGACCGACCCCGTCACGAGGAGAGGCTGACACCAGACCGACCCCGTCACGAGGAGAGGCTGACACCAGACTGAAACCGTCACTAGCGAGGCTGACACCAGAATGACACCGTCACGAGGAGAGGCTGACACCAGACTGAAACCGTCACTAGCGAGGCTGACACCAGACCGACACCGTCACGAGGCGAGGCTGACACCAGACCGACCCCGTCACTAGCGAGGTTGACACCAGACCGACCCCCGTCACGAGGAGAGGCTGACACCAGACCGACCCCGTCACGAGGAGAGGCTGACACCAGACCGACACCGTCACGAGGCGAGGCTGACACCAGACCGACACCGTCACGAGGCGAGGCTGACACCAGACCGACACCGTCACGAGGCGAGGCTGACACCAGACCGACCCCGTCACTAGCGAGGCTGACACCAGACCGACCCCGTCACTAGCGAGGCTGACACCAGACCGACACCGTCACGAGGCAAGGCTGACACCAGACTGATACCGTCACTAGCGAGGCTGACACCAGACCGACACCGTCACGAGGCAAGGCTGACACCAGACTGATACCGTCACTAGCGAGGCTGACACCAGACTGACACCGTCACGAGGAGAGGCTGACACCAGACTGACACCGTCACGAGGAGAGGCTGACACCAGACTGAAACCGTCACGAGGCGAGGCTGACAGCAGGCCGACACTGTCACTAGCGAGGCTGACACCAGACCGACACCGTCACGAGGCGAGGCTGACAGCAGGCCGACACCGTCACTAGCGAGGCTGACACCAGACCGACCCCGTCACTAGCGAGACTGACACCAGACCGACACCGTCACGAGGAGAGGCTGACACCAGACTGAAACTGTCACTAGCGAGGCTGACACCAGACTGACACCGTCACGAGGAGAGGCTGACACCAGACTGACACCGTCACGAGGAGAGGCTGACACCAGACCGACACCGTCACGAGGCGAGGCTGACACCAGACCGACACCGTCACGAGGCGAGGCTGACACCAGACCGACACCGTCACGAGGCGAGGCTGACACCAGACCGACACCGTCACGAGGCGAGGCTGACACCAGACCGACACCGTCACTAGCGAGGCTGACACCAGACCGACCCCGTCACTAGCGAGGCTGACACCAGACTGACACTGTCACGAGGAGAGGCTGACACCAGACCGACACCGTCACGAGGAGAGGCTGACACCAGACTGAAACCGTCACTAGCGAGGCTGACACCAGACTGACACCGTCACGAGGAGAGGCTGACACCAGACTGACACCGTCACGAGGAGAGGCTGACACCAGACTGAAACCGTCACTAGCGAGGCTGACACCAGACTGACACCGTCACTAGCGAGGCTGACACCAGACCGACACCGTCACGAGGAGAGGCTGACACCAGACCGAAACCGTCACTAGCGAGGCTGACACCAGACCGACCCCCGTCACGAGGAGAGGCTGACACCAGACCGACCCCGTCACGAGGAGAGGCTGACACCAGACCGACACCGTCACGAGGAGAGGCTGACACCAGACCGACCCCGTCACGAGGCGAGGATGACAACAGACCGACACCGTCACTAGCGAGCATAACACCAGACCGACACCGTCACGAGGCGAGGCTGACACCAGACTGAAACCGTCACTAGCGAGGCTGACACCAGACCGACCCCGTCACGAGGAGAGGCTGACACCAGACCGACCCCGTCACGAGGAGAGGATGACACCAGACCGACACCATCACGAGGAGAGGCTGACACCAGACCGACACCGTCACGAGGCGAGGCTGACACCAGACCGACACCGTCACGAGGCGAGGCTGACACCAGACCGACACCGTCACGAGGCGAGGCTGACACCAGACCGACCCCGTCACGAGGCGAGGCTGACACCAGACCGACACCGTCACTAGCGAGGCTGACACCAGACCGACACCGTCACGAGGCGAGGCTGACACCAGACTGATACCGTCACTAGCGAGGCTGACACCAGACTGACACCGTCACGAGGAGAGGCTGACACCAGACTGACACCGTCACGAGGAGAGGCTGACACCAGACTGAAACCGTCAATAGCGAGGCTGACACCAGACCGACCCCGTCACGAGGAGAGGCTGACACCAGACCGACCCCGTCACGAGGCGAGGATGACAACAGACCGACACCGTCACTAGCGAGCATAACACCAGACCGACACCGTCACGAGGCGAGGCTGACACCAGACTGAAACCGTCACGAGGCGAGGATGACAACAGACCGACACCGTCACTAGCGAGCATAACACCAGACCGACACCGTCACGAGGCGAGGCTGACACCAGACTGAAACCGTCACTAGCGAGGCTGACACCAGACCGACCCCGTCACGAGGAGAGGCTGACACCAGACCGACCCCGTCACGAGGAGAGGATGACACCAGACCGACACCGTCACGAGGAGAGGCTGACACGAGACCGACACCGTCACGAGGCGAGGCTGACACCAGACCGACAGCGTCACGAGGCGAGGCTGACACCAGACCGACACCGTCACGAGGCGAGGCTGACACCAGACCGACCCCGTCACGAGGCGAGGCTGACACCAGACCGACACCGTCACTAGCGAGGCTGACACCAGACCGACCCCGTCACTAGCGAGGCTGACACCAGACCGACACCGTCACGAGGAGAAGCTGACACCAGACTGAAACCGTCACTAGCGAGGCTGACACCAGACTGACACCGTCACGAGGAGAGGCTGACACCAGACCGACACCGTCACGAGGAGAGGCTGACACCAGACTGAAACCGTCACTAGCGAGGCTGACACCAGACTGACACCGTCACGAGGAGAGGCTGACACCAGACTGACACCGTCACGAGGAGAGGCTGACACCAGACTGACACCGTCACGAGGAGAGGCTGACACCAGACCGACCCCGTCACGAGGAGAGGATGACACCAGACCGACCCCGTCACGAGGAGAGGCTGACACCAGACCGACCCCGTCACGAGGAGAGGATGACACCAGACCGACACCGTCACGAGGAGAGGCTGACACCAGACCGACACCGTCACGAGGCGAGGCTGACACCAGACCGACAGCGTCACGAGGCGAGGCTGACACCAGACCGACACCGTCACGAGGCGAGGCTGACCCCAGACCAACCCCGTCACGAGGCGAGGCTGACACCAGACCGACACCGTCACGAGGCGAGGCTGACACCAGACTGAAACCGTCACGAGGCGAGGATGACAACAGACCGACACCGTCACTAGCGAGCATAACACCAGACCGACACCGTCACGAGGCGAGGCTGACACCAGACTGAAACCGTCACTAGCGAGGCTGACACCAGACCGACCCCGTCACGAGGAGAGGCTGACACCAGACCGACCCCGTCACGAGGAGAGGATGACACCAGACCGACACCGTCACGAGGAGAGGCTGACACCAGACCGACACCGTCACGAGGCAAGGCTGACACCAGACCGACAGCGTCACGAGGCGAGGCTGACACCAGACCGACACCGTCACGAGGCGAGGCTGACACCAGACCGACCCCGTCACGAGGCGAGGCTGACACCAGACCGACACCGTCACTAGCGAGGCTGACACCAGACCGACCCCGTCACTAGCGAGGCTTACACCAGACCGACACCGTCACGAGGAGAAGCTGACACCAGACTGAAACCGTCACTAGCGAGGCTGACACCAGACTGACACCGTCACGAGGAGAGGCTGACACCAGACCGACACCGTCACGAGGAGAGGCTGACACCAGACTGAAACCGTCACTAGCGAGGCTGACACCAGACTGACACCGTCACGAGGAGAGGCTGACACCAGACTGACACCGTCACGAGGAGAGGCTGACACCAGACTGACACCGTCACGAGGAGAGGCTGACACCAGACCGACCCCGTCACGAGGAGAGGATGACACCAGACCGACCCCGTCACGAGGAGAGGCTGACACCAGACCGACCCCGTCACGAGGAGAGGATGACACCAGACCGACACCGTCACGAGGAGAGGCTGACACCAGACCGACACCGTCACGAGGCGAGGCTGACACCAGACCGACAGCGTCACGAGGCGAGGCTGACACCAGACCGACACCGTCACGAGGCGAGGCTGACACCAGACCAACCCCGTCACGAGGCGAGGCTGACACCAGACCGACACCGTCACTAGCGAGGCTGACACCAGACCGACCCCGTCACTAGCGAGGCTGACACCAGACCGACACCGTCACGAGGAGAGGCTGACACCAGACTGAAACCGTCACTAGCGAGGCTGACACCAGACCGACACCGTCACGAGGAGAGGCTGACACCAGACTGAAACCGTCACTAGCGAGGCTGACACCAGACTGACACCGTCACGAGGAGAGGCTGACACCAGACTGAAACCGTCACTAGCGAGGCTGACACCAGACCGACACCGTCACGAGGAGAGGCTGACACCAGACTGACACCGTCACGAGGAGAGGCTGACACCAGACTGACACCGTCACGAGGAGAGGCTGACACCAGACCGACCCCGTCACGAGGAGAGGATGACACCAGACCGACCCCGTCACGAGGAGAGGCTGACACCAGACCGACCCCGTCACGAGGAGAGGATGACACCAGACCGACACCGTCACGAGGAGAGGCTGACACCAGACCGACACCGTCACGAGGCGAGGCTGACACCAGACCGACAGCGTCACGAGGCGAGGCTGACACCAGACCGACACCGTCACTAGCGAGGCTGACACCAGACCGACACCGTCACGAGGAGAGGCTGACACCAGACTGAAACCGTCACTAGCGAGGCTGACACCAGACTGACACCGTCACGAGGAGAGGCTGACACCAGACCGACACCGTCACGAGGAGAGGCTGACACCAGACTGAAACCGTCACTAGCGAGGCTGACACCAGACTGACACCGTCACGAGGAGAGGCTGACACCAGACTGAAACTGTCACTAGCGAGGCTGACACCAGACCGACACCGTCACGAGGCGAGGCTGACACCAGACCGACCCCGTCACTAGCGAGGTTGACACCAGACCGACACCGTCACGAGGCGAGGCTGACACCAGACCGACACCGTCACGAGGCGAGGCTGACACCAGACCGACACCGTCACGAGGCGAGGCTGACACCAGACCGACCCCGTCACTAGCGAGGCTGACACCAGACCGACCCCGTCACTAGCGAGGCTGACACCAGACCGACACCGTCACGAGGCAAGGCTGACACCAGACTGATACCGTCACTAGCGAGGCTGACACCAGACTGACACCGTCACGAGGAGAGGCTGACACCAGACTGACACCGTCACGAGGAGAGGCTGACACCAGACTGAAACCGTCACTAGCGAGGCTGACACCAGACTGACACCGTCACGAGGAGAGGCTGACACCAGACTGACACCGTCACGAGGAGAGGCTGACACCAGACTGAAACCGTCACTAGCGAGGCTGACACCAGACCGACACCGTCACGAGGCGAGGCTGACACCAGACCGACACCGTCACGAGGCGAGGCTGACACCAGACAGACACCGTCACGAGGCGAGGCTGACAGCAGGCCGACACCGTCACTAGCGAGGCTGACACCAGACCGACCCCGTCACTAGCGAGACTGACACCAGACCGACACCGTCACGAGGAGAGGCTGACACCAGACTGAAACTGTCACTAGCGAGGCTGACACCAGACTGACACCGTCACGAGGCGAGGCTGACACCAGACCGACACCGTCACTAGCGAGGCTGACACCAGACCGACCCCGTCACTAGCGAGGCTGACACCAGACTGACACTGTCACGAGGAGAGGCTGACACCAGACCGACACCGTCACGAGGAGAGGCTGACACCAGACTGAAACCGTCACTAGCGAGGCTGACACCAGACTGACACCGTCACAAGGAGAGGCTGACACCAGACTGACACCGTCACGAGGAGAGGCTGACACCAGACTGAAACCGTCACTAGCGAGGCTGACACCAGACTGACACCGTCACTAGCGAGGCTGACACCAGACCGACACCGTCACGAGGAGAGGCTGACACCAGACCGAAACCGTCACTAGCGAGGCTGACACCAGACCGACCCCCGTCACGAGGAGAGGCTGACACCAGACCGACCCCGTCACGAGGAGAGGCTGACACCAGACCGACACCGTCACGAGGAGAGGCTGACACCAGACCGACCCCGTCACGAGGCGAGGATGACAACAGACCGACACCGTCACTAGCGAGCATAACACCAGACCGACACCGTCACGAGGCGAGGCTGACACCAGACTGAAACCGTCACTAGCGAGGCTGACACCAGACCGACCCCGTCACGAGGAGAGGCTGACACCAGACCGACCCCGTCACGAGGAGAGGATGACACCAGACCGACACCATCACGAGGAGAGGCTTACACCAGACCGACACCGTCACGAGGCGAGGCTGACACCACACCGACACCGTCACAAGGCGAGGCTGACACCAGACCGACACCGTCACGAGGCGAGGCTGACACCAGACCGACCCCGTCACGAGGCGAGGCTGACACCAGACCGACACCGTCACTAGCGAGGCTGACACCAGACCGACACCGTCACGAGGCGAGGCTGACACCAGACTGATACCGTCACTAGCGAGGCTGACACCAGACTGACACCGTCACGAGGAGAGGCTGACACCAGACTGACACCGTCACGAGGAGAGGCTGACACCAGACTGAAACCGTCACTAGCGAGGCTGACACCAGACTGACACCGTCACGAGGAGAGGCTGACACCAGACCGACACCGTCACGAGGAGAGGCTGACACCAGACTGAAACCGTCACTAGCGAGGCTGACACCAGACTGACACCGTCACGAGGAGAGGCTGACACCAGACTGACACCGTCACGAGGAGAGGCTGACACCAGACTGAAACCGTCAATAGCGAGGCTGACACCAGACCGACCCCGTCACGAGGAGAGGCTGACACCAGACCGACCCCGTCACGAGGCGAGGATGACAACAGACCGACACCGTCACTAGCGAGCATAACACCAGACCGACACCGTCACGAGGCGAGGCTGACACCAGACTGAAACCGTCACGAGGCGAGGATGACAACAGACCGACACCGTCACTAGCGAGCATAACACCAGACCGACACCGTCACGAGGCGAGGCTGACACCAGACTGAAACCGTCACTAGCGAGGCTGACACCAGACCGACCCCGTCACGAGGAGAGGCTGACACCAGACCGACCCCGTCACGAGGAGAGGATGACACCAGACCGACACCGTCACGAGGAGAGGCTGACACCAGACCGACACCGTCACAAGGCGAGGCTGACACCAGACCGAAAGCGTCACGAGGCGAGGCTGACACCAGACCGACACCGTCACGAGGCGAGGCTGACACCAGACCGACCCCGTCACGAGGCGAGGCTGACACCAGACCGACACCGTCACTAGCGAGGCTGACACCAGACCGACCCCGTCACTAGCGAGGCTGACACCAGACCGACACCGTCACGAGGAGAAGCTGACACCAGACTGAAACCGTCACTAGCGAGGCTGACACCAGACTGACACCGTCACGAGGAGAGGCTGACACCAGACCGACACCGTCACGAGGAGAGGCTGACACCAGACTGAAACCGTCACTAGCGAGGCTGACACCAGACTGACACCGTCACGAGGAGAGGCTGACACCAGACTGACACCGTCACGAGGAGAGGCTGACACCAGACTGACACCGTCACGAGGAGAGGCTGACACCAGACTGAAACCGTCACTAGCGAGGCTGACACCAGACCGACACCGTCACGAGGCGAGGCTGACACCAGACCGACACCGTCACGAGGCGAGGCTGACACCAGACCGACACCGTCACGAGGCGAGGCTGACACCAGACCGACACCGTCACTAGCGAGGCTGACACCAGACTGACACCGTCACGAGGAGAGGCTGACACCAGACCGACACCGTCACGAGGAGAGGCTGACACCAGACTGAAACCGTCACTAGCGAGGCTGACACCAGACTGACACCGTCAAGAGGAGAGGCTGACACCAGACTGACACCGTCACGAGGAGAGGCTGACACCAGACTGAAACCGTCACTAGCGAGGCTGACACCAGACTGACACCGTCACGAGCGAGGCTGACACCAGACCGACACCGTCACGAGGAGAGGCTGACACCAGACCGAAACCGTCACTAGCGAGGTTGACACCAGACCGACCCCCGTCACGAGGAGAGGCTGACACCAGACCGACCCCGTCACGAGGAGAGGCTGACACCAGACCGACACCGTCACGAGGAGAGGCTGACACCAGACCGACACCGTCACGAGGAGAGGCTGACACCAGACCGACCCCCGTCACGAGGAGAGGCTGACACCAGACCGACCCCGTCACGAGGAGAGGCTGACACCAGACCGACACCGTCACGAGGAGAGGCTGACACCAGACCGACCCCGTCACTAGCGTGGCTGACACCAGACCGACCCCGTCACGAGGCGAGGATGACACCTGACCGACACCGTCACTAGCGAGGATGACACCAGACCGACACCGTCACGAGGCGAGGCTGACACCAGACTGAAACCGTCACTAGCGAGGCTGACACCAGACTGACACCGTCACGAGGAGAGGCTGACACCAGACTGACACCGTCACGAGGAGAGGCTGACACCAGACTGAAACCGTTACTAGCGAGGCTGACACCAGACCGACCCCGTCACGAGGAGAGGCTGACACCAGACCGACCCCGTCATGAGGAGAGGCTGACACCAGACTGACACCGTCACGAGGAGAGGCTGACACCAGACCGACCCCGTCACTAGCGTGGTTGACACCAGACCGACCCCGTCACGAGGCGAGGATGACACCAGACCGACACCGTCACTAGCGAGGATGACACCAGACCGACACCGTCACGAGGCGAGGCTGACACCAGACCGACACCGTCACGAGGCGAGGCTGACACCAGACCGACACCGTCACGAGGCGAGGCTGACACCAGACCGACCCCGTCACTAGCGAGGCTGACACCAGACCGACACCGTCACGAGGCGAGGCTGACACCAGACTGATACCGTCACTAGCGAGGCTGACACCAGACTGACACCGTCACTAGCGAGGCTGACACCAGACTGACACCGTCACGAGGAGAGGCTGACACCAGACCGACACCGTCACGAGGAGAGGCTGACACCAGACTGAAACCGTCACTAGCGAGGCTGACACCAGACTGACACCGTCAAGAGGAGAGGCTGACACCAGACTGACACCGTCACGAGGAGAGGCTGACACCAGACTGAAACCGTCACTAGCGAGGCTGACACCAGACTGACACCGTCACTAGCGAGGCTGACACCAGACCGACACCGTCACGAGGAGAGGCTGACACCAGACCGACCCCGTCACTAGCGAGGCTGACACCAGACCGACCCCGTCACGAGGAGAGGATGACACCAGACCGACACCGTCATTAGCGAGGATGACACCAGACCGACACCGTCACTAGCGAGGATGACACCAGACCGACACCGTCACGAGGCGAGGCTGACACCAGACCGACACCGTCACGAGGCGAGGCTGACACCAGACCGACACCGTCACGAGGCGAGGCTGACACCAGACCGACCCCGTCACTAGCGAGGCTGACACCAGACCGACACCGTCACGAGGCGAGGCTGACACCAGACTGATACCGTCACTAGCGAGGCTGACACCAGACTGACACCGTCACTAGCGAGGCTGACACCAGACTGACACCGTCACGAGGAGAGGCTGACACCAGACTGACACCGTCACGAGGAGAGGCTGACACCAGACCGACCCCGTCACGAGGAGAGGCTGACACCAGACCGACACCGTCACTAGCGAGGCTGACACCAGACCGACACCGTCACGAGGCGAGGCTGACACCAGACCGACCCCGTCACGAGGAGAGGCTGACACCAGACCGACCCCGTCACGAGGAGAGGCTGACACCAGACGGACCCCGTCACGAGGAGAGGCTGACACCAGACCGACACCGTCACGAGGAGAGGCTGACACCAGACCGACCCCGTCACTAGCGAGGCAGACACCAGACTGACACCGTCACGAGGAGAGGCTGACACCAGACTGAAACCGTCACTAGCGAGGCTGACACCAGACTGACACCGTCACGAGGAGAGGCTGACACCAGACTGACACCGTCACGAGGAGAGGCTGACACCAGACCGACACCGTCACGAGGCGAGGCTGACACCAGACCGACACCGTCACGAGGCGAGGCTGACACCAGACCGACACCGTCACGAGGCGAGGCTGACACCAGACCGACCCCGTCACGAGGCGAGGATGACCCCAGACCAACACCGTCACTAGCGAGGATGACACCAGACCGACACCGTCACGAGGAGAGGCTGACACCAGACCGAAACCGTCACTAGCGAGGCTGACACCAGACCGACCCCCGTCACGAGGAGAGGCTGACACCAAACCGACCCCGTCACGAGGAGAGGCTGACCCCAGACCAACACCGTCACTAGCGAGGATGACACCAGACCGACACCGTCACGAGGAGAGGCTGACACCAGACCGAAACCGTCACTAGCGAGGCTGACACCAGACCGACCCCCGTCACGAGGAGAGGCTGACACCAAACCGACCCCGTCACGAGGAGAGGCTGACACCAGACCGACACCGTCACTAGCGAGGATGACACCAGACCGACACCGTCACGAGGCGAGGATGACACCAGACCAACACCGTCACTAGCGAGGATGACACCAGACCGACCCCCGTCACGAGGAGAGGCTGACACCAGACTGAAACCGTCACTAGCGAGGCTGACACCAGACCGACCCCGTCACGAGGAGAGGCTGACACCAGAACGACCCCGTCACGAGGAGAGGCTGACACCAGACCGACACCGTCACGAGGAGAGGCTGACACCAGACCGACACCGTCACGAGGAGAGGCTGACACCAGACCGACCCCGTCACTAGCGTGGCTGACACCAGACCGACCCCGTCACGAGGCGAGGATGACACCAGACCGACACCGTCACTAGCGAGGATGACACCAGACCGACACCGTCACGAGGCGAGGCTGACACCAGAACGACCCAATCACTAGCGAGGCTGACACCAGACCGACCCCGTCACTAGCGAGGCTGACACCAGACCGACACCGTCACGAGGCGAGGCTGACACCAGACTGATACCGTCACTAGCGAGGCTGACACCAGACTGACACCGTCACGAGGAGAGGCTGACACCAGACTGACACCGTCACGAGGAGAGGCTGACACCAGACTGAAACCGTCACTAGCGAGGCTAACACCAGACTGACACCGTCACTAGCGAGGCTGACACCAGACCGACACCGTCACGAGGAGAGGCTGACACCAGACCGACCCCGTCACTAGCGAGGCTGACACCAGACCGACCCCGTCACGAGGCGAGGATGACACCAGACCGACACCGTCACTAGCGAGGATGACACCAGACCGACACCGTCACGAGGCGAGGCTGACACCAGACCGACACCGTCACGAGGAGAGGCTGACACCAGACTGACACCGTCACGAGGAGAGGCTGACACCAGACTGAAACCGTCACTAGCGAGGCTGACACCAGACTGACACCGTCACGAGGAGAGGCTGACACCAGACTGACACCGTCACGAGGAGAGGCTGACACCAGACTGAAACCGTCACTAGCGAGGCTGACACCAGACTGACACCGTCACTAGCGAGGCTGACACTAGACCGACACCGTCACGAGGAGAGGCTGACACCAGACTGAAACCGTCACTAGCGAGGCTGACACCAGACCGACCCCCGTCACGAGGAGAGGCTGACACCAGACCGACCCCGTCACGAGGAGAGGCTGACACCAGACCGACACCGTCACGAGGAGAGGCTGACACCAGACCGACCCCGTCACGAGGCGAGGATGACACCAGACCGACACCGTCACTAGCGAGCATGACACCAGACCGACACCGTCACGAGGCGAGGCTGACACCAGACTGAAACCGTCACTAGCGAGGCTGACACCAGACCGACCCCGTCACGAGGAGAGGCTGACACCAGACCGACCCCGTCACGAGGAGAGGCTGACACCAGACCGACACCGTCACGAGGAGAGGCTGACACCAGACCGACACCGTCACGAGGCGAGGCTGACACCAGACCGACACCGTCACGAGGCGAGGATGACACCAGACCAACACCGTCACTAGCGAGGATGACACCAGACCGACCCCCGTCACGAGGAGAGGCTGACACCAGACTGAAACCGTCACTAGCGAGGCTGACACCAGACCGACCCCGTCACGAGGAGAGGCTGACACCAGAACGACCCCGTCACGAGGAGAGGCTGACACCAGACCGACACCGTCACGAGGAGAGGCTGACACCAGACCGACACCGTCACGAGGAGAGGCTGACACCAGACCGACCCCGTCACTAGCGTGGCTGACACCAGACCGACCCCGTCACGAGGCGAGGATGACACCAGACCGACACCGTCACTAGCGAGGATGACACCAGACCGACACCGTCACGAGGCGAGGCTGACACCAGAACGACCCAATCACTAGCGAGGCTGACACCAGACCGACCCCGTCACTAGCGAGGCTGACACCAGACCGACACCGTCACGAGGCGAGGCTGACACCAGACTGATACCGTCACTAGCGAGGCTGACACCAGACTGACACCGTCACGAGGAGAGGCTGACACCAGACTGACACCGTCACGAGGAGAGGCTGACACCAGACTGAAACCGTCACTAGCGAGGCTAACACCAGACTGACACCGTCACTAGCGAGGCTGACACCAGACCGACACCGTCACGAGGAGAGGCTGACACCAGACCGACCCCGTCACTAGCGAGGCTGACACCAGACCGACCCCGTCACAAGGCGAGGATGACACCAGACCGACACCGTCACTAGCGAGGATGACACCAGACCGACACCGTCACGAGGCGAGGCTGACACCAGACCGACACCGTCACGAGGAGAGGCTGACACCAGACTGACACCGTCACGAGGAGAGGCTGACACCAGACTGAAACCGTCACTAGCGAGGCTGACACCAGACTGACACCGTCACGAGGAGAGGCTGACACCAGACTGACACCGTCACGAGGAGAGGCTGACACCAGACTGAAACCGTCACTAGCGAGGCTGACACCAGACTGACACCGTCACTAGCGAGGCTGACACTAGACCGACACCGTCACGAGGAGAGGCTGACACCAGACTGAAACCGTCACTAGCGAGGCTGACACCAGACCGACCCCCGTCACGAGGAGAGGCTGACACCAGACCGACCCCGTCACGAGGAGAGGCTGACACCAGACCGACACCGTCACGAGGAGAGGCTGACACCAGACCGACCCCGTCACGAGGCGAGGATGACACCAGACCGACACCGTCACTAGCGAGCATGACACCAGACCGACACCGTCACGAGGCGAGGCTGACACCAGACTGAAACCGTCACTAGCGAGGCTGACACCAGACGACCCCGTCACGAGGAGAGGCTGACACCAGACCGACCCCGTCACGAGGAGAGGCTGACACCAGACCGACACCGTCACGAGGAGAGGCTGACACCAGACCGACACCGTCACGAGGCGAGGCTGACACCAGACCGACACCGTCACGAGGCGAGGCTGACACCAGACCGACACCGTCACGAGGCGAGGCTGACACCAGACCGACACCGTCACGAGGCGAGGCTGACACCAGACCGACACCGTCACTAGCGAGGCTGACACAAGACCGACCCCGTCACTAGCGAGGCTGACACCAGACTGACACCGTCACGAGGAGAGGCTGACACCAGACCGACACCGTCACGAGGAGAGGCTGACACCAGACTGAAACCGTCACTAGCGAGGCTGACACCAGACTGACACCGTCACGAGGAGAGGCTGACACCAGACTGACACCGTCACGAGGAGAGGCTGACACCAGACTGAAACCGTCACTAGCGAGGCTGACACCAGACTGACACCGTCACTAGCGAGGCTGACACCAGAACGACACCGTCACGAGGAGAGGCTGACACCAGACCGAAACCGTCACTAGCGAGGCTGACACCAGACCGACCCCCGTCACGAGGAGAGGCTGACACCAGACCGACCCCGTCACGAGGAGAGGCTGACACCAGACCGACACCGTCACGAGGAGAGGCTGACACCAGACCGACCCCGTCACGAGGCGAGGATGACAACAGACCGACACCGTCACTAGCGAGCATAACACCAGACCGACACCGTCACGAGGCAAGGCTGACACCAGACTGAAACCGTCACTAGCGAGGCTGACACCAGACCGACCCCGTCACGAGGAGAGGCTGACACCAGACCGACCCCGTCACTAGGAGAGGATGACACCAGAACGACACCATCACGAGGAGAGGCTGACACCAGACCGACACCGTCACGAGGCGAGGCTGACACCAGACCGACACCGTCACGAGGCGAGGCTGACACCAGACCGACACCGTCACGAGGCGAGGCTGACACCAGACCGACCCCGTCACGAGGCGAGGCTGACACCAGACCGACACCGTCACTAGCGAGGCTGACACCAGACCGACCCCATCACTAGCGAGGCTGACACCAGACCGACACAGTCACGAGGAGAGGCTGACACCAGACCGACCCCGTCACGAGGCGAGGATGACAACAGACCGACACCGTCACTAGCGAGCATAACACCAGACCGACACCGTCACGAGGCGAGGCTGACACCAGACTGAAACCGTCACTAGCGAGGCTGACACCAGACCGACCCCGTCACGAGGAGAGGCTGACACCAGACCGACCCCGTCACGAGGAGAGGATGACACCAGACCGACACCGTCACGAGGAGAGGCTGACACCAGACCGACACCGTCACGAGGCGAGGCTGACACCAGACCGACACCGTCACGAGGCGAGGCTGACACCAGACCGACCCCGTCACGAGGCGAGGCTGACACCAGACCGACACCGTCACTAGCGAGGCTGACACCAGACCGACCCCGTCACTAGCGAGGCTGACACCAGTCCGACACCGTCACGAGGAGAGGCTGACACCAGACTGAAACCGTCACTAGCGAGGCTGACACCAAACTGACACCGTCACGAGGAGAGGCTGACACCAGACCGACACCGTCACGAGGAGAGGCTGACACCAGACTGAAACCGTCACGAGGCGAGGATGACAACAGACCGACACCGTCACTAGCGAGCATAACACCAGACCGACACCGTCACGAGGCGAGGCTGACACCAGACTGAAACCGTCACTAGCGAGGCTGACACCAGACCGACCCCGTCACGAGGAGAGGCTGACACCAGACCGACCCCGTCACGAGGAGAGGATGACACCAGACCGACACCGTCACGAGGAGAGGCTGACACCAGACCGACACCGTCACGAGGCGAGGCTGACACCAGACCGACAGCGTCACGAGGCGAAGCTGACACCAGACCGACACCGTCACGAGGCGAGGCTGACACCAGACCAACCCCGTCACGAGGCGAGGCTGACACCAGACCGACACCGTCACTAGCGAGGCTGACACCAGACCGACCCCGTCACTAGCGAGGCTGACACCAGACCGACACCGTCACGAGGAGAGGCTGACACCAGACTGAAACCGTCACTGGCGAGGCTGACACCAGACTGACACCGTCACGAGGAGAGGCTGACACCAGACCGACACCGTCACGAGGAGAGGCTGACACCAGACTGAAACCGTCACTAGCGAGGCTGACACCAGACTGACACCGTCACCAGGAGAGGCTGACACCAGACTGAAACCGTCACTAGCGAGGCTGACACCAGATTGACACCGTCACGAGGAGAGGCTGACACCAGACCGACACCGTCACGAGGAGAGGCTGACACCAGACTTAAACCGTCACTAGCGAGGCTGACACCAGACTGACACCGTCACTAGCGAGGTTGACACCAGACCGACCCCGTCACGAGGAGAGGCTGACACCAGACCGACCCCGTCACTAGCGAGGTTGACACCAGACCGACCCCCGTCACGAGGAGAGGCTGACACCAGACCGACCCCGTCACGAGGAGAGGCTGACACCAGACCGACACCGTCACGAGGCGAGGCTGACACCAGACCGACACCGTCACGAGGCGAGGCTGACACCAGACCGACACCGTCACGAGGCGAGGCTGACACCAGAACCGACCCCGTCACTAGCGAGGCTGACACCAGACCGACCCCGTCACTAGCGAGGCTGACACCAGACCGACACCGTCACGAGGCGAGGCTGACACCAGACCGACCCCGTCACTATCGAGGCTGACACCAGACCGACCCCGTCACTAGCAAGGCTGACACCAGACCGACACCGTCACGAGGAGAGGCTGACACCAGACTGACACTGTCACGAGGAGAGGCTGACACCAGACTGAAACCGTCACTAGCGAGGCTGACACCAGACTGACACCGTCACGAGGAGAGGCTGACACCAGACTGACACCGTCACGAGGAGAGGCTGACACCAGACTGAAACCGTCACTAGCGAGGCTGACACCAGACCGACACCGTCACGAGGCGAGGCTGACACCAGACCGACACCGTCACGAGGCGAGGCTGACACCAGACCGACACCGTCACGAGGCGAGGCTGACACCAGACTGAAACCGTCACTAGCGAGGCTGACACCAGACCGACACCGTCACGAGGCGAGGCTGACACCAGACCGACACCGTCACGAGGCGAGGCTGACACCAGACCGACACCGTCACGAGGCGAGGCTGACACCAGACCGACACCGTCACTAGCGAGGCTGACACCAGACCGACCCCGTCACTAGCGAGACTGACACCAGACCGACACCGTCACGAGGAGAGGCTGACACCAGACTGAAACTGTCACTAGCGAGGCTGACACCAGACTGACACCGTCACGAGGAGAGGCTGACACCAGACCGACACCGTCACGAGGAGAGGCTGACACCAGACTGAAACCGTCACTAGCGAGGCTGACACCAGACTGACACCGTCACGAGGAGAGGCTGACACCAGACTGAAACCGTCACTAGGGAGGCTGACACCAGACCGACACCGTCACGAGGCGAGGCTGACACCAGACCGACACCGTCACGAGGCGAGGCTGACACCAGACCGACACCGTCACGAGGCGAGGCTGACACCAGACCGACACCGTCACTAGCGAGGCTGACACCAGACCGACCCCGTCACTAGCGAGACTGACACCAGACCGACACCGTCACGAGGAGAGGCTGACACCAGACTGAAACCGTCACTAGCGAGGCTGACACCAGACTGACACCGTCACGAGGAGAGGCTGACACCAGACCGACACCGTCACGAGGAGAGGCTGACACCAAACTGAAACCATCACTAGCGAGGCTGACACCAGACTGACACCGTCACTAGCGAGGTTGACACCAGACCGACCCCGTCACGAGGAGAGGCTGACACCAGACCGACCCCGTCACTAGCGAGGTTGACACCAGACCGACCCCCGTCACGAGGAGAGGCTGACACCAGACCGACCCCGTCACGAGGAGAGGCTGACACCAGACCGACACCGTCACGAGGCGAGGCTGACACCAGACCGACACCGTCACGAGGCGAGGCTGACACCAGACCGACACCGTCACGAGGCGAGGCTGACACCAGACCGACCCCGTCACTAGCGAGGCTGACACCAGACCGACACCGTCACGAGGCGAGGCTGACACCAGACTGATACCGTCACTAGCAAGGCTGACACCAGACCGACACCGTCACGAGGAGAGGCTGACACCAGACTGAAACCGTCACTAGCGAGGCTGACACCAGACCGACACCGTCACGAGGCGAGGCTGACACCAGACCGACACCGTCACGAGGCGAGGCTGACACCAGACCGACACCGTCACGAGGCGAGGCTGACACCAGACCGACACCGTCACTAGCGAGGCTGACACCAGACCGACCCCGTCACTAGCGAGACTGACACCAGACCGACACCGTCACGAGGAGAGGCTGACACCAGACTGAAACTGTCACTAGCGAGGCTGACACCAGACGGACCCCGTCACGAGGAGAGGCTGACACCAGACCGACACCGTCACGAGGAGAGGCTGACACCAGACCGACCCCGTCACGAGGAAAGGCTGACACCAGACCGACCCCGTCACTAGCGAGGCTGACACCAGACGGACACCGTCACGAGGAGAGGCTGACACCAGACTGAAACCGTCACTAGCGAGGCTGACACCAGACTGACACCGTCACGAGGAGAGGCTGACACCAGACTGACACCGTCACGAGGAGAGGCTGACACCAGACTGACACCGTCACTAGCGAGGCTGACACCAGACTGACACCGTCACTAGTGAGGCTGACACCAGACCGACCCCGTCACTAGCGAGGCTGACACCAGACGGACACCGTCGCGAGGAGAGGCTGACACCAGACTGAAACCGTCACTAGCGAGGCTGACACCAGACTGACACCGTCACGAGGAGAGGCTGACACCAGACCGACCCCGTCACGAGGAGAGGCTGACACCAGACCGACCCCGTCACTAGCGAGGCTGACACCAGACTGACACCGTCACGAGGAGAGGCTGACACCAGACTGAAACCTTCACTAGCGTGGCTGACACCAGACTGACACCGTCACTAGCGAGGCTGACACCAGACTGACACCGTCACGAGGAGAGGCTGACACCAGACTGAAACCGTCACTAGCGAGGCTGACACCAGACGGACCCTGTCACGAGGAGAGGCTGACACAAGACCGACACCGTCACGAGGAGAGGCTGACACCAGACCGAAACCGTCACTAGCGAGGCTGACACCAGACGGACCCTGTCACGAGGAGAGGCTGACACCAGACCGACACCGTCACGAGGAGAGGCTGACACCAGACCGACACCGTCACGAGGAGAGGCTGACACCAGACCGACTCCGTCACTAGCGAGGCTGACACCAGACCGACCCCGTCACGAGGCGAGGATGACACCAGACCGACACCGTCACTAGCGAGAATGACACCAGACCGACACCGTCACGAGGCGAGGCTGACACCAGACGGACACCGTCACGAGGAGAGGCTGACACCAGACTGAAACCGTCACTAGCGAGGCTGACACCAGACTGACACCGTCACGAGGAGAGGCTGACACCAGACTGACACCGTCACGAGGAGAGGCTGACACCAGACTGAAACCGTCACTAGCGAGGCTGACACCAGACCGACCCCGTCACGAGGAGAGGCTGACACCAGACCGACCCCGTCACTAGCGAGGCTGACACCAGACTGACACCGTCACGAGGAGAGGCTGACACCAGACTGAAACCGTCACTAGCGAGGCTGACACCAGACTGACACCGTGACTAGCGAGGCTGACACCAGACTGACACCGTCACGAGGAAAGGCTGACACCAGACTGAAACCGTCACTAGCGAGGCTGACACCAGACCGACCCCGTCACGAGGAGAGGCTGACACCAGACCGACCCCGTCACTAGGAGAGGCTGACACCAGACCGACTCCGTCACTAGCGAGGCTGACACCAGACCGACCCCGTCACGAGGCGAGGATGACACCAGACCGACACCGTCACTAGCGAGGATGACACCAGACCGACACCGTCACGAGGCGAGGCTGACACCAGACCGACACCGTCACGAGGCGAGGCTGACACCAGACCGACCCCGTCACTAGCGAGGCTGACACCAGACCGACCCCGTCACTAGCGAGGCTGACACCAGACGGACACCGTCACGAGGAGAGGCTGACACCAGACTGAAACCGTCACTAGCGAGGCTGACACCAGACTGACACCGTCACGAGGAGAGGCTGACACCAGACGGACACCGTCACGAGGAGAGGCTGACACCAGACGGACCCCGTCACGAGGAGAGGCTGACACCAGACCGACACCGTCACGAGGAGAGGCTGACACCAGACCGACCCCGTCACGAGGAAAGGCTGACACCAGACCGACCCCGTCACTAGCGAGGCTGACACCAGACTGACACCGTCACGAGGAGAGGCTGACACCAGACGGACACCGTCACGAGGAGAGGCTGTCACCAGACTGAAAACCGTCACTAGCGAGGCTGACACCAGACTGACACCGTCACGAGGAGAGGCTGACACCAGACTGACACCGTCACGAGGAGAGGCTGACACCAGACTGACACCGTCACTAGCGAGGCTGACACCAGACTGACACCGTCACTAGCGAGGCTGACACCAGACTGACACCGTCACGAGGAGAGGCTGACACCAGACCGAAACCGTCACTAGCGAGGCTGACACCAGACGGACCCTGTCACGAGGAGAGGCTGACACCAGACCGACACCGTCACGAGGAGAGGCTGACACCAGACCGACCCCGTCACGAGGCGAGGATGACACCAGACCGACACCGTCACTAGCGAGGATGACACCAGACCGACACCGTCACGAGGCGAGGCTGACACCAGACCGACACCGTCACGAGGCGAGGCTGACACCAGACCGACACCGTCACGAGGCGAGGCTGACACCAGACCGACACCGTCACGAGGCGAGGCTGACACCAGACCGACACCGTCACTAGCGAGGCTGACACCAGACCGACCCCGTCACTAGCGAGACTGACACCAGACCGACACCGTCACGAGGAGAGGCTGACACCAGACTGAAACTGTCACTAGCGAGGCTGACACCAGACGGACCCCGTCACGAGGAGAGGCTGAAACCAGACCGACACCGTCACGAGGAGAGGCTGACACCAGACCGAACCCGTCACGAGGAAAGGCTGACACCAGACCGACCCCGTCACTAGCGAGGCTGACACCAGACTGACACCGTCACGAGGAGAGGCTGACACCAGACGGACACCGTCACGAGGAGAGGCTGACACCAGACTGAAACCGTCACTAGCGAGGCTGACACCAGACTGACACCGTCACGAGGAGAGGCTGACACCAGACTGACACCGTCACGAGGAGAGGCTGACACCAGACTGACACCGTCACTAGCGAGGCTGACACCAGACTGACACCGTCACTAGTGAGGCTGACACCAGACTGACACCGTCACGAGGAGAGGCTGACACCAGACCGAAACCGTCACTAGCGAGGCTGACACCAGACGGACCCTGTCACGAGGACAGGCTGACACCAGACCGACACCGTCACGAGGAGAGGCTGACACCAGACCGACACCGTCACTAGCGAGGATGACACCAGACCGACACCGTCACGAGGAGAGGCTGACACCAGACCGACTCCGTCACTAGCGAGGCTGACACCAGACCGACCCCGTCACGAGGCGAGGATGACACCAGACCGACACCGTCACTAGCGAGGATGACACCAGACCGACACCGTCACGAGGCGAGGCTGACACCAGACCGACACCGTCACGAGGCGAGGCTGACACCAGACCGACCCCGTCACTAGCGAGGCTGACACCAGACCGACCCCGTCACTAGCGAGGCTGACACCAGACGGACACCGTCGCGAGGAGAGGCTGACACCAGACTGAAACCGTCACTAGCGAGGCTGACACCAGACTGACACCGTCACGAGGAGAGGCTGACACCAGACCGACCCCGTCACGAGGAGAGGCTGACACCAGACCGACCCCGTCACTAGCGAGGCTGACACCAGACTGACACCGTCACGAGGAGAGGCTGACACCAGACTGAAACCTTCACTAGCGTGGCTGACACCAGACTGACACCGTCACTAGCGAGGCTGACACCAGACTGACACCGTCACGAGGAGAGGCTGACACCAGACTGAAACCGTCACTAGCGAGGCTGACACCAGACGGACCCTGTCACGAGGAGAGGCTGACACAAGACCGACACCGTCACGAGGAGAGGCTGACACCAGACCGAAACCGTCACTAGCGAGGCTGACACCAGACGGACCCTGTCACGAGGAGAGGCTGACACCAGACCGACACCGTCACGAGGAGAGGCTGACACCAGACCGACACCGTCACGAGGAGAGGCTGACACCAGACCGACTCCGTCACTAGCGAGGCTGACACCAGACCGACCCCGTCACGAGGCGAGGATGACACCAGACCGACACCGTCACTAGCGAGAATGACACCAGACCGACACCGTCACGAGGCGAGGCTGACACCAGACGGACACCGTCACGAGGAGAGGCTGACACCAGACTGAAACCGTCACTAGCGAGGCTGACACCAGACCGACCCCGTCACGAGGAGAGGCTGACACCAGACCGACCCCGTCACTAGCGAGGCTGACACCAGACTGACACCGTCACGAGGAGAGGCTGACACCAGACTGAAACCGTCACTAGCGAGGCTGACACCAGACTGACACCGTGACTAGCGAGGCTGACACCAGACTGACACCGTCACGAGGAGAGGCTGACACCAGACTGAAACCGTCACTAGCGAGGCTGACACCAGACCGACCCCGTCACGAGGAGAGGCTGACACCAGACCGACCCCGTCACTAGGAGAGGCTGACACCAGACCGACTCCGTCACTAGCGAGCTGACACCAGACCGACCCCGTCACGAGGCGAGGATGACACCAGACCGACACCGTCACTAGCGAGGATGACACCAGACCGACACCGTCACGAGGCGAGGCTGACACCAGACCGACACCGTCACGAGGCGAGGCTGACACCAGACCGACCCCGTCACTAGCGAGGCTGACACCAGACCGACCCCGTCACTAGCGAGGCTGACACCAGACGGACACCGTCACGAGGAGAGGCTGACACCAGACTGAAACCGTCACTAGCGAGGCTGACACCAGACTGACACCGTCACGAGGAGAGGCTGACACCAGACGGACACCGTCACGAGGAGAGGCTGACACCAGACGGACCCCGTCACGAGGAGAGGCTGACACCAGACTGACACCGTCACTAGCGAGGCTGACACCAGACTGACACCGTCACTAGCGAGGCTGACACCAGACTGACACCGTCACGAGGAGAGGCTGACACCAGACCGAAACCGTCACTAGCGAGGCTGACACCAGACGGACCCTGTCACGAGGAGAGGCTGATACCAGACCGACACCGTCACGAGGAGAGGCTGACACCAGACCGACTCCGTCACTAGCGAGGCTGACACCAGACCGACCCCGTCACGAGGCGAGGATGACACCAGACCGACACCGTCACTAGCGAGGATGACACCAGACCGACACCGTCACGAGGCGAGGCTGACACCAGACTGAAACCGTCACTAGCGAGGCTGACACCAGACCGACCCCGTCACGAGGAGAGGCTGACACCAGACCGACCCCGTCACTAGCGATGCTGACACCAGACTGACACCGTCACGAGGAGAGGCTGACACCAGACGGACACCGTCACGAGGAGAGGCTGACACCAGACTGAAACCGTCACTAGCGAGGCTGACACCAGACTGACACCGTCATGAGGAGAGGCTGACACCAGACTGACACCGTCACGAGGAGAGGCTGACACCAGACTGACACCGTCACTAGCGAGGCTGACACCAGACTGACACCGTCACTAGCGAGGCTGACACCAGACTGACACCGTCACGAGGAGAGGCTGACACCAGACCGAAACCGTCACTAGCGAGGCTGACACCAGACGGACCCAGTCACGAGGAGAGGCTGACACCAGACCGACACCGTCACGAGGAGAGGCTGACACCAGACCGACCCCGTCATGAGGAGAGGCTGACACCAGACCGACACCGTCACGAGGAGAGGCTGACACCAGACCGACCCCGTCACGAGCAGAGGCTGACACCAGACCGACCCCGTCACTAGCGAGGCTGACACCAGACTGACACCGTCACGAGGAGAGGCTGACACCAGACGGACACCGTCACGAGGAGAGGCTGACACCAGACTGAAACCGTCACTAGCGAGGCTGACACCAGACTGACACCGTCATAAGGAGAGGCTGACACCAGACTGACACCGTCACGAGGAGAGGCTGACACCAGACTGACACCGTCACTAGCGAGGCTGACACCAGACTGACACCGTCACTAGCGAGGCTGACACCAGACTGACACCGTCACGAGGAGAGGCTGACACCAGACCGAAACCGTCACTAGCGAGGCTGACACCAGACGGACCCAGTCACGAGGAGAGGCTGACACCAGACCGACACCGTCACTAGCGAGGCTGACACCAGACTGACACCGTCACGAGGAGAGGCTGACACCAGACCGAAACCGTCACTAGCGAGGCTGACACCAGACGGACCCAGTCACTAGCGAGGCTGACACCAGACCGACTCCGTCACTAGCGAGGCTGACACCAGACCGACCCCGTCACGAGGCGAGGATGACACCAGACCGACACCGTCACTAGCGAGGATGACACCAGACCGACACCGTCACGAGGCGAGGCTGACACCAGACCGACCCCGTCACTAGCGAGGCTGACACCAGACCGACCCCGTCACTAGCGAGGCTGACACCAGACGGACACCATCACGAGGAGAGGCTGACACCAGACTGAAACCGTCACTAGCGAGGCTGACAGCAGACTGACACCGTCACGAGGAGAGGCTGACACCAGACCGACCCCGTCACGAGGAGAGGCTGACACCAGACCGACCCCGTCACTAGCGAGGCTGACACCAGACTGACACCGTCACGAGGAGAGGCTGACACCAGACTGAAACCGTCACTAGCGAGGCTGACACCAGACTGACACCGTCACTAGCGAGGCTGACACCAGACTGACACCATCACGAGGAGAGGCTGACACCAGACTGAATCCGCCACTAGCGAGGCTGACACCAGACCGACCCCGTCACGAGGAGAGGCTGACACCAGACCGACCCCGTCACGAGGAGAGGCTGACACCAGACCGACCCCGTCACGAGGAGAGGCTGACACCAGACCGACACCGTCACGAGGAGAGGCTGACACCAGACCGACCCCGTCACTAGCGAGGCTGACACCAGACTGACACCGTCACGAGGAGAGGCTGACACCAGACGGACACCGTCACGAGGAGAGGCTGACACCAGACTGAAACCGTCACTAGCGAGGCTGACACCAGACTGACACCGTCACGAGGAGAGGCTGACACCAGACTGACACCGTCACGAGGAGAGGCTGACACCAGACTGACACCGTCACTAGCGAGGCTGACACCAGACTGACACCGTCACGAGGAGAGGCTGACACCAGACCGAAACCGTCACTAGCGAGGCTGACACCAGACGGACCCTGTCACGAGGAGAGGCTGACACCAGACCGACACCGTCACGAGGAGAGGCTGACACCAGACCGACACCGTCACGAGGAGAGGCTGACACCAGACCGACTCCGTCACTAGCGAGGCTGACACCAGACCGACCCCGTCACGAGGCGAGGATGACACCAGACCGACACCGTCACTAGCGAGGATGACACCAGACCGACACCGTCACGAGGCGAGGCTGACACCAGACCGACACCGTCACAAGGAGAGGCTGACACCAGACCGACCCCGTCACGAGGAGAGGCTGACACCAGACCGACCCCGTCACTAGCGAGGCTGACACCAGACTGACACCGTCACGAGGAGAGGCTGACACCAGACGGACACCGTCACGAGGAGAGGCTGACACCAGACTGAAACCGTCACTAGCGAGGCTGACACCAGACTGACACCGTCACGAGGAGAGGCTGACACCAGACTGACACCGTCACGAGGAGAGGCTGACACCAGACTGACACCGTCACGAGGAGAGGCTGACACCAGACTGACACCGTCACTAGCGAGGCTGACACCAGACTGACACCGTCACGAGGAGAGGATGACACCAGACCGAAACCGTCACTAGCGAGGCTGACACCAGACGGACCCTGTCACGAGGAGAGGCTGACACCAGACCGACACCGTCACGAGGAGAGGCTGACACCAGACCGACACCGTCACGAGGAGAGGCTGACACCAGACCGACTCCGTCACTAGCGAGGCTGACACCAGACCGACCCCGTCACGAGGCGAGGATGACACCAGACCGACACCGTCACTAGCGAGGATGACACCAGACCGACACCGTCACGAGGCGAGGCTGACACCAGACTGAAACCGTCACTAGCGAGGCTGACACCAGACTGACACCGTCATGAGGAGAGGCTGACACCAGACTGACACCGTCACGAGGAGAGGCTGACACCAGACTGACACCGTCACTAGCGAGGCTGACACCAGACTGACACCGTCACTAGCGAGGCTGACACCAGACTGACACCGTCACGAGGAGAGGCTGACACCAGACCGAAACCGTCACTAGCGAGGCTGACACCAGACGGACCCAGTCACGAGGAGAGGCTGACACCAGACCGACACCGTCACGAGGAGAGGCTGACACCAGACCGACCCCGTCATGAGGAGAGGCTGACACCAGACCGACACCGTCACGAGGAGAGGCTGACACCAGACCGACCCCGTCACGAGCAGAGGCTGACACCAGACCGACCCCGTCACTAGCGAGGCTGACACCAGACTGACACCGTCACGAGGAGAGGCTGACACCAGACGGACACCGTCACGAGGAGAGGCTGACACCAGACTGACACCGTCACGAGGAGAGGCTGACACCAGACTGACACCGTCACTAGCGAGGCTGACACCAGACTGACACCGTCACTAGCGAGGCTGACACCAGACTGACACCGTCACGAGGAGAGGCTGACACCAGACCGAAACCGTCACTAGCGAGGCTGACACCAGACGGACCCAGTCACGAGGAGAGGCTGACACCAGACCGACACCGTCACTAGCGAGGCTGACACCAGACTGACACCGACACGAGGAGAGGCTGACACCAGACCGAAACCGTCACTAGCGAGGCTGACACCAGACAGACCCAGTCACTAGCGAGGCTGACACCAGACCGACTCCGTCACTAGCGAGGCTGACACCAGACCGACCCCGTCACGAGGCGAGGATGACACCAGACCGACACCGTCACTAGCGAGGATGACACCAGACCGACACCGTCACGAGGCGAGGCTGACACCAGACCGACACCGTCACGAGGCGAGGCTGACACCAGACTGAAACCGTCACTAGCGAGGCTGACACCAGACTGACACCGTCACGAGGAGAGGCTGACACCAGACCGACCCCGTCACGAGGAGAGGCTGACACCAGACCGACCCCGTCACTAGCGAGGCTGACACCAGACTGACACCGTCACGAGGAGAGGCTGACACCAGACTGAAACCGTCACTAGCGAGGCTGACACCAGACTGACACCGTCACTAGCGAGGCTGACACCAGACTGACACCATCACGAGGAGAGGCTGACACCAGACTGAATCCGCCACTAGCGAGGCTGACACCAGACCGACCCCGTCACGAGGAGAGGCTGACACCAGACCGACCCCGTCACGAGGAGAGGCTGACACCAGACGGACCCCGTCACGAGGAGAGGCTGACACCAGACCTACACCGTCACGAGGAGAGGCTGACACCAGACCGACCCCGTCACTAGCGAGGCTGACACCAGACTGACACCGTCACGAGGAGAGGCTGACACCAGACTGACACCGTCACGAGGAGAGGCTGACACCAGACTGACACCGTCACTAGCGAGGCTGACACCAGACTGACACCGTCACGAGGAGAGGCTGACACCAGACCGAAACCGTCACTAGCGAGGCTGACACCAGACGGACCCTGTCACGAGGAGAGGCTGACACCAGACCGACACCGTCACGAGGAGAGGCTGACACCAGACCGACACCGTCACGAGGAGAGGCTGACACCAGACCGACTCCGTCACTAGCGAGGCTGACACCAGACCGACCCCGTCACGAGGCGAGGATGACACCAGACCGACACCGTCACTAGCGAGGATGACACCAGACCGACACCGTCACGAGGCGAGGCTGACACCAGACTGACACCGTCACGAGGAGAGGCTGACACCAGACCGAAACCGTCACTAGCGAGGCTGACACCAGACGGACCCTGTCACGAGGAGAGGCTGACAACAGACGGACACCGTCACGAGGAGAGGCTGACACCAGACCGACACCGTCACGAGGAGAGGCTGACACCAGACCGACTCCGTCACTAGCGAGGCTGACACCAGACCGACCCCGTCACGAGGCGAGGATGACACCAGACCGACACCGTCACTAGCGAGGATGACACCAGACCGACACCGTCACGAGGCGAGGCTGACACCAGACCGACACCGTCACGAGGAGAGGCTGACACCAGACCGACCCCGTCACGAGGAGAGGCTGACACCAGACCGACCCCGTCACTAGCGAGGCTGACACCAGACTGACACCGTCACGAGGAGAGGCTGACACCAGACGGACACCGTCACGAGGAGAGGCTGACACCAGACTGAAACCGTCACTAGCGAGGCTGACACCAGACTGACACCGTCACGAGGAGATGCTGACACCAGACTGACACCGTCACGAGGAGAGGCTGACACCAGACTGACACCGTCACGAGGAGAGGCTGACACCAGACTGACACCGTCACTAGCGAGGCTGACACCAGACTGACACCGTCACGAGGAGAGGCTGACACCAGACCGAAACCGTCACTAGCGAGGCTGACACCAGACGGACCCTGTCACGAGGAGAGGCTGACACCAGACCGACACCGTCACGAGGAGAGGCTGACACCAGACCGACACCGTCACGAGGAGAGGCTGACACCAGACCGACTCCGTCACTAGCGAGGCTGACACCAGACCGACCCCGTCACGAGGAGAGGCTGACACCAGACCGACACCGTCACGAGGAGAGGCTGACACCAGACCGACACCGTCACGAGGAGAGGCTGACACCAGACCGACACCGTCACGAGGCGAGGCTGACACCAGACCGACACCGTCACGAGGCGAGGCTGACACCAGACCGACACCGTCACGAGGCGAGGCTGACACCAGACCGACCCCGTCACTAGCGAGGCTGACACCAGACCGACCCCGTCACTAGCGAGGCTGACACCAGACGGACACCGTCACGAGGAGAGGCTGACACCAGACTGAAACCGTCACTAGCGAGGCTGACACCAGACTGACACCGTCACGAGGAGAGGCTGACACCAGACTGACACCGTCACGAGGAGAGGCTGACACCAGACTGACACCGTCACTAGCGAGGCTGACACCAGACTGACACCGTCACGAGGAGAGGCTGACACCAGACGGACACCGTCACTAGCGAGGCTGACACCAGACTGACACCGTCACGAGGAGAGGCTGACACCAGACTGAAACCGTCACTAGCGAGGCTGACACCAGACTGACACCGTCACGAGGAGAGGCTGACACCAGACTGAAACCGTCACTAGCGAGGCTGACACCAGACTGACACCGTCACTAGCGAGGCTGACACCAGACTGACACCGTCACGAGGAGAGGCTGACACCAGACTGAAACCATCACTAGCGAGGCTGACACCAGACCGACCCCGTCACGAGGAGAGGCTGACACCAGACCGACCCCGTCACGAGGAGAGGCTGACACCAGACCGACACCGTCACGAGGAGAGGCTGACACCAGACCGACCCCGTCACGAGGAAAGGCTGACACCAGACGGACACCGTCACGAGGAGAGGCTGACACCAGACCGAAACCGTCACTAGCGAGGCTGACACCAGACGGACCCTGTCACGAGGAGAGGCTGACACCAGACCGACACCGTCACGAGGAGAGGCTGACACCAGACCGACACCGTCACGAGGAGAGGCTGACACCAGACCGACTCCGTCACTAGCGAGGCTGACACCAGACCGACCCCGTCACGAGGCGAGGATGACACCAGACCGACACCGTCACTAGCGAGGATGACACCAGACCGACACCGTCACGAGGCGAGGCTGACACCAGACCGACCCCGTCACTAGCGAGGCTGACACCAGACCGACCCCGTCACTAGCGAGGCTGACACCAGACGGACACCGTCACGAGGAGAGGCTGACACCAGACTGAAACCGTCACTAGCGAGGCTGACACCAGACTGACACCGTCACGAGGAGAGGCTGACACCAGACTGACACCGTCACGAGGAGAGGCTGACACCAGACTGAAAACGTCACTAGCGAGGCTGACACCAGACTGACACCGTCACGAGGAGAGGCTGACACCAGACTGACACCGTCACGAGGAAAGGCTGACACCAGACCGACCCCGTCACGAGGAGAGGCTGACACCAGACCGACCCCGTCACTAGCGAGGCTGACACCAGACTGACACCGTCACGAGGAGAGGCTGACACCAGACGGACACCGTCACGAGGAGAGGCTGACACCAGACTGAAACCGTCACTAGCGAGGCTGACACCAGACTGACACCGTCACTAGCGAGGCTGACACCAGACTGACACCGTCACGAGGAGAGGCTGACACCAGACCGAAACCGTCACTAGCGAGGCTGACACCAGACGGACCCTGTCACGAGGAGAGGCTGACACTAGACCGACACCGTCACGAGGAGAGGCTGACACCAGACCGACACCGTCACGAGGAGAGGCTGACACCAGACCGACCCCGTCACGAGGAGAGGCTGACACCAGACCGACCCCGTCACTAGCGAGGCTGACACCAGACTGACACCGTCACGAGGAGAGGCTGACACCAGACGGACACCGTCACGAGGAGAGGCTGACACCAGACTGAAACCGTCACTAGCGAGGCTGACACCAGACTGACACCGTCACGAGGAGAGGCTGACACCAGACTGACACCGTCACGAGGAGAGGCTGACACCAGACTGACACCGTCACTAGCGAGGCTGACACCAGACTGACACCGTCACGAGGAGAGGCTGACACCAGACTGACACCGTCACGAGGAGAGGCTGACACCAGACTGAAACCGTCACTAGCGAGGCTGACACCAGACTGACACCGTCACGAGGAGAGGCTGACACCAGACCGACTCCGTCACTAGCGAGGCTGACACCAGACCGACCCCGTCACGAGGCGAGGATGACACCAGACCGACACCGTCACTAGCGAGGATGACACCAGACCGACACCATCACGAGGCGAGGCTGACACCAGACCGACACCGTCACGAGGCGAGGCTGACACCAGACCGACCCCGTCACTAGCGAGGCTGACACCAGACCGACCCCGTCACTAGCGAGGCTGACACCAGATGGACACCGTCACGAGGAGAGGCTGACACCAGACTGAAACCGTCACTAGCGAGGCTGACACCAGACTGACACCGTCACGAGGAGAGGCTGACACCAGACTGACACCGTCACGAGGAGAGGCTGACACCAGACTGAAACCGTCACTAGCGAGGCTGACACCAGACTGACACCGTGACGAGGAGAGGCTGACACCAGACTGACACCGTCACGAGGAGAGGCTGACACCAGACTGAAACCGTCACTAGCGAGGCTGACACCAGACTGACACCGTCACTAGCGAGGCTGACACCAGACTGACACCGTCACGAGGAGAGGCTGACACCAGAATGAAACCGTCACTAGCGAGGCTGACACCAGACCGACCCCGTCACGAGGAGAGGCTGACACCAGACCGACCCCGTCACGAGGAGAGGCTGACACCAGACGGACCCCGTCACGAGGAGAGGCTGACACCAGACCGACACCGTCACGAGGAGAGGCTGACACCAGACCGACCCCGTCACGAGGAGAGGCTGACACCAGACCGACCCCGTCACTAGCGAGGCTGACACCAGACTGACACCGTCACGAGGAGAGGCTGACACCAGACGGACACCGTCACGAGGAGAGGCTGACACCAGACTGAAACCGTCACTAGCGAGGCTGACACCAGACTGACACCGTCACGAGGAGAGGCTGACACCAGACCGACCCCGTCACGAGGAGAGGCTGACACCAGACCGACCCCGTCACTAGCGAGGCTGACACCAGACTGACACCGTCACGAGGAGAGGCTGACACCAGACTGAAACCGTCACTAGCGAGGCTGACACCAGACTGACACCGTCACGAGGAGAGGCTGACACCAGACTGAAACCGTCACTAGCGAGGCTGACACCAGACTGACACCGTCACTAGCGAGGCTGACACCAGACTGACACCGTCACGAGGAGAGGCTGACACCAGACTGAAACCGTCACTAGCGAGGCTGACACCAGACCGACCCCGTCACGAGGAGAGGCTGACACCAGACCGACCCCGTCACGAGGAGAGGCTGACACCAGACGGACCCCGTCACGAGGAGAGGCTGACACCAGACCGACACCGTCACGAGGAGAGGCTGACACCAGACCGACACCGTCACGAGGAGAGGCTGACACCAGACCGACACCGTCACGAGGAGAGGCTGACACCAGACCGACTCCGTCACTAGCGAGGCTGACACCAAACCGACCCCGTCACGAGGCGAGGATGACACCAGACCGACCCCGTCACTAGCGAGGCTGACACCAGACTGACACCGTCACGAGGAGAGGCTGACACCAGACGGACACCGTCACGAGGAGAGGCTGACACCAGACTGAAACCGTCACTAGCGAGGCTGACACCAGACTGACACCGTCACGAGGAGAGGCTGACACTAGACCGACACCGTCACGAGGAGAGGCTGACACCAGACGGACCCCGTCACGAGGAGAGGTTGACACCAGACCGACACCGTCACGAGGAGAGGCTGACACCAGACCGACCCCGTCACGAGGAGAGGCTGACACCAGACCGACCCCGTCACTAGCGAGGCTGACACCAGACTGACACCGTCACAAGGAGAGGCTGACACCAGACGGACACCGTCACGAGGAGAGGCTGACACCAGACTGAAACCGTCACTAGCGAGGCTGACACCAGACTGACACCGTCACGAGGAGAGGCTGACACCAGACTGACACCGTCACGAGGAGAGGCTGACACCAGACTGACACCGTCACTAGCGAGGCTGACACCAGACTGACACCGTCACGAGGAGAGGCTGACACCAGACTGACACCGTCACGAGGAGAGGCTGACACCAGACTGAAACCGTCACTAGCGAGGTTGACACCAGACTGACACCGTCACGAGGAGAGGCTGACACCAGACCGAAACCGTCACTAGCGAGGCTGACACCAGACGGACCCTGTCACGAGGAGAGGCTGACACCAGACCGACACCGTCACGAGGAGAGGCTGACACCAGATCAACACCGTCACGAGGAGAGGCTGACACCAGACCGACTCCGTCACTAGCGAGGCTGACACCAGACCGACCCCGTCACGAGGCGAGGATGACACCAGACCGACACCGTCACTAGCGAGGATGACACCAGACCGACACCGTCACGAGGCGAGGCTGACACCAGACCGACACCGTCACGAGGCGAGGCTGACACCAGACCGACCCCGTCACTAGCGAGGCTGACACCAGACCGACCCCGTCACTAGCGAGGCTTACACCAGACGGACACCGTCACGAGGAGAGGCTGACACCAGACTGAAACCGTCACTAGCGAGGCTGACACCAGACTGACACCGTCACGAGGAGAGGCTGACACCAGACTGACACCGTCACGAGGAGAGGCTGACACCAGACTGAAACCGTCACTAGCGAGGCTGACACCAGACTGACACCGTCACGAGGAGAGGCTGACACCAGACTGACACCGTCACGAGGAGAGGCTGACACCAGACTGAAACCGTCACTAGCGAGGCTGACACCAGACTGACACCGTCACTAGCGAGGCTGACACCAGACTGACACCGTCACGAGGAGAGGCTGACACCAGAATGAAACCGTCACTAGCGAGGCTGACACCAGACCGACACCGTCACGAGGAGAGGCTGACACCAGACCGACCCCGTCACGAGGAGAGGCTGACACCAGACTGACACCGTCACGAGGAGAGGCTGACACCAGACTGAAACCGTCACTAGCGAGGCTGACACCAGACTGACACCGTCACGAGGAGAGGCTGACACCAGACTGACACCGTCAGGAGGAGAGGCTGACACCAGACTGAAACCGTCACTAGCGAGGCTAACACCAGACTGACACCGTCACGAGGAGAGGCTGACACCAGACTGAAACCGTCACTAGCGAGGCTGACACCAGACTGACACCGTCACTAGCGAGGCTGACACCAGACTGACACCGTCACGAGGAGAGGCTGACACAAGACTGAAACCGTCACTAGCGAGGCTGACACCAGACCGACCCCGTCACGAGGAGAGGCTGACACCAGACCGACCCCGTCACGAGGAGAGGCTGACACCAGACCGACTCCATGACTAGCGAGGCTGACACCAGACCGACCCCGTCACGAGGCGAGGATGACACCAGACCGACACCGTCACTAGCGAGGATGACACCAGACCGACACCGTCACGAGGCGAGGCTGACACCAGACCGACCCCGTCACTAGCGAGGCTGACACCAGACCGACCCCGTCACTAGCGAGGCTGACACCAGACGGACACCGTCACGAGGAGAGGCTGACACCAGACTGAAACCGTCACTAGCGAGGCTGACACCAGACTGACACCGTCACGAGGAGAGGCTGACACCAGACTGACACCGTCACGAGGAGAGGCTGACACCAGACTGAAACCGTCACGAGGAGAGGCTGACACCAGACTGAAACCGTCACTAGCGAGGCTGACACCAGACTGACACCGTCACGAGGAGAGGCTGACACCAGACTGAAACCGTCACTAGCGAGGCTGACACCAGACTGACAACGTCACTAGCGAGGCTGACACCAGACTGACACCGTCACGAGGAGAGGCTGACACCAGACTGAAACCGTCACTAGCGAGGCTGACACCAGACCGACCCCGTCACGAGGAGAGGCTGACACCAGACCGACCCCGTCACGAGGAGAGGCTGACACCAGACGGACCCCGTCACGAGGAGAGGCTGACACCAGACCGACACCGTCACGAGGAGAGGCTGACACCAGACCGACCCCGTCACGAGGAGAGGCTGACACCAGACCGACCCCGTCACTAGCGAGGCTGACACCAGACTGACACCGTCACGAGGAGAGGCTGACACCAGACTGAAACCGTCACTAGCGAGGCTGACACCAGACTGACACCGTCACTAGCGAGGCTGACACCAGACTGACACCGTCACGAGGAGAGGCTGACACCAGACTGAAACCGTCACTAGCGAGGCTGACACCAGACCGACCCCGTCACGAGGAGAGGCTGACAGCAGACCGACCCCGTCACGAGGAGAGGCTGACACCAGACCGACCCCGTCACTAGCGAGGCTGACACCAGACTGACACCGTCACGAGGAGAGGCTGACACCAGACCGACCCCGTCACGAGGAGAGGCTGACACCAGACTGACACCGTCACGAGGAGAGGGTGACACCAGACTGAAACCGTCACTAGCGAGGCTGACACCAGACTGACACCGTCACGAGGAGAGGCTGACACCAGACCGACCCCGTCACTAGCGAGGCTGACACCAGACGGACACCGTCACGAGGAGAGGCTGACACCAGACTGAAACCGTCACTAGCGAGGCTGACACCAGACTGACACCGTCACGAGGAGAGGCTGACACCAGACCGACCCCGTCACGAGGAGAGGCTGACACCAGACTGACACCGTCACGAGGAGAGAGTGACACCAGACTGAAACCGTCACTAGCGAGGCTGACACCAGACTGACACCGTCACGAGGAGAGGCTGACACCAGACTGACACCGTCACGAGGAGAGGCTGACACCAGACTGAAACCGTCACTAGCGAGGCTGACACCAGACTGACACCGTCACGAGGAGAGGCTGACACCAGACTGACACCGTCACGAGGAGAGGCTGACACCAGACTGAAACCGTCACTAGCGAGGCTGACACCAGACTGACACAGTCACGAGGAGAGGCTGACACCAGACTGAAACCGTCACTAGCGAGGCTGACACCAGTCCGACACCGTCACGAGGAGAGGCTGACACCAGACCGACCCCGTCACGAGGAAAGGCTGACACCAGACCGACCCCGTCACTAGCGAGGCTGACACCAGACTGACACCGTCACGAGGAGAGGCTGACACCAGACGGACACCGTCACGAGGAGAGGCTGACACCAGACTGAAACCGTCACTAGCGAGGCTGACACCAGACTGACACCGTCACGAGGAGAGGCTGACACCAGACTGACACCGTCACGAGGAGAGGCTGACACCAGACTGACACCGTCACTAGCGAGGCTGACACCAGACTGACACCGTCACTAGCGAGGCTGACACCAGACTGACACCGTCACGAGGAGAGGCTGACACCAGACCGAAACCGTCACTAGCGAGGCTGACACCAGACGGACCCTGTCACGAGGAGAGGCTGACACCAGACCGACACCGTCACGAGGAGAGGCTGACACCAGACCGACACCGTCACGAGGAGAGGCTGACACCAGACCGACTCCGTCACTAGCGAGGCTGACACCAGACCGACCCCGTAACGAGGCGAGGATGACACCAGACCGACACCGTCACTAGCGAGGATGACACCAGACCGACACCGTCACGAGGCGAGGCTGACACCAGACCGACACCGTCACGAGGCGAGGCTGACACCAGACCGACCCCGTCACTAGCGAGGCTGACACCAGACCGACCCCGTCACTAGCGAGGCTGACACCAGACGGACACCGTCACGAGGAGAGGCTGACACCAGACTGAAACCGTCACTAGCGAGGCTGACACCAGACTGACACCGTCACGAGGAGAGGCTGACACCAGACCGACCCCGTCACGAGGAGAGGCTGACACCAGACCGACCCCGTCACTAGCGAGGCTGACACCAGACTGACACCGTCACTAGCGAGGCTGACACCAGACTGACACCGTCACGAGGAGAGGCTGACACCAGACTGAAACCGTCACTAGCGAGGCTGACACCAGACTGACCCCGTCACGAGGAGAGGCTGACACCAGACCGACCCCGTCACGAGGAGAGGCTGACACCAGACGGACCCCGTCACGAGGAGAGGCTGACACCAGACCGACACCGTCACGAGGAGAGGCTGACACCAGACCGACCCCGTCACTAGCGAGGCTGACACCAGACTGACACCGTCACGAGGAGAGGCTGACACCAGACGGACACCGTCACGAGGAGAGGCTGACACCAGACTGAAACCGTCACTAGCGAGGCTGACACCAGACTGACACCGTCACGAGGAGAGGCTGACACCAGACGGACACCGTCACGAGGAGAGGCTGACACCAGACTGAAACCGTCACTAGCGAGGATGACACCAGACCGACACCGTCACGAGGCGAGGCTGACACCAGACCGACACCGTCACGAGGCGAGGCTGACACCAGACCGACCCCGTCACTAGCGAGGCTGACACCAGACCGACCCCGTCACTAGCGAGGCTGACACCAGACGGACACCGTCACGAGGAGAGGCTGACACCAGACTGAAACCGTCACTAGCGAGGCTGACACCAGACTGACACCGTCACGAGGAGAGGCTGACACCAGACTGACACCGTCACGAGGAGAGGCTGACACCAGACTGAAACCGTCACGAGGAGAGGCTGACACCAGACTGAAACCGTCACTAGCGAGGCTGACACCAGACTGACACCGTCACGAGGAGAGGCTGACACCAGACTGAAACCGTCACTAGCGAGGCTGACACCAGACTGACACCGTCACTAGCGAGGCTGACACCAGACTGACACCGTCACGAGGAGAGGCTGACACCAGACTGAAACCGTCACTAGCGAGGCTGACACCAGACCGACCCCGTCACGAGGAGAGGCTGACACCAGACCGACCCCGTCACGAGGAGAGGCTGACACCAGACGGACCCCGTCACGAGGAGAGGCTGACACCAGACCGACACCGTCACGAGGAGAGGCTGACACCAGACCGACCCCGTCACGAGGAGAGGCTGACACCAGACCGACCCCGTCACTAGCGAGGCTGACACCAGACTGACACCGTCACGAGGAGAGGCTGACACCAGACCGACCCCGTCACTAGCGAGGCTGACACCAGACTGACACCGTCACTAGCGAGGCTGACACCAGACTGACACCGTCACGAGGAGAGGCTGACACCAGACTGAAACCGTCACTAGCGAGGCTGACACCAGACCGACCCCGTCACGAGGAGAGGCTGACACCAGACCGACCCCGTCACGAGGAGAGGCTGACACCAGACCGACCCCGTCACGAGGAGAGGCTGACACCAGACCGACACCGTCACGAGGAGAGGATGACACCAGACCGACCCCGTCACGAGGAGAGGCTGACACCAGACCGACCCCGTCACTAGCGAGGCTGACACCAGACTGACACCGTCACGAGGAGAGGCTGACACCAGACCGACCCCGTCACGAGGAGAGGCTGACACCAGACTGACACCGTCACGAGGAGAGGGTGACACCAGACTGAAACCGTCACTAGCGAGGCTGACACCAGACTGACACCGTCACGAGGAGAGGCTGACACCAGACCGACCCCGTCACTAGCGAGGCTGACACCAGACGGACACCGTCACGAGGAGAGGCTGACACCAGACCGACCCCGTCACGAGGAGAGGCTGACACCAGACTGACACCGTCACGAGGAGAGAGTGACACCAGACTGAAACCGTCACTAGCGAGGCTGACACCAGACTGACACCGTCACGAGGAGAGGCTGACACCAGACTGACACCGTCACGAGGAGAGGCTGACACCAGACTGAAACCGTCACTAGCGAGGCTGACACCAGACTGACACCGTCACGAGGAGAGGCTGACACCAGACCGACCCCGTCACGAGGAAAGGCTGACACCAGACCGACCCCGTCACTAGCGAGGCTGACACCAGACTGACACCGTCACGAGGAGAGGCTGACACCAGACGGACACCGTCACGAGGAGAGGCTGACACCAGACTGAAACCGTCACTAGCGAGGCTGACACCAGACTGACACCGTCACGAGGAGAGGCTGACACCAGACTGACACCGTCACGAGGAGAGGCTGACACCAGACTGACACCGTCACTAGCGAGGCTGACACCAGACTGACACCGTCACTAGCGAGGCTGACACCAGACTGACACCGTCACGAGGAGAGGCTGACACCAGACCGAAACCGTCACTAGCGAGGCTGACACCAGACGGACCCTGTCACGAGGAGAGGCTGACACCAGACCGACACCGTCACGAGGAGAGGCTGACACCAGACCGACACCGTCACGAGGAGAGGCTGACACCAGACCGACTCCGTCACTAGCGAGGCTGATACCAGACCGACCCCGTCACGAGGCGAGGATGACACCAGACCGACACCGTCACTAGCGAGGATGACACCAGACCGACACCGTCACGAGGCGAGGCTGACACCAGACCGACACCGTCACGAGGCGAGGCTGACACCAGACCGACCCCGTCACTAGCGAGGCTGACACCAGACCGACCCCGTCACTAGCGAGGCTGACACCAGACGGACACCGTCACGAGGAGAGGCTGACACCAGACTGAAACCGTCACTAGCGAGGCTGACACCAGACTGACACCGTCACGAGGAGAGGCTGACACCAGACTGACACCGTCACGAGGAGAGGCTGACACCAGACTGAAACCGTCACGAGGAGAGGCTGACACCAGACTGAAACCGTCACTAGCGAGGCTGACACCAGACTGACACCGTCACGAGGAGAGGCTGACACCAGACTGAAACCGTCACTAGCGAGGCTGACACCAGACTGACACCGTCACTAGCGAGGCTGACACCAGACTGACACCGTCACGAGGAGAGGCTGACACCAGACTGAAACCGTCACTAGCGAGGCTGACACCAGACCGACCCCGTCACGAGGAGAGGCTGACACCAGACCGACCCCGTCACGAGGAGAGGCTGACACCAGACGGACCCCGTCACGAGGAGAGGCTGACACCAGACCGACACCGTCACGAGGAGAGGCTGACACCAGACCGACCCCGTCACGAGGAGAGGCTGACACCAGACCGACCCCGTCACTAGCGAGGCTGACACCAGACTGACACCGTCACGAGGAGAGGCTGACACCAGACTGAAACCGTCACTAGCGAGGCTGACACCAGACTGACACCGTCACTAGCGAGGCTGACACCAGACTGACACCGTCACGAGGAGAGGCTGACACCAGACTGAAACCGTCACTAGCGAGGCTGACACCAGACTGACACCGTCACTAGCGAGGCTGACACCAGACCGACCCCGTCACGAGGAGAGGCTGACACCAGACCGACCCCGTCACGAGGAGAGGCTGACACCAGACGGACACCGTCACGAGGAGAGGCTGACACCAGACTGAAACCGTCACTAGCGAGGCTGACACCAGACTGACACCGTCACGAGGCGAGGCTGACACCAGACCGACCCCGTCACTAGCGAGGCTGACACCAGACGGACACCGTCACGAGGAGAGGCTGACACCAGACTGAAACCGTCACTAGCGAGGCTGACACCAGACTGACACCGTCACGAGGAGAGGCTGACACCAGACTGACCCCGTCACGAGGAGAGGCTGACACCAGACTGACACCGTCACGAGGAGAGGCTGACACCAGACTGAAACCGTCACTAGCGAGGCTGACACCAGACTGACACCGTCACGAGGAGAGGCTGACACCAGACTGACACCGTCACGAGGAGAGGCTGACACCAGACTGAAACCGTCACTAGCGAGGCTGACACCAGACTGACACCGTCACGAGGAGAGGCTGACACCAGACTGACACCGTCACGAGGAGAGGCTGACACCAGACTGAAACCGTCACTAGCGAGGCTGACACCAGACTGACACCGTCACGAGGAGAGGCTGACACCAGACTGACACCGTCACGAGGAGAGGCTGACACCAGACTGACACCGTCACTAGCGAGGCTGACACCAGACTGACACCGTCACGAGGAGAGGCTGACACCAGACCGAAACCGTCACTAGAGAGGCTGACACCAGACGGACCATGTCACGAGGAGAGGCTGACACCAGACCGACACCATCACGAGGAGAGGCTGACACCAGACCGACACCGTCACGAGGAGAGGCTGACACCAGACCGACTCCGTCACTAGCGAGGCTGACACCAGACCGACCCCGTCACGAGGCGAGGATGACACCAGACCGACACCGTCACTAGCGAGGATGACACCAGACCGACACCGTCACGAGGCGAGGCTGACACCAGACCGACACCGTCACGAGGCGAGGCTGACACCAGACCGACCCCGTCACTAGCGAGGCTGACACCAGACCGACCCCGTCACTAGCGAGGCTGACACCAGACGGACACCGTCACGAGGAGAGGCTGACACCAGACTGAAACCGTCACTAGCGAGGCTGACACCAGACTGACACCGTCACGAGGAGAGGCTGACACCAGACTGACACCGTCACTAGCGAGGCTGACACCAGACTGACACCGTCACGAGGAGAGGCTGACACCAGACTGACACCGTCACGAGGAGAGGCTGACACCAGACTGACACCGTCACGAGGAGAGGCTGACACCAGACGGACCCCGTCACGAGGAGAGGCTGACACCAGACCGACACCGTCACGAGGAGAGGCTGACACCAGACCGACCCCGTCACGAGGAGAGGCTGACACCAGACCGACCCCGTCACTAGCGAGGCTGACACCAGACTGACACCGTCACGAGGAGAGGCTGACACCAGACGGACACCGTCACGAGGAGAGGCTGACACCAGACTGAAACCGTCACTAGCGAGGCTGACACCAGACCGACCCCGTCACGAGGAGAGGCTGACACCAGACCGACCCCGTCACGAGGAGAGGCTGACACCAGACGGACCCCGTCACGAGGAGAGGCTGACACCAGACCGACACCGTCATGAGGAGAGGCTGACACCAGACCGACCCCGTCACGAGGAGAGGCTGACACCAGACGGACCCCGTCACGAGGAGAGGCTGACACCAGACCGACACCGTCACGAGGAGAGGCTGACACCAGACCAACCCCGTCACGAGGAGAGGCTGACACCAGACCGACCCCGTCACTAGCGAGGCTGACACCAGACTGACACCGTCACGAGGAGAGGCTGACACCAGACTGAAACCGTCACTAGCGAGGCTGACACCAGACTGACACCGTCACTAGCGAGGCTGACACCAGACTGACACCGTCACGAGGAGAGGCTGACACCAGACTGAAACCGTCACTAGCGATGCTGACACCAGACCGACCCCGTCACGAGGAGAGGCTGACACCAGACCGACCCCGTCACGAGGAGAGGCTGACACCAGACCGACCCCGTCACGAGGAGAGGCTGACACCAGACGGACACCGTCACGAAGAGAGGCTGACACCAGACTGAAACCGTCACTAGCGAGGCTGACACCAGACTGACACCGTCACGAGGCGAGGCTGACACCAGACCGACCCCGTCACAAGCGAGGCTGACACCAGACGGACACCGTCACGAGGAGAGGCTGACACCAGACTGAAACCGTCACTAGCGAGGCTGACACCAGACTGACACCGTCACGAGGAGAGGCTGACACCAGACTGACCCCGTCACGAGGAGAGGCTGACACCAGACTGACACCGTCACGAGGAGAGGCTGACACCAGACTGACACCGTCACTAGCGAGGCTGACACCAGACTGACACCGTCACTAGCGAGGCTGACACCAGACTGACACCGTCACGAGGAGAGGCTGACACCAGACCGAAACCGTCACTAGCGAGGCTGACACCAGACGGACCCTGTCACGAGGAGAGGCTGACACCAGACCGACACCGTCACGAGGAGAGGCTGACACCAGACCGACACCGTCACGAGGAGAGGCTGACACCAGACCGACTCCGTCACTAGCGAGGCTGACACCAGACCGACCCCGTCACGAGGCGAGGATGACACCAGACCGACACCGTCACTAGCGAGGATGACACCAGACCGACACCGTCACGAGGCGAGGCTGACACCAGACCGACACCGTCACGAGGCGAGGCTGACACCAGACCGACCCCGTCACTAGCGAGGCTGACACCAGACCGACCCCGTCACTAGCGAGGCTGACACCAGACGGACACCGTCACGAGGAGAGGCTGACACCAGACTGAAACCGTCACTAGCGAGGCTGACACCAGACTGACACCGTCACGAGGAGAGGCTGACACCAGACTGACACCGTCACGAGGAGAGGCTGACACCAGACTGAAACCGTCACGAGGAGAGGCTGACACCAGACTGAAACCGTCACGAGGAGAGGCTGACACCAGACTGACACCGTCACGAGGAGAGGCTGACACCAGACTGAAACCGTCACGAGGAGAGGCTGACACCAGACTGAAACCGTCACTAGCGAGGCTGACACCAGACTGACACCGTCACGAGGAGAGGCTGACACCAGACTGAAACCGTCACTAGCGAGGCTGACACCAGACTGACACCGTCACTAGCGAGGCTGACACCAGACTGACACCGTCACGAGGAGAGGCTGACACCAGACTGAAACCGTCACTAGCGAGGCTGACACCAGACCGACCCCGTCACGAGGAGAGGCTGACACCAGACCGACTCCGTCACGAGGAGAGGCTGACACCAGACGGACCCCGTCACGAGGAGAGGCTGACACCAGACCGACACCGTCACGAGGAGAGGCTGACACCAGACCGACCCCGTCACGAGGAGAGGCTGACACCAGACCGACCCCGTCACTAGCGAGGCTGACACCAGACTGACACCGTCACGAGGAGAGGCTGACACCAGACTGAAACCGTCACTAGCGAGGCTGACACCAGACTGACACCGTCACTAGCGAGGCTGACACCAGACTGACACCGTCACGAGGAGAGGCTGACACCAGACTGAAACCGTCACTGGCGAGGCTGACACCAGACCGACCCCGTCACGAGGAGAGGCTGACACCAGACTGACACCGTCACGAGGAGAGGGTGACACCAGACTGAAACCGTCACTAGCGAGGCTGACACCAGACTGACACCGTCACGAGGAGAGGCTGACACCAGACCGACCCCGTCACTAGCGAGGCTGACACCAGACGGACACCGTCACGAGGAGAGGCTGACACCAGACTGAAACCGTCACTAGCGAGGCTGACACCAGACTGACACCGTCACGAGGAGAGGCTGACACCAGACCGACCCCGTCACGAGGAGAGGCTGACACCAGACTGACACCGTCACGAGGAGAGAGTGACACCAGACTGAAACCGTCACTAGCGAGGCTGACACCAGACTGACACCGTCACGAGGAGAGGCTGACACCAGACTGACACCGTCACGAGGAGAGGCTGACACCAGACTGAAACCGTCACTAGCGAGGCTGACACCAGACTGACACCGTCACGAGGAGAGGCTGACACCAGACTGACACCGTCACGAGGAGAGGCTGACACCAGACTGAAACCGTCACTAGCGAGGCTGACACCAGACTGACACAGTCACGAGGAGAGGCTGACACCAGACTGAAACCGTCACTAGCGAGGCTGACACCAGTCCGACACCGTCACGAGGAGAGGCTGACACCAGACCGACCCCGTCACGAGGAAAGGCTGACACCAGACCGACCCCGTCACTAGCGAGGCTGACACCAGACTGACACCGTCACGAGGAGAGGCTGACACCAGACGGACACCGTCACGAGGAGAGGCTGACACCAGACTGAAACCGTCACTAGCGAGGCTGACACCAGACTGACACCGTCACGAGGAGAGGCTGACACCAGACTGACACCGTCACGAGGAGAGGCTGACACCAGACTGACACCGTCACTAGCGAGGCTGACACCAGACTGACACCGTCACTAGCGAGGCTGACACCAGACTGACACCGTCACGAGGAGAGGCTGACACCAGACCGAAACCGTCACTAGCGAGGCTGACACCAGACGGACCCTGTCACGAGGAGAGGCTGACACCAGACCGACACCGTCACGAGGAGAGGCTGACACCAGACCAACACCGTCACGAGGAGAGGCTGACACCAGACCGACTCCGTCACTAGCGAGGCTGACACCAGACCGACCCCGTCACGAGGCGAGGATGACACCAGACCGACACCGTCACTAGCGAGGATGACACCAGACCGACACCGTCACGAGGCGAGGCTGACACCAGACCGACACCGTCACGAGGCGAGGCTGACACCAGACCGACCCCGTCACTAGCGAGGCTGACACCAGACCGACCCCGTCACTAGCGAGGCTGACACCAGACGGACACCGTCACGAGGAGAGGCTGACACCAGACTGAAACCGTCACTAGCGAGGCTGACACCAGACTGACACCGTCACTAGCGAGGCTGACACCAGACTGACACCGTCACGAGAAGAGGCTGACACCAGACCGAAACCGTCACTAGCGAGGCTGACACCAGACGGACCCTGTCACGAGGAGAGGCTGACACCAGACCGACACCGTCACGAGGAGAGGCTGACACCAGACCGACACCGTCACGAGGAGAGGCTGACACCAGACCGACCCCGTCACGAGGAGAGGCTGACACCAGACCGACCCCGTCACTAGCGAGGCTGACACCAGACTGACACCGTCACGAGGAGAGGCTGACACCAGACGGACAACGTCACGAGGAGAGGCTGACACCAGACTGAAACCGTCACTAGCGAGGCTGACACCAGACTGACACCGTCACGAGGAGAGGCTGACACCAGACTGACACCGTCACGAGGAGAGGCTGACACCAGACTGACACCGTCACTAGCGAGGCTGACACCAGACTGACACCGTCACTAGCGAGGCTGACACCAGACTGACACCGTCACGAGGAGAGGCTGACACCAGACCAAAACCGTCACTAGCGAGGCTGACACCAGACGGACCCTGTCACGAGGAGAGGCTGACACCAGACCGACACCGTCACGAGGAGAGGCTGACACCAGACCGACACCGTCACGAGGAGAGGCTGACACCAGACCGACACCGTCACGAGGAGAGGATGACACCAGACCGACACCGTCACGAGGCGAGGCTGACACCAGACCGACACCGTCACGAGGCGAGGCTGACACCAGACCGACCCCGTCACTAGCGAGGCTGACACCAGACCGACCCCGTCACTAGCGAGGCTGACACCAGACGGACACCGTCACGAGGAGAGGCTGACACCAGACTGAAACCGTCACTAGCGAGGCTGACACCAGACTGACACCGTCACGAGGAGAGGCTGACACCAGACTGACCCCGTCACGAGGAGAGGCTGACACCAGACTGACACCGTCACGAGGAGAGGCTGACACCAGACTGACACCGTCACGAGGAGAGGCTGACACCAGACTGAAACCGTCACTAGCGAGGCTGACACCAGACTGACACCGTCACGAGGAGAGGCTGACACCAGACTGACACCGTCACGAGGAGAGGCTGACACCAGACTGAAACCGTCACTAGCGAGGCTGACACCAGACTGACACCGTCACGAGGAGAGGCTGACACCAGACTGACACCGTCACGAGGAGAGGCTGACACCAGACTGACACCGTCACTAGCGAGGCTGACACCAGACTGACACCGTCACGAGGAGAGGCTGACACCAGACCGACACCGTCACGAGGAGAGGCTGACACCAGACCGACACCGTCACGAGGAGAGGCTGACACCAGACCGACTCCGTCACTAGCGAGGCTGACACCAGACCGACCCCGTCACGAGGCGAGGATGACACCAGACCGACACCGTCACTAGCGAGGATGACACCAGACCGACACCGTCACGAGGCGAGGCTGACACCAGACCGACACCGTCACGAGGCGAGGCTGACACCAGACCGACCCCGTCACTAGCGAGGCTGACACCAGACCGACCCCGTCACTAGCGAGGCTGACACCAGACGGACACCGTCACGAGGAGAGGCTGACACCAGACTGAAACCGTCACTAGCGAGGCTGACACCAGACTGACACCGTCACGAGGAGAGGCTGACACCAGACTGACACCGTCACGAGGAGAGGCTGACACCAGACTGACACCGTCACTAGCGAGGCTGACACCAGACGGACCCTGTCACGAGGAGAGGCTGACACCAGACCGACACCGTCACGAGGAGAGGCTGACACCAGACCGACACCGTCACGAGGAGAGGCTGACACCAGACCGACTCCGTCACTAGCGAGGCTGACACCAGACCGACCCCGTCACGAGGCGAGGATGACACCAGACCGACACCGTCACTAGCGAGGATGACACCAGACCGACACCGTCACGAGGCGAGGCTGACACCAGACCGACACCGTCACGAGGCGAGGCTGACACCAGACCGACCCCGTCACTAGCGAGGCTGACACCAGACCGACCCCGTCACTAGCGAGGCTGACACCAGACGGACACCGTCACGAGGAGAGGCTGACACCAGACTGAAACCGTCACTAGCGAGGCTGACACCAGACTGACACCGACACGAGGAGAGGCTGACACCAGACTGACACCGTCACTAGCGAGGCTGACACCAGACTGACACCGTCACGAGGAGAGGCTGACACCAGACTGACACCGTCACGAGGAGAGGCTGACACCAGACTGACACCGTCACGAGGAGAGGCTGACACCAGACGGACCCCGTCACGAGGAGAGGCTGACACCAGACCGACACCGTCACGAGGAGAGGCTGACACCAGACCGACCCCGTCACGAGGAGAGGCTGACACCAGACCGACCCCGTCACTAGCGAGGCTGACACCAGACTGACACCGTCACGAGGAGAGGCTGACACCAGACGGACACCGTCACGAGGAGAGGCTGACACCAGACCGACACCGTCACGAGGAGAGGCTGACACCAGACCGACCCCGTCACGAGGAGAGGCTGACACCAGACCGACCCCGTCACTAGCGAGGCTGACACCAGACTGACACCGTCACGAGGAGAGGCTGACACCAGACTGAAACCGTCACTAGCGAGGCTGACACCAGACCGACCCCGTCACGAGGAGAGGCTGACACCAGACCGACCCCGTCACGAGGAGAGGCTGACACCAGACGGACCCCGTCACGAGGAGAGGCTGACACCAGACCGACACCGTCACGAGGAGAGGCTGACACCAGACCGACCCCGTCACGAGGAGAGGCTGACACCAGACCGACCCCGTCACTAGCGAGGCTGACACCAGACTGACACCGTCACGAGGAGAGGCTGACACCAGACTGAAACCGTCACTAGCGAGGCTGACACCAGACTGACACCGTCACTAGCGAGGCTGACACCAGACTGACACCGTCACGAGGAGAGGCTGACACCAGACTGAAACCGTCACTAGCGAGGCTGACACCAGACCGACCCCGTCACGAGGAGAGGCTGACACCAGACCGACCCCGTCACGAGGAGAGGCTGACACCAGACCGACCCCGTCACGAGGAGAGGCTGACATCAGACGGACACCGTCACGAGGAGAGGCTGACACCAGACTGAAACCGTCACTAGCGAGGCTGACACCAGACTGACACCGTCACGAGGCGAGGCTGACACCAGACCGACCCCGTCACTAGCGAGGCTGACACCAGACGGACACCGTCACGAGGAGAGGCTGACACCAGACTGAAACCGTCACTAGCGAGGCTGACACCAGACTGACACCGTCACGAGGAGAGGCTGACACCAGACTGACCCCGTCACGAGGAGAGGCTGACACCAGACTGACACCGTCACGAGGAGAGGCTGACACCAGACTGACACCGTCACGAGGAGAGGCTGACACCAGACTGACACCGTCACGAGGAGAGGCTGACACCAGACTGACACCGTCACTAGCGAGGCTGACACCAGACTGACACCGTCACGAGAAGAGGCTGACACCAGACCGAAACCGTCACTAGCGAGGCTGACACCAGACGGACCCTGTCACGAGGAGAGGCTGACACCAGACCGACACCGTCACGAGGAGAGGCTGACACCAGACCGACACCGTCACGAGGAGAGGCTGACACCAGACGGACACCGTCACGAGGAGAGGCTGACACCAGACTGAAACCGTCACTAGCGAGGCTGACACCAGACTGACACCGTCACGAGGAGAGGCTGACACCAGACTGACACCGTCACGAGGAGAGGCTGACACCAGACTGACACCGTCACTAGCGAGGCTGACACCAGACTGACACCGTCACTAGCGAGGCTGACACCAGACTGACACCGTCACGAGGAGAGGCTGACACCAGACCGAAACCGTCACTAGCGAGGCTGACACCAGACGGACCCTGTCACGAGGAGAGGCTGACACCAGACCGACACCGTCACGAGGAGAGGCTGACACCAGACCAACACCGTCACGAGGAGAGGCTGACACCAGACCGACTCCGTCACTAGCGAGGCTGACACCAGACCGACCCCGTCACGAGGCGAGGATGACACCAGACCGACACCGTCACTAGCGAGGATGACACCAGACCGACACCGTCACGAGGCGAGGCTGACACCAGACCGACACCGTCACGAGGCGAGGCTGACACCAGACCGACCCCGTCACTAGCGAGGCTGACACCAGACCGACCCCGTCACTAGCGAGGCTGACACCAGACGGACACCGTCACGAGGAGAGGCTGACACCAGACTGAAACCGTCACTAGCGAGGCTGACACCAGACTGACACCGTCACTAGCGAGGCTGACACCAGACTGACACCGTCACGAGGAGAGGCTGACACCAGACTGAAACCGTCACTAGCGAGGCTGACACCAGACCGACCCCGTCACGAGGAGAGGCTGACACCAGACCGACCCCGTCACGAGGAGAGGCTGACACCAGACGGACCCCGTCACGAGGAGAGGCTGACACCAGACCGACACCGTCACGAGGAGAGGCTGACACCAGACCGACCCCGTCACGAGGAGAGGCTGACACCAGACCGACCCCGTCACTAGCGAGGCTGACACCAGACTGACACCGTCACGAGGAGAGGCTGACACCAGACGGACAACGTCACGAGGAGAGGCTGACACCAGACTGAAACCGTCACTAGCGAGGCTGACACCAGACTGACACCGTCACGAGGAGAGGCTGACACCAGACTGACACCGTCACGAGGAGAGGCTGACACCAGACTGACACCGTCACTAGCGAGGCTGACACCAGACTGACACCGTCACTAGCGAGGCTGACACCAGACTGACACCGTCACGAGGAGAGGCTGACACCAGACCAAAACCGTCACTAGCGAGGCTGACACCAGACGGACCCTGTCACGAGGAGAGGCTGACACCAGACCGACACCGTCACGAGGAGAGGCTGACACCAGACCGACACCGTCACGAGGAGAGGCTGACACCAGACCGACACCGTCACGAGGAGAGGATGACACCAGACCGACACCGTCACGAGGCGAGGCTGACACCAGACCGACACCGTCACGAGGCGAGGCTGACACCAGACCGACCCCGTCACTAGCGAGGCTGACACCAGACCGACCCCGTCACTAGCGAGGCTGACACCAGACGGACACCGTCACGAGGAGAGGCTGACACCAGACTGAAACCGTCACTAGCGAGGCTGACACCAGACTGACACCGTCACGAGGAGAGGCTGACACCAGACTGACCCCGTCACGAGGAGAGGCTGACACCAGACTGACACCGTCACGAGGAGAGGCTGACACCAGACTGACACCGTCACGAGGAGAGGCTGACACCAGACTGAAACCGTCACTAGCGAGGCTGACACCAGACTGACACCGTCACGAGGAGAGGCTGACACCAGACTGACACCGTCACGAGGAGAGGCTGACACCAGACTGAAACCGTCACTAGCGAGGCTGACACCAGACTGACACCGTCACGAGGAGAGGCTGACACCAGACTGACACCGTCACGAGGAGAGGCTGACACCAGACTGACACCGTCACTAGCGAGGCTGACACCAGACTGACACCGTCACGAGGAGAGGCTGACACCAGACCGACACCGTCACGAGGAGAGGCTGACACCAGACCGACACCGTCACGAGGAGAGGCTGACACCAGACCGACTCCGTCACTAGCGAGGCTGACACCAGACCGACCCCGTCACGAGGCGAGGATGACACCAGACCGACACCGTCACTAGCGAGGATGACACCAGACCGACACCGTCACGAGGCGAGGCTGACACCAGACCGACACCGTCACGAGGCGAGGCTGACACCAGACCGACCCCGTCACTAGCGAGGCTGACACCAGACCGACCCCGTCACTAGCGAGGCTGACACCAGACGGACACCGTCACGAGGAGAGGCTGACACCAGACTGAAACCGTCACTAGCGAGGCTGACACCAGACTGACACCGTCACGAGGAGAGGCTGACACCAGACTGACACCGTCACGAGGAGAGGCTGACACCAGACTGACACCGTCACTAGCGAGGCTGACACCAGACGGACCCTGTCCCGAGGAGAGGCTGACACCAGACCGACACCGTCACGAGGAGAGGCTGACACCAGACCGACACCGTCACGAGGAGAGGCTGACACCAGACCGACTCCGTCACTAGCGAGGCTGACACCAGACCGACCCCGTCACGAGGCGAGGATGACACCAGACCGACACCGTCACTAGCGAGGATGACACCAGACCGACACCGTCACGAGGCGAGGCTGACACCAGACCGACACCGTCACGAGGCGAGGCTGACACCAGACCGACCCCGTCACTAGCGAGGCTGACACCAGACCGACCCCGTCACTAGCGAGGCTGACACCAGACGGACACCGTCACGAGGAGAGGCTGACACCAGACTGAAACCGTCACTAGCGAGGCTGACACCAGACTGACACCGACACGAGGAGAGGCTGACACCAGACTGACACCGTCACTAGCGAGGCTGACACCAGACTGACACCGTCACGAGGAGAGGCTGACACCAGACTGACACCGTCACGAGGAGAGGCTGACACCAGACTGACACCGTCACGAGGAGAGGCTGACACCAGACGGACCCCGTCACGAGGAGAGGCTGACACCAGACCGACACCGTCACGAGGAGAGGCTGACACCAGACCGACCCCGTCACGAGGAGAGGCTGACACCAGACCGACCCCGTCACTAGCGAGGCTGACACCAGACTGACACCGTCACGAGGAGAGGCTGACACCAGACGGACACCGTCACGAGGAGAGGCTGACACCAGACCGACACCGTCACGAGGAGAGGCTGACACCAGACCGACCCCGTCACGAGGAGAGGCTGACACCAGACCGACCCCGTCACTAGCGAGGCTGACACCAGACTGACACCGTCACGAGGAGAGGCTGACACCAGACTGAAACCGTCACTAGCGAGGCTGACACCAGACCGACCCCGTCACGAGGAGAGGCTGACACCAGACCGACCCCGTCACGAGGAGAGGCTGACACCAGACGGACCCCGTCACGAGGAGAGGCTGACACCAGACCGACACCGTCACGAGGAGAGGCTGACACCAGACCGACCCCGTCACGAGGAGAGGCTGACACCAGACCGACCCCGTCACTAGCGAGGCTGACACCAGACTGACACCGTCACGAGGAGAGGCTGACACCAGACTGAAACCGTCACTAGCGAGGCTGACACCAGACTGACACCGTCACTAGCGAGGCTGACACCAGACTGACACCGTCACGAGGAGAGGCTGACACCAGACTGAAACCGTCACTAGCGAGGCTGACACCAGACCGACCCCGTCACGAAGAGAGGCTGACACCAGACCGACCCCGTCACGAGGAGAGGCTGACACCAGACCGACCCCGTCACGAGGAGAGGCTGACATCAGACGGACACCGTCACGAGGAGAGGCTGACACCAGACTGAAACCGTCACTAGCGAGGCTGACACCAGACTGACACCGTCACGAGGCGAGGCTGACACCAGACCGACCCCGTCACTAGCGAGGCTGACACCAGACGGACACCGTCACGAGGAGAGGCTGACACCAGACTGAAACCGTCACTAGCGAGGCTGACACCAGACTGACACCGTCACGAGGAGAGGCTGACACCAGACTGACCCCGTCACGAGGAGAGGCTGACACCAGACTGACACCGTCACGAGGAGAGGCTGACACCAGACTGACACCGTCACGAGGAGAGGCTGACACCAGACTGACACCGTCACGAGGAGAGGCTGACACCAGACTGACACCGTCACTAGCGAGGCTGACACCAGACTGACACCGTCACGAGAAGAGGCTGACACCAGACCGAAACCGTCACTAGCGAGGCTGTCACCAGACGGACCCTGTCACGAGGAGAGGCTGACACCAGACCGACACCGTCACGAGGAGAGGCTGACACCAGACCGACACCGTCACGAGGAGAGGCTGACACCAGACCGACTCCGTCACTAGCGAGGCTGACACCAGACCGACCCCGTCACGAGGCGAGGATGACACCAGACCGACACCGTCACTAGCGAGGATGACACCAGACCGACACCGTCACGAGGCGAGGCTGACACCAGACCGACACCGTCACGAGGCGAGGCTGACACCAGACCGACCCCGTCACTAGCGAGGCTGACACCAGACCGACCCCGTCACTAGCGAGGCTGACACCAGACGGACACCGTCACGAGGAGAGGCTGACACCAGACTGAAACCGTCACTAGCGAGGCTGACACCAGACTGACACCGTCACGAGGAGAGGCTGACACCAGACTGACACCGTCACTAGCGAGGCTGACACCAGACTGACACCGTCACGAGGAGAGGCTGACACCAGACTGACACCGTCACGAGGAGAGGCTGACACCAGACTGACACCGTCACGAGGAGAGGCTGACACCAGACGGACCCCGTCACGAGGAGAGGCTGACACCAGACCGACACCGTCACGAGGAGAGGCTGACACCAGACCGACCCCGTCACGAGGAGAGGCTGACACCAGACCGACCCCGTCACTAGCGAGGCTGACACCAGACTGACACCGTCACGAGGAGAGGCTGACACCAGACGGACACCGTCACGAGGAGAGGCTGACACCAGACTGAAACCGTCACTAGCGAGGCTGACACCAGACTGACACCGTCACGAGGAGAGGCTGACACCAGACCGAAACCGTCACTAGCGAGGCTGACACCAGACGGACCCTGTCACGAGGAGAGGCTGACACCAGACCGACACCGTCACGAGGAGAGGCTGACACCAGACCGACACCGTCACGAGGAGAGGCTGACACCAGACCGACTCCGTCACTAGCGAGGCTGACACCAGACCGACCCCGTCACTAGCGAGGCTGACACCAGACCGACCCCGTCACTAGCGAGGCTGACACCAGACGGACACCGTCACGAGGAGAGGCTGACACCAGACTGAAACCGTCACTAGCTAGGCTGACACCAGACTGACACCGTCACGAGGAGAGGCTGACACCAGACCGACCCCGTCACGAGGCGAGGATGACACCAGACCGACACCGTCACTAGCGAAGATGACACCAGACCGACACCGTCACGAGGCGAGGCTGACACCAGACCGACACCGTCACGAGGCGAGGCTGACACCAGACCGACCCCGTCACTAGCGAGGCTGACACCAGACCGACCCCGTCACTAGCGAGGCTGACACCAGACGGACACCGTCACGAGGAGAGGCTGACACCAGACTGAAACCGTCACTAGCTAGGCTGACACCAGACTGACACCGTCACGAGGAGAGGCTGACACCAGACCGACCCCGTCACGAGGAGAGGCTGACACCAGACCGACCCCATCACTAGCGAGGCTGACACCAGACTGACACCGTCACGAGGAGAGGCTGACACCAGACTGAAACCGTCACTAGCGAGGCTGACACCAGACTGACACCGTCACGAGGAGAGGCTGACACCAGACTGAAACCGTCACTAGCGAGGCTTACACAAGACCGACCCCGTCACGAGGAGAGGCTGACACCAGACGGACCCCGTCATGAGGAGAGGCTGACACCAGACCGACCCCGTCACGAGGAGAGGCTGACACCAGACCGACACCGTCACGAGGAGAGGCTGACACCAGACAGACCCCGTCACTAGCGAGGCTGACACCAGACTGACACCATCACGAGGAGAGGCTGACACCAGACTGACACCGTCACGAGGAGAGGCTGACACCAGACTGAAACCGTCACTAGCGAGGCTGACACCAGACTGACACCGTCACGAGGAGAGGCTGACACCAGACTGAAACCGTCACTAGCGAGGCTGACACCAGACTGACACCGTCACTAGCGAGGCTGACACCAGACTGACACCGTCACGAGGAGAGGCTGACACCAGACTGAAACCGTCACTAGCGAGGCTGACACCAGACGGACCCTGTCACGAGGAGAGGCTGACACCAGACCGACCCCATCACGAGGAGAGGCTGACACCAGACGGACCCCGTCACGAGGAGAGGCTGACACCAGACCGACACCGTCACGAGGAGAGGCTGACACCAGACCGACCCCGTCACGAGGAGAGGCTGACACCAGACCGACCCCGTCACTAGCGAGGCTGACACCAGACGGACACCGTCACGAGGAGAGGCTGACACCAGACTGAAACCGTCACTAGCGAGGCTGACACCAGACTGACACCGTCACGAGGAGAGGCTGACACCAGACTGACACCGTCACGAGGAGAGGCTGACACCAGACTGAAACTGTCACTAGCGAGGCTGACACCAGACTGACACCGTCACGAGGAGAGGCTGACACCAGACTGAAACCGTCACTAGCGAGGCTGACACCAGACTGACACCGTCACTAGCGAGGCTGACACCAGACTGACACCGTCACGAGGAGAGGCTGACACCAGACTGAAACCGTCACTAGCGAGGCTGACACCAGACCGACCCCGTCACGAGGAGAGGCTGACACCAGACCGACCCCGTCACGAGGAGAGGCTGACACCAGACGGACCCCGTCACGAGGAGAGGCTGACACCAGACCGACACCGTCACGAGGAGAGGCTGACACCAGACCGACCCCGTCACGAGGAGAGGCTGACACCAGACCGACCCCGTCACTAGCGAGGCTGACACCAGACTGACACCGTCACGAGGAGAGGCTGACACCAGACGGACACCGTCACGAGGAGAGGCTGACACCAGACTGAAACCGTCACTAGCGAGGCTGACACCAGACTGACACCGTCACGAGGCGAGGCTGACACCAGACCGACACCGTCACGAGCCGAGGCTGACACCAGACCGACCCCGTCACTAGCGAGGCTGACACCAGACCGACCCCGTCACTAGCGAGGCTGACACCAGACGGACACCGTCACGAGGAGAGGCTGACACCAGACTGAAACCGTCACTAGCGAGGCTGACACCAGACTGACACCGTCACGAGGAGAGGCTGACACCAGACCGACCCCGTCACGAGGAGAGGCTGACACCAGACTGACACCGTCACGAGGAGAGGCTGACACCAGACTGAAACCGTCACTAGCGAGGCTGACACCAGACTGACACCGTCACGAGGAGAGGCTGACACCAGACTGACACCGTCACGAGGAGAGGCTGACACCAGACTGAAACCGTCACTAGCGAGGCTGACACCAGACTGACACCGTCACTAGCGAGGCTGACACCAGACTGACACCGTCACGAGGAGAGGCTGACACCAGACCGAAACCGTCACTAGCGAGGCTGACACCAGACGGACCCTGTCACGAGGAGAGGCTGACACCAGACGGACACCGTCACGAGGAGAGGCTGACACCAGACTGAAACCGTCACTAGCGAGGCTGACACCAGACTGACACCGTCACTAGCGAGGCTGACACCAGACTGACACCGTCACGAGGAGAGGCTGACACCAGACTGACACCGTCACGAGGAGAGGCTGACACCAGACTGACACCGTCACGAGGAGAGGCTGACACCAGACGGACCCCGTCACGAGGAGAGGCTGACACCAGACCGACACCGTCACGAGGAGAGGCTGACACCAGACCGACCCCGTCACGAGGAGAGGCTGACACCAGACCGACCCCGTCACTAGCGAGGCTGACACCAGACTGACACCGTCACGAGGAGAGGCTGACACCAGACGGACACCGTCACGAGGAGAGGCTGACACCAGACTGAAACCGTCACTAGCGAGGCTGACACCAGACTGACACCGTCACGAGGAGAGGCTGACACCAGACCGAAACCGTCACTAGCGAGGCTGACACCAGACGGACCCTGTCACGAGGAGAGGCTGACACCAGACCGACACCGTCACGAGGAGAGGCTGACACCAGACCGACACCGTCACGAGGAGAGGCTGACACCAGACCGACTCCGTCACTAGCGAGGCTGACACCAGACCGACCCCGTCACGAGGCGAGGATGACACCAGACCGACACCGTCACTAGCGAGGATGACACCAGACCGACACCGTCACGAGGCGAGGCTGACACCAGACCGACACCGTCACGAGGCGAGGCTGACACCAGACCGACCCCGTCACTAGCGAGGCTGACACCAGACGGACACCGTCACGAGGAGAGGCTGACACCAGACTGAAACCGTCACTAGCTAGGCTGACACCAGACTGACACCGTCACGAGGAGAGGCTGACACCAGACCGACCCCGTCACGAGGAGAGGCTGACACCAGACCGACCCCATCACTAGCGAGGCTGACACCAGACTGACACCGTCACGAGGAGAGGCTGACACCAGACTGAAACCGTCACTAGCGAGGCTGACACCAGACTGACACCGTCACGAGGAGAGGCTGACACCAGACTGAAACCGTCACTAGCGAGGCTTACACAAGACCGACCCCGTCACGAGGAGAGGCTGACACCAGACGGACCCCGTCATGAGGAGAGGCTGACACCAGACCGACCCCGTCACGAGGAGAGGCTGACACCAGACCGACACCGTCACGAGGAGAGGCTGACACCAGACAGACCCCGTCACTAGCGAGGCTGACACCAGACTGACACCATCACGAGGAGAGGCTGACACCAGACTGACACCGTCACGAGGAGAGGCTGACACCAGACTGAAACCGTCACTAGCGAGGCTGACACCAGACTGACACCGTCACGAGGAGAGGCTGACACCAGACTGAAACCGTCACTAGCGAGGCTGACACCAGACTGACACCGTCACTAGCGAGGCTGACACCAGACTGACACCGTCACGAGGAGAGGCTGACACCAGACTGAAACCGTCACTAGCGAGGCTGACACCAGACGGACCCTGTCACGAGGAGAGGCTGACACCAGACCGACCCCATCACGAGGAGAGGCTGACACCAGACGGACCCCGTCACGAGGAGAGGCTGACACCAGACCGACACCGTCACGAGGAGAGGCTGACACCAGACCGACCCCGTCACGAGGAGAGGCTGACACCAGACCGACCCCGTCACTAGCGAGGCTGACACCAGACTGACACCGTCACGAGGAGAGGCTGACACCAGACTGACACCGTCACGAGGAGAGGCTGACACCAGACTGAAACTGTCACTAGCGAGGCTGACACCAGACTGACACCGTCACGAGGAGAGGCTGACACCAGACTGAAACCGTCACTAGCGAGGCTGACACCAGACTGACACCGTCACTAGCGAGGCTGACACCAGACTGACACCGTCACGAGGAGAGGCTGACACCAGACTGAAACCGTCACTAGCGAGGCTGACACCAGACCGACCCCGTCACGAGGAGAGGCTGACACCAGACCGACCCCGTCACGAGGAGAGGCTGACACCAGACGGACCCCGTCACGAGGAGAGGCTGACACCAGACCGACACCGTCACGAGGAGAGGCTGACACCAGACCGACCCCGTCACGAGGAGAGGCTGACACCAGACCGACCCCGTCACTAGCGAGGCTGACACCAGACTGACACCGTCACGAGGAGAGGCTGACACCAGACGGACACCGTCACGAGGAGAGGCTGACACCAGACTGAAACCGTCACTAGCGAGGCTGACACCAGACTGACACCGTCACGAGGCGAGGCTGACACCAGACCGACACCGTCACGAGCCGAGGCTGACACCAGACCGACCCCGTCACTAGCGAGGCTGACACCAGACCGACCCCGTCACTAGCGAGGCTGACACCAGACGGACACCGTCACGAGGAGAGGCTGACACCAGACTGAAACCGTCACTAGCGAGGCTGACACCAGACTGACACCGTCACGAGGAGAGGCTGACACCAGACCGACCCCGTCACGAGGAGAGGCTGACACCAGACTGACACCGTCACGAGGAGAGGCTGACACCAGACTGAAACCGTCACTAGCGAGGCTGACACCAGACTGACACCGTCACGAGGAGAGGCTGACACCAGACTGACACCGTCACGAGGAGAGGCTGACACCAGACTGAAACCGTCACTAGCGAGGCTGACACCAGACTGACACCGTCACTAGCGAGGCTGACACCAGACTGACACCGTCACGAGGAGAGGCTGACACCAGACCGAAACCGTCACTAGCGAGGCTGACACCAGACGGACCCTGTCACGAGGAGAGGCTGACACCAGACCGACACCGTCACGAGGAGAGGCTGACACCAGACCGACCCCATCACGAGGAGAGGCTGACACCAGACCGACTCCGTCACTAGCGAGGCTGACACCAGACCGACACCGTCACGAGGCGAGGCTGACACCAGACCGACACCGTCACGAGGCGAGGCTGACACCAGACCGACCCCGTCACTAGCGAGGCTGACACCAGACCGACCCCGTCACTAGCGAGGCTGACACCAGACGGACACCGTCACGAGGAGAGGCTGACACCAGACGGACACCGTCACGAGGAGAGGCTGACACCAGACTGAAACCGTCACTAGCGAGGCTGACACCAGACTGACACCGTCACGAGGAGAGGCTGACACCAGACCGAAACCGTCACTAGCGAGGCTGACACCAGACGGACCCTGTTACGAGGAGAGGCTGACACCAGACCGACACCGTCACGAGGAGAGGCTGACACCAGACCGACACCGTCACGAGGAGAGGCTGACACCAGACCGACTCCGTCACTAGCGAGGCTGACACCAGACCGACCCCGTCACGAGGCGAGGATGACACCAGACCGACACCGTCACTAGCGAGGCTGACACCAGACCGACCCCGTCACTAGCGAGGCTGACACCAGACGGACACCGTCACGAGGAGAGGCTGACACCAGACTGAAACCGTCACTAGCGAGGCTGACACCAGACTGACACCGTCACGAGGAGAGGCTGACACCAGACCGACCCCGTCACGAGGAGAGGCTGACACCAGACCGACCCCGTCACTAGCGAGGCTGACACCAGACTGACACCGTCACGAGGAGAGGCTGACACCAGACTGAAACCGTCACTAGCGAGGCTGACACCAGACTGATACCGTCACTAGCGAGGCTGACACCAGACTGACACCGTCACGAGGAGAGGCTGACACCAGACTGAAACCGTCACTAGCGAGGCTGACACCAGACTGACACCGTCACTAGCGAGGCTGACACCAGACTGACACCGTCACGAGGAGAGGCTGACACCAGACTGAAACCGTCACTAGCGAGGCTGACACCAGACCGACCCCGTCACGAGGAGAGGCTGACACCAGACCGACCCCGTCACGAGGAGAGGCTGACACCAGACGGACCCCGTCACGAGGAGAGGCTGACACCAGACCGACCCCGTCACAAGGAGAGGCTGACACCAGACCGACCCCGTCACTAGCGAGGCTGACACCAGACTGACACCGTCACGAGGAGAGGCTGACACCAGACGGACACCGTCACGAGGAGAGGCTGACACCAGACTGAAACCGTCACTAGCGAGGCTGACACCAGACTGACACCGTCACGAGGAGAGGCTGACACCAGACTGACACCGTCACTAGCGAGGCTGACACCAGACTGACTCCGTCACTAGCGAGGCTGACACCAGACTGACACCGTCACGAGGAGAGGCTGACACCAGACCGAAACCGTCACTAGCGAGGCTGACACCAGACGGACCCTGTCACGAGGAGAAGCTGACACCAGACCTACACCGTCACGAGGAGAGGCTGACACCAGACCGACACCGTCACGAGGAGAGGCTGACACCAGACCGACTCCGTCACTAGCGAGGCTGACACCAGACCGACCCCGTCACGAGGCGAGGATGACACCAGACCGACACCGTCACTAGCGAGGATGACACCAGACCGACACCGTCACGAGGCGAGGCTGACACCAGACCGACACCGTCACGAGGCGAGGCTGACACCAGACCGACCCCGTCACTAGCGAGGCTGACACCAGACCGACCCCGTCACTAGCGAGGCTGACACCAGACGGACACCGTCACGAGGAGAGGCTGACACCAGACTGAAACCGTCACTAGCGAGGCTGACACCAGACTGACACCGTCACGAGGAGAGGCTGACACCAGACTGACACCGTCACGAGGAGAGGCTGACACCAGACTGAAACCGTCACTAGCGAGGCTGACACCAGACTGACACCGTCACGAGGAGAGGCTGACACCAGACTGACACCGTCACGAGGAGAGGCTGACACCAGACTGAAACCGTCACTAGCGAGGCTGACACCAGACTGACACCGTCACGAGGAGAGCCTGACACCAGACTGAAACCGTCACTAGCGAGGCTGACACCAGACCGACCCCGTCACGAGGAGAGGCTGACACCAGACCGACCCCGTCACAAGGAGAGGCTGACACCAGACGGACCCCGTCATGAGGAGAGGCTGACACCAGACCGACACCGTCACGAGAAGAGGCTGACACCAGACCGACCCCGTCACGAGGAGAGGCTGACACCAGACCGACCGCGTCACTAGCGAGGCTGACACCAGACTGACACCGTCACAAGGAGAGGCTGACACCAGACGGACACCGTCATGAGGAGAGGCTGACACCAGACTGAAACCGTCACTAGCGAGGCTGACACCAGACTGACACCGTCACTAGCGAGGCTGACACCAGACTGACACCGTCACGAGGAGAGGCTGACACCAGACCGAAACCGTCACTAGCGAGGCTGACACCAGACGGACCCTGTCACGAGGAGAGGCTGACACCAGACCGACACCGTCACGAGGAGAGGCTGACACCAGACCGACTCCGTCACTAGCGAGGCTGACACCAGACCGACCCCGTCACGAGGCGAGGATGACACCAGACCGACACCGTCACTAGCGAGGATGACACCAGACTGACACCGTCACGAGGAGAGGCTGACACCAGACTGAAACCGTCACTAGCGAGGCTGACACCAGACTGACACCGTCACTAGCGAGGCTGACACCAGACTGACACCGTCACGAGGAGAGGCTGACACCAGACTGAAACCGTCACTAGCGAGGCTGACACCAGACCGACCCCGTCACGAGGAGAGGCTGACACCAGACCGACCCCGTCACGAGGAGAGGCTGACACCAGACGGACCCCGTCACGAGGAGAGGCTGACACCAGACCGACACCGTCACGAGGAGAGGCTGACACCAGACCGACCCCGTCACGAGGAGAGGCTGACACCAGACCGACCCCGTCACTAGCGAGGCTGACACCAGACTGACACCGTCACGAGGAGAGGCTGACACCAGACGGACACCGTCACGAGGAGAGGCTGACACCAGACTGAAACCGTCACTAGCGAGGCTGACACCAGACTGACACCGTCACGAGGAGAGGCTGACACCAGACTGACACCGTCACTAGCGAGGCTGACACCAGACCGACCCCGTCACTAGCGAGGCTGACACCAGACGGACACCGTCACGAGGAGAGGCTGACACCAGACTGAAACCGTCACTAGCGAGGCTGACACCAGACTGACACCGTCACGAGGAGAGGCTGACACCAGACCGACCCCGTCACGAGGAGAGGCTGACACCAGACCGACCCCGTCACTAGCGAGGCTGACACCAGACTGACACCGTCACGAGGAGAGGCTGACACCAGACTGAAACCGTCACTAGCGAGGCTGACACCAGACTGACACCGTCACTAGCGAGGCTGACACCAGACTGACACCGTCACGAGGAGAGGCTGACACCAGACTGAAACCGTCACTAGCGAGGCTGACACCAGACCGACCCCGTCACGAGGAGAGGCTGACACCAGACCGACCCCGTCACGAGGAGAGGCTGACACCAGACGGACCCCGTCACGAGGAGAGGCTGACACCAGACCGACACCGTCACGAGGAGAGGCTGACACCAGACCGACCCCGTCACGAGGAGAGGCTGACACCAGACCGACCCCGTCACTAGCGAGGCTGACACCAGACTGACACCGTCACTAGCGAGGCTGAAACCAGACTGACACCGTCACGAGGAGAGGCTGACACCAGACCGAAAACGTCACTAGCGAGGCTGACACCAGACGGACCCTGTCACGAGGAGAGGCTGAGACCAGACCGACACCGTCACGAGGAGAGGCTGACACCAGACCGACACCGTCACGAGGAGAGGCTGACACCAGACCGACTCCGTCACTAGCGAGGCTGACACCAGACCGACCCCGTCACGAGGCGAGGATGACACCAGACCGACACCGTCACTAGCGAGGATGACACCAGACCGACACCGTCACGAGGCGAGGCTGACACCAGACCGACACCGTCACGAGGCGAGGCTGACACCAGACCGACCCCGTCACTAGCGAGGCTGACACCAGACCGACCCCGTCACTAGCGAGGCTGACACCAGACGGACACCGTCACGAGGAGAGGCTGACATCAGACTGAAACCGTCACTAGCGAGGCTGACACCAGACTGACACCGTCACGAGGAGAGGCTGACACCAGACTGACACCGTCACGAGGAGAGGCTGACACCAGACTGAAACCGTCACTAGAGAGGCTGACACCAGACTGACACCGTCACGAGGAGAGGCTGACACCAGACTGACACCGTCACGAGGAGAGGCTGACACCAGACTGAAACCGTCACTAGCGAGGCTGACACCAGACTGACACCGTCACGAGGAGAGGCTGACACCAGACTGACACCGTCACGAGGAGAGGCTGACACCAGACTGACACCGTCACTAGCGAGGCTGACACCAGACTGACACCGTCACTAGCGAGGCTGACACCAGACTGACACCGTCACGAGGAGAGGCTGACACCAGACCGAAACCGTCACTAGCGAGGCTGACACCAGACGGACCCTGTCACGAGGAGAGGCTGACACCAGACCGACACCGTCACGAGGAGAGGCTGACACCAGACCGACACCGTCACTAGCGAGGCTGACACCAGACCGACACCGTCACTAGCGAGGATGACACCAGACCGACACCGTCACGAGGCGAGGCTGACACCAGACCGACACCGTCACGAGGCGAGGCTGACACCAGACCGACCCCGTCACTAGCGAGGCTGACACCAGACTGACACCGTCACTAGCGAGGCTGACACCAGACTGACACCGTCACGAGGAGAGGCTGACACCAGACTGAAACCGTCACTAGCGAGGCTGACACCAGACCGACCCCGTCACGAGGAGAGGCTGACACCAGACCGACCCCGTCACGAGGAGAGGCTGACACCAGACGGACCCCGTCACGAGGAGAGGCTGACACCAGACCGACACCGTCACGAGGAGAGGCTGACACCAGACCGACACCGTCACGAGGAGAGGCTGACACCAGACCGACCCCGTCACGAGGAGAGGCTGACACCAGACCGACCCCGTCACTAGCGAGGCTGACACCAGACTGACACCGTCACGAGGAGAGGCTGACACCAGACGGACACCGTCACGAGGAGAGGCTGACACCAGACTGAAACCGTCACTAGCGAGGCTGACACCAGACTGACACCGTCACGAGGAGAGGCTGACACCAGACTGACACCGTCACGAGGCGAGGCTGACACCAGACCGACCCCGTCACTAGAGAGGCTGACACCAGACTGACCCCGTCACTAGCGAGGCTGACACCAGACGGACACCGTCACGAGGAGAGGCTGACACCAGACTGAAACCGTCACTAGCGAGGCTGACACCAGACTGACACCGTCACGAGGAGAGGCTGACACCAGACTGACACCGTCACGAGGAGAGGCTGACACCAGACTGAAACCGTCACTAGCGAGGCTGACACCAGACTGACACCGTCACGAGGAGAGGCTGACACCAGACTGACACCGTCACGAGGAGAGGCTGACACCAGACTGAAACCGTCACTAGCGAGGCTGACACCAGGCTGACACCGTCACGAGGAGAGGCTGACACCAGACTGAAATCGTCACTAGCGAGGCTGACACCAGACTGAAACCGTCACTAGCGAGGCTGACACCAGACCGACCCCGTCACGAGGAGAGGCTGACACCAGACCGACCCCGTCACGAGGAGAGGCTGACACCAGACAGACCCCGTCACGAGGAGAGGCTGACACCAGACCGACACCGTCACGAGGAGAGGCTGACACCAGACGGACCCCGTCACGAGGAGAGGCTGACACCAGACCGACACCGTCACGAGGAGAGGCTGACACCAGACCGACCCCGTCACTAGCGAGGCTGAAACCAGACTGACACCGTCACGAGGAGAGGCTGACACCAGACTGACACCGTCACGAGGAGAGGCTGACACCAGACCGACCCCGTCACGAGGAGAGGCTGACACCAGACCGACCCCGTCACTAGCGAGGCTGACACCAGACTGACACCGTCACGAGGAGAGGCTGACACCAGACGGACACCGTCACGAGGAGAGGCTGACACCAGACTGAAACCGTCACTAGCGAGGCTGACACCAGACTGACACCGTCACGAGGAGAGGCTGACACCAGACTGACACCGTCACGAGGAGAGGCTGACACCAGACTGACACCGTCACTAGCGAGGCTGACACCAGACTGACACCGTCACTAGCGAGGCTGACACCAGACTGACACCGTCACGAGGAGAGGCTGACACCAGACCGAAACCGTCACTAGCGAGGCTGACACCAGACGGACCCTGTCACGAGGAGAGGCTGACACCAGACCGACACCGTCACGAGGAGAGGCTGACACCAGACCGACACCGTCACGAGGAGAGGCTGACACCAGACCGACTCCGTCACTAGCGAGGCTGACACCAGACGGACACCGTCACGAGGAGAGGCTGACACCAGACTGAAACCGTCACTAGCAAGGCTGACACCAGACCGACCCCGTCACGAGGCGAGGATGACACCAGACCGACACCGTCACTAGCGAGGATGACACCAGACCGACACCGTCACGAGGCGAGGCTGACACCAGACCGACACCGTCACGAGGCGAGGCTGACACCAGACCGACCCCGTCACTTGCGAGGCTGACACCAGACCGACCCCGTCACTAGCGAGGCTGACACCAGACCGACCCCGTCACTAGCGAGGCTGACACCAGACGGACACCGTCACGAGGAGAGGCTGACACCAGACTGAAAACGTCACTAGCAAGGCTGACACCAGACTGACACCGTCACTAGTGAGGCTGACACCAGACTGACACCGTCACTAGCGAGGCTGACACCAGACTGACACCGTCACGAGGAGAGGCTGACACCAGACCGAAACCGTCACTAGCGAGGCTGACACCAGACGGACCCTGTCACGAGGAGAGGCTGACACCAGACCGACACCGTCACGAGAAGAGGCTGACACCAGACCGACACCGTCACGAGGAGAGGCTGACACCAGACCGACTCCGTCACTAGCGAGGCTGACACCAGACCGACCCCGTCACGAGGCGAGGATGACACCAGACTGACACCGTCACTAGCGAGGATGACACCAGACCGACACCGTCACGAGGCGAGGCTGACACCAGACCGACACCGTCACGAGGCGAGGCTGACACCAGACCGACCCCGTCACTAGCGAGGCTGACACCAGACCGACCCCGTCACTAGCGAGGCTGACACCAGACGGACACCGTCACGAGGAGAGGCTGACACCAGACTGAAACCGTCACTAGCAAGGCTGACACCAGACTGACACCGTCACGAGGAGAGGCTGACACCAGACTGACACCGTCACGAGGAGAGGCTGACACCAGACTGAAACCGTCACTAGCGAGGCTGACACCAGACTGACACCGTCACGAGGAGAGGCTGACACCAGACTGACACCGTCACGAGGAGAGGCTGACACCAAACTGAAACCGTCACTAGCGAGGCTGACACCAGACTGACACCGTCACGAGGAGAGGCTGACACCAGACTGAAACCGTCACTAGCGAGGCTGACACCAGACTGACACCGTCACTAGCGAGGCTGACACCAGACTGACACCGTCACGAGGAGAGGCTGACACCAGACCGACCCCGTCACGAGCAGAGGCTGACACCAGACGGACCCCGTCACGAGGAGAGGCTGACACCAGACCGACACCGTCACGAGGAGAGGCTGACACCAGACCTACCCCGTCACGAGGAGAGGCTGACACCAGACCTACCCCGTCACGAGGAGAGGCTGACACCAGACCGACCCCGTCACTAGCGAGGCTGACACCAGACTGACACCGTCACGAGGAGAGGCTGACACCAGACGGACACCGTCACGAGGAGAGGCTGACACCAGACTGAAACCGTCACTAGCGAGGCTGACACCAGACTGACACCGTCACGAGGAGAGGCTGACACCAGACTGAAACCGTCACTAGCGAGGCTGACACCAGACTGACACCGTCACGAGGAGAGGCTGACACCAGACTGACACCGTCACGAGGAGAGGCTGACACCAGACTGACACCGTCACTAGCGAGGCTGACACCAGACTGAAACCGTCACTAGCGAGGCTGACACCAGACGGACCCTGTCACGAGGAGAGGCTGACACCAGACCGACACCGTCACGAGGAGAGGCTGACACCAGACTGAAACCGTCACTAGCGAGGCTGACACCAGACCGACCCCGTCACGAGGCGAGGCTGACACCAGACCGACCCCGTCACGAGGAGAGGCTGACACCAGACCGACCCCGTCACGAGGAGAGGCTGACACCAGACGGACCCCGTCACGAGGAGAGGCTGACACCAGACCGACACCGTCACGAGGAGAGGCTGACACCAGACCGACACCGTCACGAGGAGAGGCTGACACCAGACCGACACCGTCACGAGGAGAGGCTGACACCAGACCGACTCCGTCACTAGCGAGGCTGACACCAGACGGACACCGTCACGAGGAGAGGCTGACACCAGACTGAAACCGTCACTAGCAAGGCTGACACCAGACCGACCCCGTCACGAGGCGAGGATGACACCAGACCGACACCGTCACTAGCGAGGATGACACCAGACCGACACCGTCACGAGGCGAGGCTGACACCAGACCGACACCGTCACGAGGCGAGGCTGACACCAGACCGACCCCGTCACTTGCGAGGCTGACACCAGACCGACCCCGTCACTAGCGAGGCTGACACCAGACCGACCCCGTCACTAGCGAGGCTGACACCAGACGGACACCGTCACGAGGAGAGGCTGACACCAGACTGAAAACGTCACTAGCAAGGCTGACACCAGACTGACACCGTCATGAGGAGAGGCTGACACCAGACTGACACCGTCACGAGGAGAGGCTGACACCAGACTGACACCGTCACGAGGAGAGGCTGACACCAGACTGAAACCGTCACTAGCGAGGCTGACACCAGACTGACACCGTCACGAGGAGAGGCTGACACCAGACTGAAACCGTCACTAGCGAGGCTGACACCAGACTGACACCGTCACTAGCGAGGCTGACACCAGACTGACACCGTCACGAGGAGAGGCTGACACCAGACTGAAACCGTCACTAGCGAGGCTGACACCAGACCGACCCCGTCACGAGGAGAGGCTGACACCAGACCGACCCCGTCACGAGGAGAGGCTGACACCAGACGGACCCCGTCACGAGGAGAGGCTGACACCAGACCGACACCGTCACGAGGAGAGGCTGACACCAGACCTACCCCGTCACGAGGAGAGGCTGACACCAGACCGACCCCGTCACTAGCGAGGCTGACACCAGACTGACACCGTCACGAGGAGAGGCTGACACCAGACGGACACCGTCACGAGGAGAGGCTGACACCAGACTGAAACCGTCACTAGCGAGGCTGACACCAGACTGACACCGTCACGAGGAGAGGCTGACACCAGACTGAAACCGTCACTAGCGAGGCTGACACCAGACTGACACCGTCACGAGGAGAGGCTGACACCAGACTGACACTGTCACGAGGAGAGGCTGACACCAGACTGACACCGTCACTAGCGAGGCTGACACCAGACTGACACCGTCACGAGGAGAGGCTGACACCAGACCGAAACCGTCACTAGCGAGGCTGACACCAGACGGACCCTGTCACGAGGAGAGGCTGACACCAGACCGACACCGTCACGAGGAGAGGCTGACACCAGACTGACACCGTCACTAGTGAGGCTGACACCAGACTGACACCGTCACTAGCGAGGCTGACACCAGACTGACACCGTCACGAGGAGAGGCTGACACCAGACCGAAACCGTCACTAGCGAGGCTGACACCAGACGGACCCTGTCACGAGGAGAGGCTGACACCAGACCGACACCGTCACGAGAAGAGGCTGACACCAGACCGACACCGTCACGAGGAGAGGCTGACACCAGACCGACTCCGTCACTAGCGAGGCTGACACCAGACCGACCCCGTCACGAGGCGAGGATGACACCAGACTGACACCGTCACTAGCGAGGATGACACCAGACCGACACCGTCACGAGGCGAGGCTGACACCAGACCGACACCGTCACGAGGCGAGGCTGACACCAGACCGACCCCGTCACTAGCGAGGCTGACACCAGACCGACCCCGTCACTAGCGAGGCTGACACCAGACGGACACCGTCACGAGGAGAGGCTGACACCAGACTGAAACCGTCACTAGCAAGGCTGACACCAGACTGACACCGTCACGAGGAGAGGCTGACACCAGACTGACACCGTCACGAGGAGAGGCTGACACCAGACTGAAACCGTCACTAGCGAGGCTGACACCAGACTGACACCGTCACGAGGAGAGGCTGACACCAGACTGACACCGTCACGAGGAGAGGCTGACACCAAACTGAAACCGTCACTAGCGAGGCTGACACCAGACTGACACCGTCACGAGGAGAGGCTGACACCAGACTGAAACCGTCACTAGCGAGGCTGACACCAGACTGACACCGTCACTAGCGAGGCTGACACCAGACTGACACCGTCACGAGGAGAGGCTGACACCAGACTGAAACCGTCACTAGCGAGGCTGACACCAGACCGACCCCGTCACGAGGAGAGGCTGACACCAGACCGACCCCGTCACGAGCAGAGGCTGACACCAGACGGACCCCGTCACGAGGAGAGGCTGACACCAGACCGACACCGTCACGAGGAGAGGCTGACACCAGACCTACCCCGTCACGAGGAGAGGCTGACACCAGACCGACCCCGTCACTAGCGAGGCTGACACCAGACTGACACCGTCACGAGGAGAGGCTGACACCAGACGGACACCGTCACGAGGAGAGGCTGACACCAGACTGAAACCGTCACTAGCGAGGCTGACACCAGACTGACACCGTCACGAGGAGAGGCTGACACCAGACTGAAACCGTCACTAGCGAGGCTGACACCAGACTGACACCGTCACGAGGAGAGGCTGACACCAGACTGACACCGTCACGAGGAGAGGCTGACACCAGACTGACACCGTCACTAGCGAGGCTGACACCAGACTGAAACCGTCACTAGCGAGGCTGACACCAGACGGACCCTGTCACGAGGAGAGGCTGACACCAGACCGACACCGTCACGAGGAGAGGCTGACACCAGACCGAAACCGTCACGAGGAGAGGCTGACACCAGACCGACTCTGTCACTAGCGAGGCTGACACCAGACCGACCCCGTCACGAGGCGAGGATGACACCAGACCGACACCGTCACTAGCGAGGATGACACCAGACCGACACCGTCACGAGGCGAGGCTGACACCAGACCGACACCGTCACGAGGCGAGGCTGACACCAGACCGACCCCGTCACTAGCGAGGCTGACACCAGACCGACCCCGTCACTAGCGAGGCTGACACCAGACGGACACCGTCACGAGGAGAGGCTGACACCAGACTGAAACCGTCACTAGCGAGGCTGACACCAGACTGACACCGTCACTAGCGAGGCTGACACCAGACTGACACCGTCACGAGGAGAGGCTGACACCAGACTGAAACCGTCACTAGCGAGGCTGACACCAGACCGACCCCGTCACGAGGAGAGGCTGACACCAGACCGACCCCGTCACGAGGAGAGGCTGACACCAGACGGACCCCGTCACGAGGAGAGGCTGACACCAGACCGACACCGTCACGAGGAGAGGCTGACACCAGACCGACCCCGTCACGAGGAGAGGCTGACACCAGACCGACCCCGTCACTAGCGAGGCTGACACCAGACGGACCCCGTCACGAGGAGAGGCTGACACCAGACCGACACCGTCACGAGGAGAGGCTGACACCAGACCGACCCCGTCACGAGGAGAGGCTGACACCAGACCGACCCCGTCACTAGCGAGGCTGACACCAGACTGACACCGTCACTAGCGAGGCTGACACCAGACCGACACCGTCACGAGGAGAGGCTGACACCAGACGGACACCGTCACGAGGAGAGGCTGACACCAGACTGAAACCGTCACTAGCGAGGCTGACACCAGACTGACACCGTCACGAGGAGAGGCTGACACCAGACTGACACCATCACGAGGAGAGGCTGACACCAGACTGACACCGTCACTAGCGAGGCTGACACCAGACTGACACCGTCACTAGCGAGGCTGACACCAGACTGACACCGTCACGAGGAGAGGCTGACACCAGACCGAAACCGTCACTAGCGAGGCTGACACCAGACGGACCCTGTCACGAGGAGAGGCTGACACCAGACCGACCCCGTCACGAGGCGAGGATGACACCAGACCGACACCGTCACTAGCGAGGATGACACCAGACCGACACCGTCACGAGGCGAGGCTGACACCAGACCGACACCGTCACGAGGCGAGGCTGACACCAGACCGACCCCGTCACTAGCGAGGCTGACACCAGACCGACCCCGTCACTAGCGAGGCTGACACCAGACGGACACCGTCACGAGGAGAGGCTGACACCAGACTGAAACCGTCACTAGCGAGGCTGACACCAGACTGACACCGTCACTAGCGAGGCTGACACCAGACTGACACCGTCACGAGGAGAGGCTGACACCAGACTGAAACCGTCACTAGCGAGGCTGACACCAGACCGACCCCGTCACGAGGAGAGGCTGACACCAGACCGACCCCGTCACGAGGAGAGGCTGACACCAGACGGACCCCGTCACGAGGAGAGGCTGACACCAGACCGACACCGTCACGAGGAGAGGCTGACACCAGACCGACCCCGTCACGAGGAGAGGCTGACACCAGACCGACCCCGTCACTAGCGAGGCTGACACCAGACGGACCCCGTCACGAGGAGAGGCTGACACCAGACCGACACCGTCACGAGGAGAGGCTGACACCAGACCGACCCCGTCACGAGGAGAGGCTGACACCAGACCGACCCCGTCACTAGCGAGGCTGACACCAGACTGACACCGTCACTAGCGAGGCTGACACCAGACCGACACCGTCACGAGGAGAGGCTGACACCAGACGGACACCGTCACGAGGAGAGGCTGACACCAGACTGAAACCGTCACTAGCGAGGCTGACACCAGACTGACACCGTCACGAGGAGAGGCTGACACCAGACTGACACCATCACGAGGAGAGGCTGACACCAGACTGACACCGTCACTAGCGAGGCTGACACCAGACTGACACCGTCACTAGCGAGGCTGACACCAGACTGACACCGTCACGAGGAGAGGCTGACACCAGACCGAAACCGTCACTAGCGAGGCTGACACCAGACGGACCCTGTCACGAGGAGAGGCTGACACCAGACCGACACCGTCACGAGGAGAGGCTGACACCAGACTGACACCGTCACGAGGAGAGGCTGACACCAGACCGACTCCGTCACTAGCGAGGCTGACACCAGACCGACCCCGTCACGAGGCGAGGATGACACCAGACCGACACCGTCACTAGCGAGGATGACACCAGACCGACACCGTCACGAGGCGAGGCTGACACCAGACCGACCCCGTCACGAGGAGAGGCTGACACCAGACCGACCCCGTCACGAGGAGAGGCTGACACCAGACGGACCCCGTCACGAGGAGAGGCTGACACCAGACCGACACCGTCACGAGGAGAGGCTGACACCAGACCGACCCCGTCACAAGGAGAGGCTGACACCAGACCGACCCCGTCACTAGCGAGGCTGACACCAGACTGACACCGTCACGAGGAGAGGCTGACACCAGACGGACACCGTCACGAGGAGAGGCTGACACCAGACTGACACCGTCACGAGGAGAGGCTGACACCAGACTGACACCGTCACTAGCGAGGCTGACACCAGACTGACACCGTCACTAGCGAGGCTGACACCAGACTGACACCGTCACGAGGAGAGGCTGACACCAGACCGAAACCGTCAATAGCGAGGCTGACACCAGACGGACCCTGTCACGAGGAGAGGCTGACACCAGACCGACACCGTCACGAGGAGAGGCTGACACCAGACAGACCCCGTCACGAGGCGAGGATGACACCAGACCGACACCGTCACTAGCGAGGATGACACCAGACCGACACCGTCACGAGGCGAGGCTGACACCAGACCGACACCGTCACGAGGCGAGGCTGACACCAGACCGACCCCGTCACTAGCGAGGCTGACACCAGACCGACCCCGTCACTAGCGAGGCTGACACCAGACCGACCCCGTCACTAGCGAGGCTGACACCAGACGGACACTGTCATGAGGAGAGGCTGACACCAGACTGAAACCGTCACTAGCGAGGCTGACACCAGACTGACACCGTCACGAGGAGAGGCTGACACCAGACTGACACCGTCACGAGGAGAGGCTGACACCAGACTGAAACCGTCACTAGCGAGGCTGACACCAGACTGACACCGTCACGAGGAGAGGCTGACACCAGACTGACACCGTCACGAGGAGAGGCTGACACCAGACTGAAACCGTCACTAGCGAGGCTGACACCAGACTGACACCGTCACGAGGAGAGGCTGACACCAGACTGAAACCGTCACTAGCGAGGCTGACACCAGACTGACACCGTCACTAGCGAGGCTGACACCAGACTGACACCGTCACGAGGAGAGGCTGACACCAGACTGAAACCGTCACTAGCAAGGCTGACACCAGACCGACCCCGTAACGAGGAGAGGCTGACACCAGACCGACCCCGTCACGAGGAGAGGCTGACACCAGACGGACCCCGTCACGAGGAGAGGCTGACACCAGACCGACACCGTCACGAGGAGAGGCTGACACCAGACCGACCCCGTCACGAGGAGAGGCTGACACCAGACCGACCCCGTCACTAGCGAGGCTGACACCAGACTGACACCGTCACGAGGAGAGACTGACACCAGACGGACACCGTCACGAGGAGAGGCTGACACCAGACTGAAACAGTCACTAGCGAGGCTGACACCAGACTGACACCGTCACGAGGAGAGGCTGACACCAGACTGACACCGTCACGAGGAGAGGCTGACACCAGACTGACACCGTCACTAGCGAGGCTGACACCAGACTGACACCGTCACTAGCGAGGCTGACACCAGACTGACACCGTCACGAGGAGAGGCTGACACCAGACCGAAACCGTCACTAGCGAGGCTGACACCAGACGGACCCTGTCACGAGGAGAGGCTGACACCAGACCGACACCGTCACGAGGAGAGGCTGACACCAGACCGACACCGTCACGAGGAGAGGCTGACACCAGACCGACTCAGTCACTAGCGAGGCTGACACCAGACCGACCCCGTCACGAGGCGAGGATGACACCAGACCGACACCGTCACTAGCGAGGATGACACCAGACCGACACCGTCACGAGGCGAGGCTGACACCAGACCGACCCCGTCACGAGGAGAGGCTGACACCAGACCGACCCCGCACAAGGAGAGGCTGACACCAGACGGACCCCGTCACGAGGAGAGGCTGACACCAGACCGACACCGTCACGAGGAGAGGCTGACACCAGACCGACCCCGTCACGAGGAGAGGCTGACACCAGACCGACCCCGTCACTAGCGAGGCTGACACCAGACTGACACCGTCACGAGGAGAGGCTGACACCAGACGGACACCGTCACGAGGAGAGGCTGACAACAGACTGAAACCGTCACTAGCGAGGCTGACACCAGACTGACACCGTCACGAGGAGAGGCTGACACCAGACTGACACCGTCACGAGGAGAGGCTGACACCAGACTGACACCGTCACTAGCGAGGCTGACACCAGACTGACACCGTCACTAGCGAGGCTGACACCAGACTGACACCGTCACGAGGAGAGGCTGACACCAGACCGAAACCGTCACTAGCGAGGCTGACACCAGACGGACACTGTCACGAGGAGAGGCTGACACCAGACCGACACCGTCACGAGGAGAGGCTGACACCAGACCGACACCGTCACGAGGAGAGGCTGACACCAGACCGACTCCGTCACTAGCGAGGCTGACACCAGACAGACCCCGTCACGAGGCGAGGATGACACCAGACCGACACCGTCACTAGCGAGGATGACACCAGACCGACACCGTCACGAGGCGAGGCTGACACCCGACCGACACCGTCACGAGGCGAGGCTGACACCAGACCGACCCCGTCACTAGCGAGGCTGACACCAGACCGACCCCGTCACTAGCGAGGCTGACACCAGACTGACACCGTCACGAGGAGAGGCTGACACCAGACTGACACCGTCACTAGCGAGGCTGACACCAGACTGACACCGTCACTAGCTAGGCTGACACCAGACTGACACCGTCACGAGGAGAGGCTGACACCAGACTGAAACCGTCACTAGCGAGGCTGACACCAGACCGACCCCGTCACGAGGAGAGGCTGACACCAGACGGACCCCGTCACGAGGAGAGGCTGACACCAGACGGACACCGTCACGAGGAGAGGCTGACACCAGACGGACACCGTCACGAGGAGAGGCTGACACCAGACTGAAACCGTCACTAGCGAGGCTGACACCAGACTGACACCGTCACGAGGAGAGGCTGACACCAGACTGACACCGTCACGAGGAGAGGCTGACACCAGACTGACACCGTCACTAGCGAGGCTGACACCAGACTGACACCGTCACTAGCGAGGCTGACACCAGACTGACACCGTCACGAGGAGAGGCTGACACCAGACCGAAACCGTCACTAGCGAGGCTGACACCAGACGGACCCTGTCACGAGGAGAGGCTGACACCAGACCGACACCGTCACGAGGAGAGGCTGACACCAGACCGACACCGTCACGAGGAGAGGCTGACACCAGACCGACTCCGTCACTAGCGAGGCTGACACCAGACCGACACCGTCACTAGCGAGGATGACACCAGACCGACACCGTCACGAGGCGAGGCTGACACCAGACCGACACCGTCACGAGGCGAGGCTGACACCAGACCGACCCCGTCACTAGCGAGGCTGACACCAGACCGACCCCGTCACTAGCGAGGCTGACACCAGACCGACCCCGTCACTAGCGAGGCTGACACCAGACGGACACCGTCACGAGGAGAGGCTGACACCAGACTGAAACCGTCACTAGCGAGGCTGACACCAGACTGACACCGTCATGAGGAGAGGCTGACACCAGACTGACACCGTCACGAGGAGAGGCTGACACCAGACTGAAACCGTCACTAGCGAGGCTGACACCAGACTGACACCGTCACGAGGAGAGGCTGACACCAGACGGAAACCGTCACGAGGAGAGGCTGACACCAGACTGAAACCGTCACTAGCGAGGCTGACACCAGACTGACACCGTCACGAGGAGAGGCTGACACCAGACGGAAACCGTCACGAGGAGAGGCTGACACCAGACTGAAACCGTCACTAGCGAGGCTGACACCAGACTGACACCGTCACGAGGAGAGGCTGACACCAGACTGAAACCGTCACTAGCGAGGCTGACACCAGACTGACACCGTCACGAGGAGAGGCTGACACCAGACTGACACCGTCACGAGGAGAGGCTGACACCAGACTGACACCGTCACTAGCGAGGCTGACACCAGACTGACACCGTCACTAGCGAGGCTGACACCAGACGGACACCGTCACGAGGAGAGGCTAGCACCAGACCGAAACCGTCACTAGCGAGGCTGACACCAGACGGACCCTGTCACGAGGAGAGGCTGACACCAGACCGACACCGTCACGAGGCGAGGCTGACACCAGACCGACACCGTCACGAGGCGAGGCTGACACCAGACCGACCCCGTCACTAGCGAGGCTGACACCAGACCGACCCCGTCACTAGCGAGGCTGACACCAGACGGACACCGTCACGAGGAGAGGCTGACACCAGACGGACACCGTCACGAGGAGAGGCTGACACCAGACTGAAACCGTCACGAGGAGAGGCTGACACCAGACTGACACCGTCACTAGCGAGGCTGACACCAGACTGACACCGTCACTAGCGAGGCTGACACCAGACTGACACCGTCACGAGAAGAGGCTGACACCAGACCGAAACCGTCACTAGCGAGGCTGACACCAGACGGACCCTGTCACGAGGAGAGGCTGACACCAGACCGACACCGTCACGAGGAGAGGCTGACACCAGACCGACACCGTCACGAGGAGAGGCTGACACCAGACCGACTCCGTCACTAGCGAGGCTGACACCAGACCGACCCCGTCACGAGGCGAGGATGACACCAGACCGACACCGTCACTAGCGAGGATGACACTAGACCGACACCGTCACGAGGCGAGGCTGACACCAGACCGACACCGTCACGAGGCGAGGCTGACACCAGACCGACACCGTCACGAGGCGAGGCTGACACCAGACCGACCCCGTCACTAGAGAGGCTGACACCAGACAGACCCCGTCACTAGCGAGGCTGACACCAGACGGACACCGTCACGAGGAGAGGCTGACACCAGACTGAAACCGTCACTAGCGAGGCTGACACCAGACTGACACCGTCACGAGGAGAGGCTGACACCAGACTGACACCGTCACGAGGAGAGGCTGACACCAGACTGACACCGTCACGAGGAGAGGCTGACACCAGACTGAAACCGTCACTAGCGAGGCTGACACCAGACTGACACCGTCACGAGGAGAGGCTGACACCAGACCGACTCCGTCACTAGCGAGGCTGACACCAGACCGACCCCGTCACGAGGCGAGGATGACACCAGACCGACACCGTCACTAGCGAGGATGACACCAGACCGACACCGTCACGAGGTGAGGCTGACACCAGACCGACACCGTAACGAGGCGAGGCTGACACCAGACCGACCCCGTCACTAGCGAGGCTGACACCAGACCGACCCCGTCACTAGCGAGGCTGACACCAGACGGACACCGTCACGAGGAGAGGCTGACACCAGACTGAAACCGTCACTAGCGAGGCTGACACCAGACTGACACCATCACGAGGAGAGGCTGACACCAGACCGACCACGTCACGAGGAGAGGCTGACACCAGACCGACCCCGTCACGAGGAAAGGCTGACACCAGACCGACCCCGTCACTAGCGAGGCTGACACCAGACTGACACCGTCACGAGGAGAGGCTGACACCAGACGGACACCGTCACGAGGAGAGGCTGACACCAGACTGAAACCGTCACTAGCGAGGCTGACACCAGACTGACACCGTCACGAGGAGAGGCTGACACCAGACTGACACCGTCACTAGCGAGGCTGACACCAGACTGACACCGTCACTAGCGAGGCTGACACCAGACTGACACCGTCACGAGGAGAGGCTGACACCAGACCGAAACCGTCACTAGCGAGGCTGACACCAGACGGACCCTGTCACGAGGAGAGGCTGACACCAGACCGACACCGTCAAGAGGAGAGGCTGACACCAGACCGACTCCGTCACTAGCGAGGCTGACACCAGACCGACCCCGTCACGAGGCGAGGATGACACCAGACCGACACCGTCACTAGCGAGGATGACACCAGACCGACACCGTCACGAGGCGAGGCTGACACCAGACCGACACCGTCACGAGGCGAGGCTGACACCAGACCGACCCCGTCACTAGCGAGGCTGACACCAGACCGACCCCGTCACTAGCGAGGCTGACACCAGACGGACACCGTCACGAGGAGAGGCTGACACCAGACTGAAACCGTCACTAGCGAGGCTGACACCAGACTGACACCGTCACGAGGAGAGGCTGACACCAGACTGACACCGTCACGAGGAGAGGCTGACACCAGACTGACACCGTCACTAGCGAGGCTGACACCAGACTGACACCGTCACTAGCGAGGCTGACACCAGACTGACACCGTCACGAGGAGAGGCTGACACCAGACCGAAACCGTCACTAGCGAGGCTGACACCAGACGGACCCTGTCACGAGGAGAGGCTGACACCAGACCGACACCGTCACGAGGAGAGGCTGACACCAGACCGACACCGTCACGAGGAGAGGCTGACACCAGACTGACTCCGTCACTAGCGAGGCTGACACCAGACCGACCCCGTCACGAGGCGAGGATGACACCAGACCGACACCGTGTCATGGAAATTTTGTATTGTTGGTCGAACTTTAAATGTGTCATGTATTCGTGTTATTCATATGTCTCTCGTGTGGCTTAATTAAAGCTCTGAAGGCTGCAATTGGGCCATGCGCATGTACAATGTATGTATTACAGTACTCGGCTTGGTAATGGATGAGATGGCAGATCTGCGCTTATAGACCGGCGTGTATACCACCACGGCATTCCATGCGAATGCCGCTGTCAGTAGACCGTGGGCCTGTATCCACATATCAGCAGCATGGTACCACGTGGGCTTCATAACGCAATGCGCAAGCGGTGTGAACTCCACGTGTAGGCTTATGCATATCTTACAACCCATTACCAACTTGAAACTGTATCTGGGATGGATGTGTTTTAATAAAGATCGTATCGGGCCCATCCAGGTACAGACTGATATTTTTAGAGAGTGCTTGTACAGAGAATGTACATACCAATAGAAGATAGTAGGACAGGAAATATGACCTCAGATGGCTCATAGGGGGGAAGGGGAGGAAGTCTGCTGACCTCAGAAGGTTCATGGGGGAGGACCAGTGATAGATAATAGCAAAGGCTATGCTCCAATTGGAGTGTACATCCTCTGTATAAGCAATCCCCATTGTATTGTTCGGTGGGAGGGATTGACTTTATTCATGTGGGGGGCATGTGTGTATTCTTAATAAAAACAGAGAGCTGGGCCTAAAGCCGGCCCTTATGTGAGTTGCAACCAGCCTTAGAGTGTCGTGTGATCATTCCAGGGTAACGGAGCTCCATCACCCACAAATTCAACAGAACCAAAGTATTTGGATGGGCAGGAATCGTGTAGTTTAGCTGCAGTCGTGGTAAGCGAGATTCGCACAGCTTTATGGGGGATTTCTGCGCATCCAACTGCGAGTACTCACGGTAAGGAGAAATTCGTTAAAGCGAATTTCCAAGACAGTTTGGCGAGCCTGGTGGATACTAACGCGTATTCTTGCGTAGCTAACCAAGAACGAGGGGGGAATGAGCCATCATGAACTAGCAAAAAGTATGCCGGCACATTTCAGGTCTCTCTGCCATTAAGAGGATCGCTTTTTGCGTGTTCGTGTGGCTGATTTCGCTCTCTGTTAGCTAACAAGAAATACCGCTTAACAAGGACCTTGTTTTTTGTCCTAAACTCTTGATTTGTGGGTGAAAGACGAGGGTTTGTCTCTGCGGAGAGCAGCAGAGGGGTGGGTTTGGTTGGCTGGATTTGGTCAAGTTTAAAAATCTTCCAACCAAAAATTAAACGGGTATATGTTTTAGTGGGTAAAAGTTGTTGCATAGTGTTAGGTAAGTATTTGTGGGCTGTAGGTACTGTGGTGATTGCTTTACCCCCCTCCACGTGAGGTAATTATTACAGTGCTGAAAGGCTTAGGTTAATTGTTAACTGTTGTAAGATCTGTGTACAATGTTTTGTGGAACTACTGCTCCCAGCAAGCATGCAGCAGGGGGTCCTTTCTGTTACATGTGCATGTTAGTGTGATATGTTGGTGTTTTATGTCCGTTCTGTGATTGTGCCCAAATTGTGTTGTATGTGTACTTCATATTGTTGTGTAATTGTCCAGCGTATGTTCTGTTCAAAAGTCTGTTTTATGTAAGAGGCAATTTTGAGGCTAGAGGCTGCCGTGTGCTTCCCTGTGGGGGGCCATTCTAGTGTTACCATGTGCTCCTCTGTGGGGGGTCATTCTAGTATCTGCCATGTGCTCCTCTGTGGGGGGTCATCTTCTTGACTAAACCACATGGACTCCTTTTGTTTGGTGGCCATTTTGTTAATGACCATGTGCTTTCCCTGTTGGTGGCCATTTTGTTGGCTACCATATGTGCAGTAATCTCTATGCAATGTGCATGAAGTTTTCTATATGCATTTGACCCATATTGTGTTTTTAATCCAAATTTTTTACAGTTTCATTTGTTTGCTTTTAGCTTTAAATTTGCGTATTGCCAGCCAATTTAAAGTGTGTTAAGCGAGTTTTCCCTTCACGTGTTCCACATTTAATGAGCGCGGTGTAGTCTGGGTTTTTGCACATAGATTTCTCGTATAGTGATTATGTTTTTCTTGTGTTTTTCCTGTTAAAAGTAGTTCCTTATTGTAAAGCGGGTTTGTTTTAAGCTGCTGTGTCGCGTGTTTCACGTCCAGCAGACTTTTTGTGTAAACGGTTCTAGGTGGTTGCAGTAAAGATTGCGTGTATAACGTGGATCGTTTAGCGGTGCTGATAGGAGTGATTTTTGCGTCAGCAACAAGGTTACTTTTGGCGCAGTTTTTCGGTTTACCTCGGTGTAATTGTTTTACTGTGAAACGTCCCGTGTTTTTCATAAGGATCCACTTTGTCCTTTTTAACAGTTTTTCAGGTTGAAAAGAGTTTTTTTTTTTTTTTTTTTTTTCTGTGTGTATTAGGAAAGTTTTTTTCTTTACACAAATTTCCTAAAGGTCAGTTAGCAGGTTTCTGCCCAACCAGTGACCCCTAAGTAACATCCAAGAACCCCTCTTTTTGTTTTGACTTGTGTTAGCTACTGTGTGCAGGGAGAGAAAAGCCACTTTCATCATTGTGCGGTGTGGCCTGCCAAACACAGTGGGTGATGAGAGCCACATAAATTACGCTGTGCGAGTGGGCGGTCCAGGGAAGTATAACACTTAGCCTGGTTACCACAAACACTTCGGGTGGTCAGGATCACACAAATTGCGCTGTGGGAGTGGGAGGTGTGCTCTCAGTCTGACCGCCACTTGATGCGCTTCGGGTGATCGATAAGTATCACATAAATTACGCTGTGCTGGGAAAGTGGTGGAATCAGGCCTCTCGGTAGGATCCCACCGAGTGCTCCAGGGGGTAAACAGGTACCCGGACGCGGGATATATACCAGTGACTAGTCACGATGGGCAGTAGTCAGTCCATGAAGAGAGAGGGGGAACCAGCCCTCTTCAGGGTAAGGACAGCTGCACAACTGATGAAGGTGAGTTTGGGGGGGAAGTCTACAGAACCCCTCAAAAGGTGGAATAAATGGTCGAAGGGTACCAGATGGGAAATTCCCCGGGAAGGTACATTTGACGCATGGAGGTGGGAAAAATTCATCTCTGAATTTGAACCACGGATGCAGGCGTCAGAACTAGAGATCGCACAGCTATGGCTTCACAGGTCAATCCGATTAGGGAAGCAAGGCATACATAAACTGGTGTCTGTCCGGAAGAACCAGGTGATGTATACCTGGCCTCCAGAGGGAATAAAACAGTAGGATCCGGTGTCAGAGGTGGAGGAAGCTCTTTCAGGGCTGACTCTACTAAGGCAGGCAGGATCAGGGTCTGCTGGGGTTCCCCAACAACCAACAGTGGCTGAGATAAGTATAACTGCACCTGTCTCTTCTGTTAGTGACGTCACTCTTGATGTACCTTCTGTCTCTATGCCTCAGCCTCTACCTCTACCTCTCCTTTCTTCCTGCTTCACCCCAGCTCCTTCTGTTTCCAACTATGAAGCCTTCTCAACAACCGATTTGCAGACTATCTGTGAATCAAGGGGAATAGACACCCGGTTAAAAAACAGGGCGGATTGCATCAAAGCGCTACGAACCACTGATCAGACCCCTGCCCCCCAGCTATACCCTGATCTGAGGGACCTCAAACCTGAAGGTGCAGTAAGCGAGGTGGTTAATCTAAGCCCACCGATGATGCTGGGTCAGCCCTTGCACTCTTCCCGGACCGAGGCCTATCCAGTCAGGGTGCAGCAATTTGAAGGTCCTCCCAATGCACGGGGGGAACGGACTTTAGGGGAACGGGTAGTTTGGCATGTCCCCTTCACCCCGGCAGAGATCCGCACTATTCTGGCTGAGCTCCCGGACTATCGAGTCAATCCGAGAGGATTTGCTCGAATGTTTGGACAAAACCAGTTCAGCTATGGTATGAGCGGGTCAGATTGTGCACAGATCCTACGGGCAAAGGTGGGCATGGAAGTGGCCAGTACAGTGATTGCAGGGTGCTCTATAACCACGCATGAGGAGATGACTTCAGGGGGCAAAGAGTTCTGTACACAGCTAAAGGCAAAGCTTCCAGAAATGTATGGTGCTACCTCTACTACGGACATGATGAAGCTCACCCAGGGTCCTAATGAGGAAAGCGCCTGCTTCTGGCGCCGTCTCAAGCAGGCGGCACTGGATGCGGATCTGGAAGTTGGACCTGATGCTCCAACTGAAGGGGTAAAGGTGACCGCGACGCACATTCTGTTGCGGGCCAAATTTTTGGAAGGCATCAATATTAAAATTCGGGAAAGGCTGGTTCTGGCCCGACCCGAATATAATGAGATGTCTATCCCTGCTATCCTTTCCACTCTTGCGGCAATAGAGAGGGAAATGGATAGAAGAAAACAAGACAAGGCCAAAGTTCTTATGTCCCAGACCCCACACGAAAAACCAAGGGATCCGGGTCACAGGAAGGATAGGCCCCCACCCAGGTGCTTCCAGTGCCACCAAACGGGGCACATAAGGAGGAGCTGTCCCCAATTACCTAAAGGTCGGTGGCAGTTCATTCCTGATGAGTCCTCCGCCCCTATGACCACCATGGTAAGTAACTCCTATGAATTCTCATAGGAAGTTGACAAATCGGTGTCGGCCCAGATCCATCTTTTTCTAGAGGAATTAAAATATCCCCTCCCTTGCCTCACTGACACCGGTGCAGCAAGAACGGTCCTGCGAAAACAGGACATCCAAGGCAAAGTACCCCTCTCAGGGGAAAGCCCTCCTAACCCCTACTAACCTCACTATCAAACGATGCACTATTCTTAACCCAGCTTCTCTTCTTCCTGTGTCGGAAGATGAGAAGGGGGGGGAGGACAACAATGACAGTGCTGAATTTTGCAACACGACTAACAATACTAACACCTCTTCTGCTAACATGTCTTCTTTGTCCACTACTAATCTCTCTTCCAAAGGACACGACTGCATTTCTTTGGTGGAACTGGAGTCAGCGGCGACACACCCCATATCACCCCGAGAGTAGCGGTAAGGTTGAACGTCTCAACGGAATCCTTAAAAACAGGATCTCCAAAATCATGGCCGATACCAAAAAAACCTTGGCCTGAGTGTCTCCCCATTGCCCTCTATTCCATCCGGAATGCCCCTCGGCAACCACATGGGCTGTCACCCTACGAGGTGTTGTTTGGGGGACCTCCCAAAACAGGGTTGTACTTTCCTCAACAGTTGTCGTCTTTGCATTCACAGCTTACAGGTTATGTGCAATCTCTGCAACGGGAGCTGCAGAAGATACACCATCGGGTTCGCGAATCGCTCCCCGATCCAAATACAATAACAGGTGTTCTTTCTATTGAGCCAGGTGATTGGGTCGTCCTAAAGAAACATCAAAGAACCGGACTCGAGCCACGGTTCACCGGACCATACCAAGTCCAGCTGACGACACCTACCTCACTCAAACTCGAGGGACGAGACAACTGGGTGCACGCAAGCCACTGCAAGAAGCTTTTCAGCTACACCAGAGAATGAGGGGTGTCATTTTCCTTTTTCTTTTTGTTTGTATGTCATACATGTGTGTGAACGGAGGAAAAGACGGCAGATACCCCAACCTTTTATTTAAAATGCACCTGCGTTTAGCCAGAACCGCCAACAAAACCAACTGTTGGGTATGCTCTAAGCCCCCACCCAGTCATCACATGTCCGCAATGGCCGCTGTTCATGCCCTATATGACATCCGCGTCGGCATGAAAAAGCAAGGGACCCCTGGTCAGCCCCCACGTAGACATTTGTCGGTAGAACTTAATGACACATTTTTAGCAGGTAACATCAGTTTCAGCACCAATATTAGCTCTAGCTCCTGTAGGGCCCTCGTCAGTCCATTATGGGTAACTGGACAGCTAGGCAGCCCTCAGGTGTGCTTTAACATCAGCTTTGGCACAGGTAACAAGTTTGTTGGGACTACCACCTGTGAGGGAGGTATAACTGTCAATCTGACTAACCAGACTTCCCTTCTGAGTAACCACACTGACCGACCAGACCACGTGTGTTGGAAGGACGGATGTGATGTGCAGACTGAGGGAGCAATCCCCCAGTCTGTGCAACTGTTGCTCAGTACCAGAGGCCGAACGAGGAACTCCTCCTGTTCTGCTCTGACAGGTCCATACTATTTTCTGTGTGGTTCGGCAGCCTATAGAACATTTCCCCAGAACGCGAAAGGTTCGTGTGCCCTCATAAAGCTAGTCCCCGCATCCTATGTAGTGATGGACCATGAAGAGTTGATGGTCCACAAGAAGGTAAGGATGGCAGGGAGAGTTCGCAGGGAGCTGTTCTCTGAGGGCGACCAGGCATGGGCTTGGTTCCCCTCATGGACAGGATGGGGAATAGAACTTATGAAGCGCCTGAACAATTTTTCTGTCATCGTGGATAGTATGTTTAACGAGACCGTAGAGGCTGTCAGAGAAATTGCCCAAGAACAACGGCAGATGGGAATTTTAGTGCTTCAGGAGAAGATGGCCCTTGATTATCTTTTAGCCGCCAAAGGGGGGTTCTGTGAGTTCATCGGAGAGGATTGTTGTACTTGGATAGAAGACACCGATGACAAGGTCCAGGCCCATATGGACAAAGTTAGTGAACTACAGGGAAAAGCTAGAGCTATAGCTAGTGAGGGTTGGAATCCGTTCAAGGGTTTGGGAGGATTGGGAGATTTCCTGTTCTCCATCGGATCTTGGTTGAAGGAAGTGGGAGTGTATATCCTGATGCTTCTCTTTTTCATCTGCCTTTTATATGCCGCGGTGAGATGTTCCTGTTGCCTCATCGACCGTGTAAACCAAGCTCGGGCAGACGACCACATCTCCATGCCCGCTCCTGGGATCCCACTCCAACCACTGATCGGAGGAAGACCTCACCAACCATCCACCTTCTCTACAGATTACGTCCTGGCTTCCCTCTAATTTATCTCTCTGAAGACCACATTCTCCAAGACCTTCAAGCAAGCTTCAAGCCTCATCATTGTTTGTGTCTGCGATTTGGAAAACTGTCTGGGTCGAGACCAGCCTTGTGTGGCCCCGTCTGCAGGGGCAATTTGAGAATCTATTGCTGGATCTCCCCAGACCACCGTGGGATCACAAGCTTTATTCATACCACAAGTCTGTTTGTGGTTTTTGCAAGAGCCTTCCTGTAGTGAAGGTTCCAACGCTCTTGAGGATCATCGCTTCAATCAAGCCTGTTTGCGTCGAGTCTGCGTCGGGTCTTGTTGTTTCAGGTACCCCGTGGAGCTTTATTCTCAGGGACAACTACAGGAACTCTTTGAAGTTTGAGACTACACCCATCAAGCTGAAGAAGATCAAGAAGGGACACGAGGAGAATATGATAAAACAGGAGGGAATGTCATGGAAATTTTGTATTGTTGGTCGAACTTTAAATGTGTCATGTATTCGTGTTATTCATATGTCTCTCGTGTGGCTTAATTAAAGCTCTGAAGGCTGCAATTGGGCCATGCGCATGTACAATGTATGTATTACAGTACTCGGCTTGGTAATGGATGAGATGGCAGATCTGCGCTTATAGACCGGCGTGTATACCACCACGGCATTCCATGCGAATGCCGCTGTCAGTAGACCGTGGGCCTGTATCCACATATCAGCAGCATGGTACCACGTGGGCTTCATAACGCAATGCGCAAGCGGTGTGAACTCCACGTGTAGGCTTATGCATATCTTACAACCCATTACCAACTTGAAACTGTATCTGGGATGGATGTGTTTTAATAAAGATCGTATCGGGCCCATCCAGGTACAGACTGATATTTTTAGAGAGTGCTTGTACAGAGAATGTACATACCAATAGAAGATAGTAGGACAGGAAATATGACCTCAGATGGCTCATAGGGGGGAAGGGGAGGAAGTCTGCTGACCTCAGAAGGTTCATGGGGGAGGACCAGTGATAGATAATAGCAAAGGCTATGCTCCAATTGGAGTGTACATCCTCTGTATAAGCAATCCCCATTGTATTGTTCGGTGGGAGGGATTGACTTTATTCATGTGGGGGGCATGTGTGTATTCTTAATAAAAACAGAGAGCTGAGCCTAAAGCCGGCCCTTATGTGAGTTGCAACCAGCCTTAGAGTGTCGTGTGATCATTCCAGGGTAACGGAGCTCCATCACCCACAAATTCAACAGAACCAAAGTATTTGGATGGGCAGGAATCGTGTAGTTTAGCTGCAGTCGTGGTAAGCGAGATTCGCACAGCTTTATGGGGGATTTCTGCGCATCCAACTGCGAGTACTCACGGTAAGGAGAAATTCGTTAAAGCGAATTTCCAAGACAACCGTCACTAGCGAGGATGACACCAGACCGACCCCGTCACTAGCGAGGCTGACACCAGACCGACCCAGTCACTAGCGAGGCTGACACCAGACGGACACCGTCACGAGGAGAGGCTGACACCAGACTGAAACCGTCACTAGCGAGGCTGACACCAGACTGACACCGTCACGAGGAGAGGCTGACACCAGACTGACACCGTCACGAGGAGAGGCTGACACCAGACTGAAACCGTCACTAGCGAGGCTGACACCAGACCAACCCCGTCACGAGGAGAGGCTGACACCAGACCGACCCCGTCACGAGGAGAGGCTGACACCAGACTGAAACCGTCACTAGCGAGGCTGACACCAGACTGACACCGTCACGAGGAGAGGCTGACACCAGACTGACACCGTCACGAGGAGAGGCTGACACCAGACTGACACCGTCACTAGCGAGGCTGACACCAGACTGACACCGTCACTAGCGAGGCTGACACCAGACTGACACCGTCACGAGGAGAGGCTGACACCAGACCGAAACCGTCACTAGCGAGGCTGACACCAGACTGACACCGTCACGAGGAGAGGCTGACACCAGACTGACACCGTCACTAGCGAGGCTGACACCAGACTGACACCGTCACTAGCGAGGCTGACACCAGACTGACACCGTCACGAGGAGAGGCTGACACCAGACCGAAACCGTCACTAGCGAGGCTGACACCAGACGGACCCTGTCACGAGGAGAGGCTGACACCAGACCGACACCGTCACGAGGAGAGGCTGACACCAGACCGACACCGTCACGAGGAGAGGCTGACACCAGACCGACTCCGTCACTAGCGAGGCTGACACCAGACCGACCCCGTCACGAGGAGAGGCTGACACCAGACCGACCCCGTCACGAGGAGAGGCTGACACCAGACTGACCCCGTCACGAGGAGAGGCTGACACCAGACCGACACCGTCACGAGGAGAGGCTGACACCAGACCGACCCCGTCACGAGGAGAGGCTGACACCAGACTGAAACCGTCACTAGCGAGGCTGACACCAGACTGACACCGTCACGAGGAGAGGCTGACACCAGACTGACACCGTCACGAGGAGAGGCTGACACCAGACTGAAACCGTCACTAGCGAGGCTGACACCAGACTGACACCGTCACGAGGAGAGGCTGACACCAGACGGACACCGTCACGAGGAGAGGCTGACACCAGACTGAAACCGTCACTAGCGAGGCTGACACCAGACTGACACCGTCACGAGGAGAGGCTGACACCAGACTGACACCGTCACTAGCGAGGCTGACACCAGACTGACACCGTCACGAGGAGAGGCTGACACCAGACTGAAACCGTCACGAGGAGAGGCTGACACCAGACTGAAACCGTCACTAGCGAATCTGACACCAGACTGACACCGTCACGAGGAGAGGCTGACACCAGACTGAAACCGTCACTAGCGAGGCTGACACCAGACCGACCCCGTCACGAGGAGAGGCTGACACCAGACCGACCCCGTCACGAGGAGAGGCTGACACCAGACTGACCCCGTCACGAGGAGAGGCTGACACCAGACCGACACCATCACGAGGAGAGGCTGACACCAGACCGACCCCGTCACGAGGAGAGGCTGACACCAGACCGACCCCGTCACTAGCGAGGCTGACACCAGACTGACACCGTCACGAGGAGAGGCTGACACCAGACGGACACCGTCACGAGGAGAGGCTGACACCAGACTGAAACCGTCACTAGCGAGGCTGACACCAGACTGACACCGTCACGAGGAGAGGCTGACACCAGACTGACACCGTCACGAGGAGAGGCTGACACCAGACTGACACCGTCACTAGCGAGGCTGACACCAGACTGACACCGTCACTAGCGAGGCTGACACCAGACTGACACCGTCACGAGGAGAGGCTGACACCAGACCGAAACCGTCACTAGCGAGGCTGACACCAAACGGACCCTGTCACGAGGAGAGGCTGACACCAGACCGACACCGTCACGAGGAGAGGCTGACACCAGACCGACACCGTCACGAGGAGAGGCTGACACCAGACCGACTCCGTCACTAGCGAGGCTGACACCAGACCGACCCCGTCACGAGGCGAGGATGACACCAGACCGACACCGTCACTAGCGAGGATGACACCAGACCGACACCGTCACGAGGCGAGGCTGACACCAGACCGACACCGTCACGAGGCGAGGCTGACACCAGACCGACCCCGTCACGAGGCGAGGCTGACACCAGACCGACCCCGTCACTAGCGAGGCTGACACCAGACAGACCCCGTCACTAGCGAGGCTGACACCAGACGGACACCGTCACGAGGAGAGGCTGACACCAGACTGAAACCGTCACTAGCGAGGCTGACACCAGACTGACACCGTTACGAGGAGAGGCTGACACCAGACTGACACCGTCACGAGGAGAGGCTGACACCAGACTGAAACCGTCACTAGCGAGGCTGACACCAGACTGACACCGTCACGAGGAGAGGCTGACACCAGACTGAAACCGTCACTAGCGAGGCTGACACCAGACGGACACCGTCACTAGCGAGGCTGACACCAGACTGACACCGTCACGAGGAGAGGCTGACACCAGACTGAAACCGTCACTAGCGAGGCTGACACCAGACCGACCCCGTCACGAGGAGAGGCTGACACCAGACCGACCCCGTCACGAGGAGAGGCTGACACCAGACGGACCCCGTCACGAGGAGAGGCTGACACCAGACCGACACCGTCACGAGGAGAGGCTGACACCAGACCGACCCCGTCACGATGAGAGGCTGACACCAGACCGACCCCGTCACGAGGAGAGGCTGACACCAGACCGACCCCGTCACTAGCGAGGCTGACACCAGACTGACACCGTCACGAGGAGAGGCTGACACCAGACGGACACCGTCACGAGGAGAGGCTGACACCAGACTGAAACCGTCACTAGCGAGGCTGACACCAGACTGACACCGTCACGAGGAGAGGCTGACACCAGACTGACACCGTCACGAGGAGAGGCTGACACCAGACTGACACCGTCACTAGCGAGGCTGACACCAGACTGACACCGTCACTAGCGAGGCTGACACCAGACTGACACCGTCACGAGGAGAGGCTGACACCAGACCGAAACCGTCACTAGCGAGGCTGACACCAGACGGACCCTGTCACGAGGAGAGGCTGACACCAGACCGACACCGTCAAGAGGAGAGGCTGACACCAGACTGAAACCGTCACTAGCGAGGCTGACACCAGACGGACACCGTCACTAGCGAGGCTGACACCAGACTGACACCGTCACGAGGAGAGGCTGACACCAGACTGAAACCGTCACTAGCGAGGCTGACACCAGACCGACCCCGTCACGAGGAGAGGCTGACACCAGACCGACCCCGTCACGAGGAGAGGCTGACACCAGACGGACCCCGTCACGAGGAGAGGCTGACACCAGACCGACACCGTCACGAGGAGAGGCTGACACCAGACCGACCCCGTCACGATGAGAGGCTGACACCAGACCGACCCCGTCACGAGGAGAGGCTGACACCAGACCGACCCCGTCACTAGCGAAGCTGACACCAGACTGACACCGTCACGAGGAGAGGCTGACACCAGACGGACACCGTCACGAGGAGAGGCTGACACCAGACTGAAACCGTCACTAGCGAGGCTGACACCAGACTGACACCGTCACGAGGAGAGGCTGACACCAGACTGACACCGTCACGAGGAGAGGCTGACACCAGACTGACACCGTCACTAGCGAGGCTGACACCAGACTGACACCGTCACTAGCGAGGCTGACACCAGACTGACACCGTCACGAGGAGAGGCTGACACCAGACCGAAACCGTCACTAGCGAGGCTGACACCAGACGGACCCTGTCACGAGGAGAGGCTGACACCAGACCGACACCGTCAAGAGGAGAGGCTGACACCAGACCGACTCCGTCACTAGCGAGGCTGACACCAGACCGACCCCGTCACGAGGCGAGGATGACACCAGACCGACACCGTCACTAGCGAGGATGACACCAGACCGACACCGTCACGAGGCGAGGCTGACACCAGACCGACACCGTCACGAGGCGAGGCTGACACCAGACCGACCCCGTCACTAGCGAGGCTGACACCAGACCGACCCCGTCACTAGCGAGGCTGACACCAGACGGACACCGTCACGAGGAGAGGCTGACACCAGACTGAAACCGTCACTAGCGAGGCTGACACCAGACCGACCCCGTCACGAGGAGAGGCTGACACCAGACCGACCCCGTCACGAGGAGAGGCTGACACCAGACGAACCCCTTCACGAGGAGAGGCTGACACCAGACCGACACCGTCACGAGGAGAGGCTGACACCAGACCGACCCCGTCACGAGGAAAGGCTGACACCAGACCGACCCCGTCACTAGCGAGGCTGACACCAGACTGACACCGTCACGAGGAGAGGCTGACACCAGACGGACACCGTCACGAGGAGAGGCTGACACCAGACTGAAACCGTCACAAGCGAGGCTGACACCAGACTGACACCGTCACGAGGAGAGGCTGACACCAGACTGACACCGTCACGAGGAGAGGCTGACACCAGACTGACACCGTCACTAGCGAGGCTGACACCAGACTGACACCGTCACTAGCGAGGCTGACACCAGACTGACACCGTCACGAGGAGAGGCTGACACCAGACCGAAACCGTCACTAGCGAGGCTGACACCAGACGGACCCTGTCACGAGGAGAGGCTGACACCAGACCGACACCGTCACGAGGAGAGGCTGACACCAGACCGACAACGTCACGAGGAGAGGCTGACACCAGACTGACACCGTCACGAGGAGAGGCTGACACCAGACTGAAACCGTCACTAGCGAGGCTGACACCAGACCAACCCCGTCACGAGGAGAGGCTGACACCAGACCGACCCCGTCACGAGGAGAGGCTGACACCAGACTGAAACCGTCACTAGCGAGGCTGACACCAGACTGACACCGTCACGAGGAGAGGCTGACACCAGACCGAAACCGTCACTAGCGAGGCTGACACCAGACTGACACCGTCACGAGGAGAGGCTGACACCAGACTGACACCGTCACTAGCGAGGCTGACACCAGACTGACACCGTCACTAGCGAGGCTGACACCAGACTGACACCGTCACGAGGAGAGGCTGACACCAGACCGAAACCGTCACTAGCGAGGCTGACACCAGACGGACCCTGTCACGAGGAGAGGCTGACACCAGACCGACACCGTCACGAGGAGAGGCTGACACCAGACCGACACCGTCACGAGGAGAGGCTGACACCAGACCGACTCCGTCACTAGCGAGGCTGACACCAGACCGACCCCGTCACGAGGCGAGGATGACACCAGACCGACACCGTCACTAGCGAGGATGACACCAGACCGACACCGTCACGAGGCGAGGCTGACACCAGACCGACACCGTCACGAGGCGAGGCTGACACCAGACCGACCCCGTCACTAGCGAGGCTGACACCAGACAGACCCCGTCACTAGCGAGGCTGACACCAGACGGACACCGTCACGAGGAGAGGCTGACACCAGACTGAAACCGTCACTAGCGAGGCTGACACCAGACTGACACCGTTACGAGGAGAGGCTGACACCAGACTGACACCGTCACGAGGAGAGGCTGACACCAGACTGAAACCGTCACTAGCGAGGCTGACACCAGACTGACACTGTCACGAGGAGAGGCTGACACCAGACTGACACCGTCACGAGGAGAGGCTGACACCAGACTGAAACCGTCACTAGCGAGGCTGACACCAGACTGACACCGTCACGAGGAGAGGCTGACACCAGACTGAAACCGTCACTAGCGAGGCTGACACCAGACTGACACCGTCACTAGCGAGGCTGACACCAGACTGACAACGTCACTAGCGAGGCTGACACCAGACTGACAACGTCACTAGCGAGGCTGAAACCAGACTGACACCGTCACGAGGAGAGGCTGACACCAGACTGAAACCGTCACTAGCGAGGCTGACACCAGACCGACCCCGTCACGAGGAGAGGCTGACACCAGACCGACCCCGTCACGAGGAGAGGCTGACACCAGACTGACCCCGTCACGAGGAGAGGCTGACACCAGACCGACACCATCACGAGGAGAGGCTGACACCAGACCGACCCCGTCACGAGGAGAGGCTGACACCAGACTGAAACCGTCACTAGCGAGGCTGACACCAGACCGACCCCGTCACGAGGAGAGGCTGACACCAGACCGAAACCGTCACTAGCGAGGCTGACACCAGACGGACCCTGTCACGAGGAGAGGCTGACACCAGACCGACACCGTCACGAGGAGAGGCTGACACCAGACCGACAACGTCACGAGGAGAGGCTGACACCAGACTGACACCGTCACGAGGAGAGGCTGACACCAGACTGAAACCGTCACTAGCGAGGCTGACACCAGACCAACCCCGTCACGAGGAGAGGCTGACACCAGACCGACCCCGTCACGAGGAGAGGCTGACACCAGACTGAAACCGTCACTAGCGAGGCTGACACCAGACTGACACCGTCACGAGGAGAGGCTGACACCAGACCGAAACCGTCACTAGCGAGGCTGACACCAGACTGACACCGTCACGAGGAGAGGCTGACACCAGACTGACACCGTCACTAGCGAGGCTGACACCAGACTGACACCGTCACTAGCGAGGCTGACACCAGACTGACACCGTCACGAGGAGAGGCTGACACCAGACCGAAACCGTCACTAGCGAGGCTGACACCAGACGGACCCTGTCACGAGGAGAGGCTGACACCAGACCGACACCGTCACGAGGAGAGGCTGACACCAGACCGACACCGTCACGAGGAGAGGCTGACACCAGACCGACTCCGTCACTAGCGAGGCTGACACCAGACCGACCCCGTCACGAGGCGAGGATGACACCAGACCGACACCGTCACTAGCGAGGATGACACCAGACCGACACCGTCACGAGGCGAGGCTGACACCAGACCGACCCCGTCACTAGCGAGGCTGACACCAGACAGACCCCGTCACTAGCGAGGCTGACACCAGACGGACACCGTCACGAGGAGAGGCTGACACCAGACTGAAACCGTCACTAGCGAGGCTGACACCAGACTGACACCGTTACGAGGAGAGGCTGACACCAGACTGACACCGTCACGAGGAGAGGCTGACACCAGACTGAAACCGTCACTAGCGAGGCTGACACCAGACTGACACTGTCACGAGGAGAGGCTGACACCAGACTGACACCGTCACGAGGAGAGGCTGACACCAGACTGAAACCGTCACTAGCGAGGCTGACACCAGACTGACACCGTCACGAGGAGAGGCTGACACCAGACTGAAACCGTCACTAGCGAGGCTGACACCAGACTGACACCGTCACTAGCGAGGCTGACACCAGACTGACAACGTCACTAGCGAGGCTGACACCAGACTGACAACGTCACTAGCGAGGCTGACACCAGACTGACACCGTCACGAGGAGAGGCTGACACCAGACTGAAACCGTCACTAGCGAGGCTGACACCAGACCGACCCCGTCACGAGGAGAGGCTGACACCAGACCGACCCCGTCACGAGGAGAGGCTGACACCAGACTGACCCCGTCACGAGGAGAGGCTGACACCAGACCGACACCATCACGAGGAGAGGCTGACACCAGACCGACCCCGTCACGAGGAGAGGCTGACACCAGACTGAAACCGTCACTAGCGAGGCTGACACCAGACTGACACCGTCACGAGGAGAGGCTGACACCAGACTGACACCGTCACGAGGAGAGGCTGACACCAGACTGAAACCGTCACTAGCGAGGCTGACACCAGACTGACACCGTCACGAGGAGAGGCTGACACCAGACGGACACCGTCACGAGGAGAGGCTGACACCAGACTGAAACCGTCACTAGCGAGGCTGACACCAGACTGACACCGTCACGAGGAGAGGCTGACACCAGACTGACACCGTCACTAGCGAGGCTGACACCAGACTGACACCGTCACGAGGAGAGGCTGACACCAGACTGAAACCGTCACGAGGAGAGGCTGACACCAGACTGAAACCGTCACTAGCGAATCTGACACCAGACTGACACCGTCACGAGGAGAGGCTGACACCAGACTGAAACCGTCACTAGCGAGGCTGACACCAGACCGACCCCGTCACGAGGAGAGGCTGACACCAGACCGACCCCGTCACGAGGAGAGGCTGACACCAGACTGACCCCGTCACGAGGAGAGGCTGACACCAGACCGACACCGTCACGAGGAGAGGCTGACACCAGACCGACCCCGTCACGAGGAGAGGCTGACACCAGACCGACCCCGTCACTAGCGAGGCTGACACCAGACTGACACCGTCACGAGGAGAGGCTGACACCAGACGGACACCGTCACGAGGAGAGGCTGACACCAGACTGAAACCGTCACTAGCGAGGCTGACACCAGACTGACACCGTCACGAGGAGAGGCTGACACCAGACTGACACCGTCACGAGGAGAGGCTGACACCAGACTGACACCGTCACTAGCGAGGCTGACACCAGACTGACACCGTCACTAGCGAGGCTGACACCAGACTGACACGGTCACGAGGAGAGGCTGACACCAGACCGAAACCGTCACTAGCGAGGCTGACACCAAACGGACCCTGTCACGAGGAGAGGCTGACACCAGACCGACACCGTCACGAGGAGAGGCTGACACCAGACCGACACCGTCACGAGGAGAGGCTGACACCAGACCGACTCCGTCACTAGCGAGGCTGACACCAGACCGACCCCGTCACGAGGCGAGGATGACACCAGACCGACACCGTCACTAGCGAGGATGACACCAGACCGACACCGTCACGAGGCGAGGCTGACACCAGACCGACACCGTCACGAGGCGAGGCTGACACCAGACCGACCCCGTCACGAGGCGAGGCTGACACCAGACAGACCCCGTCACTAGCGAGGCTGACACCAGACGGACACCGTCACGAGGAGAGGCTGACACCAGACTGAAACCGTCACTAGCGAGGCTGACACCAGACTGACACCGTTACGAGGAGAGGCTGACACCAGACTGACACCGTCACGAGGAGAGGCTGACACCAGACTGAAACCGTCACTAGCGAGGCTGACACCAGACTGACACCGTCACGAGGAGAGGCTGACACCAGACTGAAACCGTCACTAGCGAGGCTGACACCAGACGGACACCGTCACTAGCGAGGCTGACACCAGACTGACACCGTCACGAGGAGAGGCTGACACCAGACTGAAACCGTCACTAGCGAGGCTGACACCAGACCGACCCCGTCACGAGGAGAGGCTGACACCAGACCGACACCGTCACGAGGAGAGGCTGACACCAGACGGACCCCGTCACGAGGAGAGGCTGACACCAGACCGACACCGTCACGAGGAGAGGCTGACACCAGACCGACCCCGTCACGAGGAGAGGCTGACACCAGACCGACCCCGTCACGAGGAGAGGCTGACACCAGACCGACCCCGTCACTAGCGAGGCTGACACCAGACTGACACCGTCACGAGGAGAGGCTGACACCAGACGGACACCGTCACGAGGAGAGGCTGACACCAGACTGAAACCGTCACTAGCGAGGCTGACACCAGACTGACACCGTCACGAGGAGAGGCTGACACCAGACTGACACCGTCACGAGGAGAGGCTGACACCAGACTGACACCGTCACTAGCGAGGCTGACACCAGACTGACACCGTCACTAGCGAGGCTGACACCAGACTGACACCGTCACGAGGAGAGGCTGACACCAGACCGAAACCGTCACTAGCGAGGCTGACACCAGACGGACCCTGTCACGAGGAGAGGCTGACACCAGACCGACACCGTCAAGAGGAGAGGCTGACACCAGACCGACTCCGTCACTAGCGAGGCTGACACCAGACCGACCCCGTCACGAGGCGAGGATGACACCAGACCGACACCGTCACTAGCGAGGATGACACCAGACCGACACCGTCACGAGGCGAGGCTGACACCAGACCGACACCGTCACGAGGCGAGGCTGACACCAGACCGACCCCGTCACTAGCGAGGCTGACACCAGACCGACCCCGTCACTAGCGAGGCTGACACCAGACGGACACCGTCACGAGGAGAGGCTGACACCAGACTGAAACCGTCACTAGCGAGGCTGACACCAGACCGACCCCGTCACGAGGAGAGGCTGACACCAGACCGACCCCGTCACGAGGAGAGGCTGACACCAGACGAACCCCTTCACGAGGAGAGGCTGACACCAGACCGACACCGTCACGAGGAGAGGCTGACACCAGACCGACCCCGTCACGAGGAAAGGCTGACACCAGACCGACCCCGAAACTAGCGAGGCTGACACCAGACTGACACCGTCACGAGGAGAGGCTGACACCAGACGGACACCGTCACGAGGAGAGGCTGACACCAGACTGAAACCGTCACTAGCGAGGCTGACACCAGACTGACACCGTCACGAGGAGAGGCTGACACCAGACTGACACCGTCACTAGCGAGGCTGACACCAGACTGACACGGTCACGAGGAGAGGCTGACACCAGACCGAAACCGTCACTAGCGAGGCTGACACCAGACGGACCCTGTCACGAGGAGAGGCTGACACCAGACCGACACCGTCACGAGGAGAGGCTGACACCAGACCGACACCGTCACGAGGAGAGGCTGACACCAGACCGACTCCGTCACTAGCGAGGCTGACACCAGACCGACCCCGTCACGAGGCGAGGATGACACCAGACCGACACCGTCACTAGCGAGGCTGACACCAGACTGACACCGTCACTAGCGAGGCTGACACCAGACTGACACCGTCACGAGGAGAGGCTGACACCAGACTGAAACCGTCACTAGCGAGGCTGACACCAGACGGACCCCGTCACGAGGAGAGGCTGACACCAGACCGACACCGTCACGAGGAGAGGCTGACACCAGACCGACCCCGTCACGAGGAAAGGCTGACACCAGACCGACCCCGTCACTAGCGAGGCTGACACCAGACTGACACCGTCACGAGGAGAGGCTGACACCAGACGGACTCCGTCACGAGGAGAGGCTGACACCAGACTGAAACCGTCACTAGCGAGGCTGACACCAGACTGACACCGTCACGAGGAGAGGCTGACACCAGACTGACACCGTCACGAGGAGAGGCTGACACCAGACTGACACCGTCACTAGCGAGGCTGACACCAGACTGACACCGTCACTAGTGAGGCTGACACCAGACTGACACCGTCACGAGGAGAGGCTGACACCAGACCGAAACCGTCACTAGCGAGGCTGACACCAGACGGACCCTGTCACGAGGAGAGGCTGACACCAGACCGACACCGTCACGAGGAGAGGCTGACACCAGACCGACACCGTCACTAGCGAGGATGACACCAGACCGACACCGTCACGAGGAGAGGCTGACACCAGACCGACTCCGTCACTAGCGAGGCTGACACCAGACTGACCCCGTCACGAGGCGAGGATGACACCAGACCGACACCGTCACTAGCGAGGATGACACCAGACCGACACCGTCACGAGGCGAGGCTGACACCAGACCGACACCGTCACGAGGCGAGGCTGACACCAGACCGACCCCGTCACTAGCGAGGCTGACACCAGACCGACCCCGTCACTAGCGAGGCTGACACCAGACGGATACCGTCGCGAGGAGAGGCTGACACCAGACTGAAACCGTCACTAGCGAGGCTGACACCAGACTGACACCGTCACAAGGAGAGGCTGACACCAGACCGACCCCGTCACGAGGAGAGGCTGACACCAGACCGACCCCGTCACTAGCGAGGCTGACACCAGACTGACACCGTCACGAGGAGAGGCTGACACCAGACTGAAACCTTCACTAGCGTGGCTGACACCAGACTGACACCGTCACTAGCGAGGCTGACACCAGACTGACACCGTCACGAGGAGAGGCTGACACCAGACTGAAACCGTCACTAGCGAGGCTGACACCAGACGGACCCTGTCACGAGGAGAGGCTGACACCAGACCGACACCGTCACGAGGAGAGGCTGACACCAGACCGAAACCGTCACTAGCGAGGCTGACACCAGACGGACCCTGTCACGAGGAGAGGCTGACACCAGACCGACACCGTCACGAGGAGAGGCTGACACCAGACCGACACCGTCACGAGGAGAGGCTGACACCAGACCGACTCCGTCACTAGCGAGGCTGACACCAGACCGACCCCGTCACGAGGCGAGGATGACACCAGACCGACACCGTCACGAGGCGAGGCTGACACCAGACGGACACCGTCACGAGGAGAGGCTGACACCAGACTGAAACCGTCACTAGCGAGGCTGACACCAGACTGACACCGTCACGAGGAGCGGCTGACACCAGACTGAAACCGTCACTAGCGAGGCTGACACCAGACCGACCCCGTCACGAGGAGAGGCTGACACCAGACCGACCCCGTCACTAGCGAGGCTGACACCAGACTGACACCGTCACGAGGAGAGGCTGACACCAGACTGAAACCGTCACTAGCGAGGCTGACACCAGACTGACACCGTGACTAGCGAGGCTGACACCAGACTGACACCGTCACGAGGAGAGGCTGACACCAGACTGAAACCGTCACTAGCGAGGCTGACACCAGACCGACCCCGTCACGAGGAGAGGCTGACACCAGACCGACCCCGTCACGAGGAGAGGCTGACACCAGACGGACCCCGTCACGAGGAGAGGCTGACACCAGACTGAAACCGTCACTAGCGAGGCTGACACCAGACTGACACCGTCACGAGGAGAGGCTGACACCAGACTGACACCGTCACGAGGAGAGGCTGACACCAGACTGACACCGTCACTAGCGAGGCTGACACCAGACTGACACCGTCACTAGCGAGGCTGACACCAGACGGACACCGTCACGAGGAGAGGCTGACACCAGACTGACACCGTCACGAGGAGAGGCTGACACCAGACTGAAACCGTCACTAGCGAGGCTGACACCAGACTGACACCGTCACTAGCGAGGCTGACACCAGACTGACACCGTCACGAGGAGAGGCTGACACCAGACTGAAACCGTCACTAGCGAGGCTGACACCAGACCGACCCCGTCACGAGGAGAGGCTGACACCAGACGGACCCCGTCACGAGGAGAGGCTGACACCAGACCGACACCGTCACGAGGAGAGGCTGACACCAGACCGACCCCGTCACGAGGAGAGGCTGACACCTGACCGACCCCGTCACGAGGAGAGGCTGACACCAGACCGACACCGTCACGAGGAGAGGCTGACACCAGACCGACCCCGTCACGAGGAGAGGCTGACACCAGACCGACCCCGTCACGAGGAGAGGCTGACACCAGACGGACCCCGTCACGAGGAGAGGCTGACACCAGACCGACACCGTCACGAGGAGAGGCTGACACCAGACCGACCCCGTCACGAGGAGAGGCTGACACCAGACCGACCCCGTCACTAGCGAGGCTGACACCAGACTGACACCGTCACGAGGAGAGGCTGACACCAGACGGACACCGTCACGAGGAGAGGCTGACACCAGACTGAAACCGTCACTAGCGAGGCTGACACCAGACTGACACCGTCACGAGGAGAGGCTGACACCAGACTGACACCGTCACGAGGAGAGGCTGACACCAGACTGACACCGTCACTAGCGAGGCTGACACCAGACTGACACCGTCACTAGCGAGGCTGACACCAGACTGACACCGTCACGAGGAGAGGCTGACACCAGACCGAAACCGTCACTAGCGAGGCTGACACCAGACGGACCCTGTCACGAGGAGAGGCTGACACCAGACCGACACCGTCACGAGGAGAGGCTGACACCAGACCGACACCGTCACTAGGAGAGGCTGACACCAGACCGACTCCGTCACTAGCGAGGCTGACACCAGACCGACCCCGTCGCGAGGAGAGGCTGACACCAGACTGAAACCGTCACTAGCGAGGCTGACACCAGACTGACACCGTCACGAGGAGAGGCTGACACCAGACTGAAACCGTCACTCGCGAGGCTGACACCAGACTGACACCGTCACTAGCGAGGCTGACACCAGACTGACACCGTCACGAGGAGAGGCTGACACCAGACTGAAACCGTCACTAGCGAGGCTGACACCAGACCGACCCCGTCACGAGGAGAGGCTGACACCAGACCGACCCCGTCACGAGGAGAGGCTGACACCAGACGGACCCCGTCACGAAGAGAGGCTGACACCAGACCGACACCGTCACGAGGAGAGGCTGACACCAGACCGACCCCGTCACGAGGCGAGGATGACACCAGACCGACACCGTCACTAGCGAGGATGACACCAGACCGACACCGTCACGAGGCGAGGCTGACACCAGACCGACACCGTCACGAGGCGAGGCTGACACCAGACCGACCCCGTCACTAGCGAGGCTGACACCAGACCGACCCCGTCACTAGCGAGGCTGACACCAGACGGACACCGTCGCGAGGAGAGGCTGACACCAGACTGAAACCGTCACTAGCGAGGCTGACACCAGACTGACACCGTCACGAGGAGAGGCTGACACCAGACTGAAACCGTCACTCGCGAGGCTGACACCAGACTGACACCGTCACTAGCGAGGCTGACACCAGACTGACACCGTCACGAGGAGAGGCTGACACCAGACTGAAACCGTCACTAGCGAGGCTGACACCAGACCGACCCCGTCACGAGGAGAGGCTGACACCAGACCGACCCCGTCACGAGGAGAGGCTGACACCAGACGGACCCCGTCACGAGGAGAGGCTGACACCAGACCGACACCGTCACGAGGAGAGGCTGACACCAGACCGACCCCGTCACGAGGAGAGGCTGACACCAGACCGAAACCGTCACTAGCGAGGCTGACACCAGACGGACCCTGTCACGAGGAGAGGCTGACACCAGACCGACACCGTCACGAGGAGAGGCTGACACCAGACCGACACCGTCACGAGGAGAGGCTGACACCAGACCGACTCCATCACTAGCGAGGCTGACACCAGACCGACCCCGTCACGAGGCGAGGATGACACCAGACCGACACCGTCACTAGCGAGGATGACACCAGACCGACACCGTCACGAGGCGAGGCTGACACCAGACCGACACCGTCACGAGGCGAGGCTGACACCAGACCGACCCCGTCACTAGCGAGGCTGACACCAGACCGACCCCGTCACTAGCGAGGCTGACACCAGAGGGACACCGTCACGAGGAGAGGCTGACACCAGACTGAAACCGTCACTAGCGAGGCTGACACCAGACTGACACCGTCACGAGGAGAGGCTGACACCAGACTGACACCGTCACTAGCGAGGCTGACACCAGACTGACACCGTCACTAGTGAGGCTGACACCAGACTGACACCGTCACGAGGAGAGGCTGACACCAGACCGAAACCGTCACTAGCGAGGCTGACACCAGACGGACCCTGTCACGAGGAGAGGCTGACACCAGACCGACACCGTCACGAGGAGAGGCTGACACCAGACCGACACCGTCACGAGGAGAGGCTGACACCAGACCGACTCCGTCACTAGCGAGGCTGACACCAGACCGACCCCGTCACGAGGCGAGGATGACACCAGACCGACACCGTCACTAGCGAGGATGACACCAGACCGACACCGTCACGAGGCGAGGCTGACACCAGACCGACACCGTCACGAGGCGAGGCTGACACCAGACCGACCCCGTCACTAGCGAGGCTGACACCAGACCGACCCCGTCACTAGCGAGGCTGACACCAGACGGACACCGTCACGAGGAGAGGCTGACACCAGACTGAAACCGTCACTAGCGAGGCTGACACCAGACTGACACCGTCACGAGGAGAGGCTGACACCAGACCGACACCGTCACGAGGAGAGGCTGACACCAGACTGACACCGTCACTAGCGAGGCTGACACCAGACTGACACCGTCACGAGGAGAGGCTGACACCAGACCGACACCGTCACGAGGAGAGGCTGACACCAGACGGACCCTGTCACGAGGAGAGGCTGACACCAGACCGACACCGTCACGAGGAGAGGCTGACACCAGACCGACACCGTCACTAGGAGAGGCTGACACCAGACCGACTCCGTCACTAGCGAGGCTGACACCAGACCGACCCCGTCACGAGGCGAGGATGACACCAGACCGACACCGTCACTAGCGAGGATGACACCAGACCGACACCGTCACGAGGCGAGGCTGACACCAGACCGACACCGTCACGAGGCGAGGCTGACACCAGACCGACCCCGTCACTAGCGAGGCTGACACCAGACTGACCCCGTCACTAGCGAGGCTGACACCAGACGGACACCGTCACGAGGAGAGGCTGACACCAGACTGAAACCGTCACTAGCGAGGCTGACACCAGACTGACACCGTCACGAGGAGAGGCTGACACCAGACGGACACGGTCACGAGGAGAGGCTGACACCAGACGGACCCCGTCACGAGGAGAGGCTGACACCAGACCGACACCGTCACGAGGAGAGGCTGACACCAGACCGACCCCGTCACGAGGAAAGGCTGACACCAGACCGACCCCGTCACTAGCGAGGCTGACACCAGACTGACACCGTCACGAGGAGAGGCTGACACCAGACGGACACCGTCACGAGGAGAGGCTGTCACCAGACTGAAACCATCACTAGCGAGGCTGACACCAGACTGACACCGTCACGAGGAGAGGCTGACACCAGACTGACACCGTCACGAGGAGAGGCTGACACCAGACTGACACCGTCACTAGCGAGGCTGACACCAGACTGACACCGTCACTAGCGAGGCTGACACCAGACTGACACCGTCACGAGGAGAGGCTGACACCAGACCGAAACCGTCACTAGCGAGGCTGACACCAGACGGACCCTGTCACGAGGAGAGGCTGACACCAGACCGACACCGTCACGAGGAGAGGCTGACACCAGACCGACACCGTCACTAGGAGAGGCTGACACCAGACCGACTCCGTCACTAGCGAGGCTGACACCAGACCGACCCCGTCACGAGGCGAGGATGACACCAGACCGACACCGTCACTAGCGAGGATGACACCAGACCGACACCGTCACGAGGCGAGGCTGACACCAGACCGACACCGTCACGAGGCGAGGCTGACACCAGACCGACCCCGTCACTAGCGAGGCTGACACCAGACTGACCCCGTCACTAGCGAGGCTGACACCAGACGGACACCGTCACGAGGAGAGGCTGACACCAGACTGAAACCGTCACTAGCGAGGCTGACACCAGACTGACACCGTCACGAGGAGAGGCTGACACCAGACGGACACGGTCACGAGGAGAGGCTGACACCAGACGGACCCCGTCACGAGGAGAGGCTGACACCAGACCGACACCGTCACGAGGAGAGGCTGACACCAGACCGACCCCGTCACGAGGAAAGGCTGACACCAGACCGACCCCGTCACTAGCGAGGCTGACACCAGACTGACACCGTCACGAGGAGAGGCTGACACCAGACGGACACCGTCACGAGGAGAGGCTGTCACCAGACTGAAACCGTCACTAGCGAGGCTGACACCAGACTGACACCGTCACGAGGAGAGGCTGACACCAGACTGACACCGTCACGAGGAGAGGCTGACACCAGACTGACACCGTCACTAACGAGGCTGACACCAGACTGACACCGTCACTAGCGAGGCTGACACCAGACTGACACCGTCACGAGGAGAGGCTGACACCAGACCGAAACCGTCACTAGCGAGGCTGACACCAGACGGACCCTGTCACGAGGAGAGGCTGACACCAGACCGACACCGTCACGAGGAGAGGCTGACACCAGACCGACACCGTCACGAGGAGAGGCTGACACCAGACCGACTCCGTCACTAGCGAGGCTGACACCAGACCGACCCCGTCACGAGGCGAGGATGACACCAGACCGACACCGTCACTAGCGAGGATGACACCAGACCGACACCGTCACGAGGCGAGGCTGACACCAGACTGAAACCGTCACTAGCGAGGCTGACACCAGACCGACCCCGTCACGAGGAGAGGCTGACACCAGACCGACCCCGTCACTAGCGAGGCTGACACCAGACTGACACCGTCACGAGGAGAGGCTGACACCAGACGGACACCGTCACGAGGAGAGGCTGACACCAGACTGAAACCGTCACTAGCGAGGCTGACACCAGACTGACACCGTCATGAGGAGAGGCTGACACCAGACTGACACCGTCACGAGGAGAGGCTGACACCAGACTGACACCGTCACTAGCGAGGCTGACACCAGACTGACACCGTCACTAGCGAGGCTGACACCAGACTGACACCGTCACGAGGAGAGGCTGACACCAGACCGAAACCGTCACTAGCGAGGCTGACACCAGACGGACCCCGTCACGAGGAGAGGCTGACACCAGACCGACACCGTCACGAGGAGAGGCTGACACCAGACCGACCCCGTCACGAGGAGAGGCTGACACCAGACCGACTCCGTCACTAGCGAGGCTGACACCAGACCGACCCCGTCACGAGGCGAGGATGACACCAGACCGACACCGTCACTAGCGAGGATGACACCAGACCGACACCGTCACGAGGCGAGGCTGACACCAGACCGACACCGTCACGAGGCGAGGCTGACACCAGACCGACCCCGTCACTAGCGAGGCTGACACCAGACCGACCCCGTCACTAGCGAGGCTGACACCAGACGGACACCATCACGAGGAGAGGCTGACACCAGACTGAAACCGTCACTAGCGAGGCTGACACCAGACTGACACCGTCACGAGGAGAGGCTGACACCAGACCGACCCCGTCACGAGGAGAGGCTGACACCAGACCGACCCCGTCACTAGCGAGGCTGACACCAGACTGACACCGTCACGAGGAGAGGCTGACACCAGACCGACCCCGTCACTAGCGAGGCTGACACCAGACTGACACCGTCACGAGGAGAGGCTGACACCAGACGGACACCGTCACGAGGAGAGGCTGACACCAGTGAAAACCGTCACTAGCGAGGCTGACACCAGACTGACACCGTCACGAGGAGAGGCTGACACCAGACTGACACCGTCACGAGGAGAGGCTGACACCAGACTGACACCGTCACTAGCAAGGCTGACACCAGACTGACACCGTCACGAGGAGAGGCTGACACCAGACCGAAACCGTCACTAGCGAGGCTGACACCAGACGGACCCTGTCACGAGGAGAGGCTGACACCAGACCGACACCGTCACGAGGAGAGGCTGACACCAGACCGACACCGTCACGAGGAGAGGCTGACACCAGACCGACTCCGTCACTAGCGAGGCTGACACCAGACCGACCCCGTCACGAGGCGAGGATGACACCAGACCGACACCGTCACGAGGCGAGGCTGACACCAGACCGACACCGTCACGAGGCGAGGCTGACACCAGACCGACACCGTCACGAGGCGAGGCTGACACCAGACCGACCCCGTCACTAGCGAGGCTGACTCCAGACCTACCCCGTCACTAGCGAGGCTGACACCAGACGGACACCGTCACGAGGAGAGGCTGACACCAGACTGAAACCGTCACTAGCGAGGCTGACACCAGACTGAAACCGTCACTAGCGAGGCTGACACCAGACTGACACCGTCACGAGGAGAGGCTGACACCAGACTGACACCGTCACGAGGAGAGGCTGACACCAGACTGACACCGTCACTAGCGAGGCTGACACCAGACTGACACCGTCACGAGGAGAGGCTGACACCAGACGGACACCGTCACTAGCGAGGCTGACACCAGACTGACACCGTCACGAGGAGAGGCTGACACCAGACTGAAACCGTCACTAGCGAGGCTGACACCAGACTGACACCGTCACGAGGAGAGGCTGACACCAGACTGAAACCGTCACTAGCGAGGCTGACACCAGACTGACACCGTCACTAGCGAGGCTGACACCAGACTGACACCGTCACGAGGAGAGGCTGCCACCAGACTGAAACCGTCACTAGCGAGGCTGACACCAGACCGACCCCGTCACGAGGAGAGGCTGACACCAGACCGACCCCGTCACGAGGAGAGGCTGACACCAGACGGACCCCGTCACGAGGAGAGGCTGACACCAGACCGACACCGTCACGAGGAGAGGCTGACACCAGACCGACCCCTTCACGAGGAAAGGCTGACTCCAGACGGACACCGTCACGAGGAGAGGCTGACACCAGACTGAAACCGTCACTAGCGAGGCTGACACCAGACTGACACCGTCACGAGGAGAGGCTGACACCAGACTGGCACCGTCACGAGGAGAGGCTGACACCAGACTGACACCCTCACTAGCGAGGCTGACACCAGACTGACACCGTCACTAGCGAGGCTGACACCAGACTGACACCGTCACTAGCGAGGCTGACACCAGACTGACACCGTCACGAGGAGAGGCTGACACCAGACCGAAACCGTCACTAGCGAGGCTGACACCAGACGGACCCTGTCACGAGGAGAGGCTGACACCAGACCGACACCGTCACGAGGAGAGGCTGACACCAGACCGACACCGTCACGAGGAGAGGCTGACACCAGACCGACTCCGTCACTAGCGAGGCTGACACCAGACCGACCCCGTCACGAGGCGAGGATGACACCAGACCGACACCGTCACTAGCGAGGATGACACCAGACCGACACCGTCACGAGGCGAGGCTGACACCAGACCGACACCGTCACGAGGCGAGGCTGACACCAGACCGACCCCGTCACTAGCGAGGCTGACACCAGACCGACCCCGTCACTAGCGAGGCTGACACCAGACGGACACCGTCACGAGGAGAGGCTGACACCAGACTGAAACCGTCACTAGCGAGGCTGACACCAGACTGACACCGTCACGAGGAGAGGCTGACACTAGACTGACACCGTCACGAGGAGAGGCTGACACCAGACTGAAAACGTCACTAGCGAGGCTGACACCAGACTGACACCGTCACGAGGAGAGGCTGACACCAGACTGACACCGTCACGAGGAGAGGCTGACACCAGACCGACCCCGTCACGAGGAGAGGCTGACACCAGACCGACCCCGTCACTAGCGAGGCTGACACCAGACTGACACCGTCACGAGGAGAGGCTGACACCAGACGGACACCGTCACGAGGAGAGGCTGACACCAGACTGAAACCGTCACTAGCGAGGCTGACACCAGACTGACACCGTCACTAGCGAGGCTGACACCAGACTGACACCGTCACGAGGAGAGGCTGACACCAGACCGAAACCGTCACTAGCGAGGCTGACACCAGACGGACCCTGTCACGAGGAGAGGCTGACACTAGACCGACACCGTCACGAGGAGAGGCTGACACCAGACGGACCCCGTCACGAGGAGAGGCTGACACCAGACCGATACCGTCACGAGGAGAGGCTGACACCAGACCGACCCCGTCACGAGGAGAGGCTGACACCAGACCGACCCCGTCACTAGCGAGGCTGACACCAGACTGACACCGTCACGAGGAGAGGCTGACACCAGACGGACACCGTCACTAGCGAGGCTGACACCAGACTGACACCGTCACTAGCGAGGCTGACACCAGACTGACACCGTCACTAGCGAGGCAGACACCAGACTGACACCGTCACGAGGAGAGGCTGACACCAGACTGACACCGTCACGAGGAGAGGCTGACACCAGACTGAAACCGTCACTAGCGAGGCTGACACCAGACTGACACCGTCACGAGGAGAGGCTGACACCAGACTGACACCGTCACGAGGAGAGGCTGACACCAGACTGAAACCGTCACTAGCGAGGCTGACACCAGACTGACACCGTCACGAGGAGAGGCTGACACCAGACCGAAACCGTCACTAGCGAGGCTGACACCAGACGGACCCTGTCACGAGGAGAGGCTGACACCAGACCGACACCGTCACGAGGAGAGGCTGACACCAGATCGACACCGTCACGAGGAGAGGCTGACACCAGACCGACTCCGTCACTAGCGAGGCTGACACCAGACCGACCCCTTCACGAGGCGAGGATGACACCAGACCGACACCGTCACTAACGAGGATGACACCAGACCGACACCGTCACGAGGCGAGGCTGACACCAGACCGACACCGTCACGAGGCGAGGCTGACACCAGACCGACCCCGTCACTAACGAGGCTGACACCAGACCGACCCCGTCACTAGCGAGGCTGACACCAGACGGACACCGTCACGAGGAGAGGCTGACACCAGACTGAAACCGTCACTAGCGAGGCTGACACCAGACTGACACCGTCACTAGCGAGGCTGACACCAGACCGACACCGTCACGAGGAGAGGCATACACCAGACCGAAACCGTCACTAGCGAGGCTGACACCAGACCGACCCCCGTCACGAGGAGAGGCTGACACCAGACCGACCCCGTCACGAGGAGAGGCTGACACCAGACCGACCCCGTCACGAGGCGAGGCTGACACCAGACCGACACCGTCACTAGCGAGGCTGACACCAGACCGACCCCGTCACTAGCGAGGCTGACACCAGACCGACACCGTCACGAGGAGAGGCTGACACCAGACTGAAACCGTCACTAGCGAGGCTGACACCAGACTGACACCGTCACGAGGAGAGGCTGACACCAGTCCGACACCGTCACGAGGAGAGGCTGACACCAGACTGAAACCGTCACTAGCGAGGCTGACACCAGACTGACACCGTCACGAGGAGAGGCTGACACCAGACTGACACCGTCACGAGGAGAGGCTGACACCAGACTGAAACCGTCACTAGCGAGGCTGACACCAGACTGACACCGTCACTAGCGAGGCTGACACCAGACCGACACCGTCACGAGGAGAGGCTGACACCAGACCGAAACCGTCACTAGCGAGGCTGACACCAGACCGACCCCCGTCACGAGGAGAGGCTGACACCAGACCGACCACGTCACGAGGCGAGGATAACAACAGACCGACACCGTCACTAGCGAGCATAACACCAGACCGACACCGTCACGAGGCGAGGCTGACACCAGACCGACCCCGTCACGAGGAGAGGCTGACACCAGACCGACCCCGTCACGAGGAGAGGATGACACCAGACCGACACCGTCACGAGGAGAGGCTGACACCAGACCGACACCGTCACGAGGCGAGGCTGACACCAGACCGACAGCGTAACGAGGCGAGGCTGACACCAGACCGACACCGTCACGAGGCGAGGCTGACACCAGACCAACCCCGTCACGAGGCGAGGCTGACACCAGACCGACACCGTCACTAGCGAGGCTGACACCAGACCGACCCCGTCACTAGCGAGGCTGACACCAGACCGACACCGTCACGAGGAGAGGCTGACACCAGACTGAAACCGTCACGAGGAGAGGCTGACACCAGACCGACACCGTCACGAGGCGAGGCTGACACCAGACCGACACCGTCACGAGGCGAGGCTGACACCAGACCGACACCGTCACGAGGCGAGGCTGACACCAGACCGACCCCGTCACGAGGCGAGGCTGACACCAGACCGACACCGTCACTAGCGAGGCTGACACCAGACCGACCCCGTCACTAGCGAGGCTGACACCAGACCGACACCGTCACGAGGAGAGGCTGACACCAGACTGAAACCGTCACTAGCGAGGCTGACACCAGACTGACACCGTCACGAGGAGAGGCTGACACCAGACCGACACCGTCACGAGGAGAGGCTGACACCAGACTGAAACCGTCACTAGCGAGGCTGACACCAGACTGACACCGTCACGAGGAGAGGCTGACACCAGACTGACACCGTCACGAGGAGAGGCTGACACCAGACTGAAACCGTCAATAGCGAGGCTGACACCAGACCGACCCCGTCACGAGGAGAGGCTGACACCAGACCGACCCCGTCACGAGACGAGGATGACAACAGACCGACACCGTCACTAGCGAGCATAACACCAGACCGACACCGTCACGAGGCGAGGCTGACACCAGACTGAAACCGTCACGAGGCGAGGATGACAACAGACCGACACCGTCACTAGCGAGCATAACACCAGACCGACACCGTCACGAGGCGAGGCTGACACCAGACTGAAACCGTCACTAGCGAGGCTGACACCAGACCGACCCCGTCACGAGGAGAGGCTGACACCAGACCGACCCCGTCACGAGGAGAGGATGACACCAGACCGACACCGTCACGAGGAGAGGCTGACACCAGACCGACACCGTCACGAGGCGAGGCTGACACCAGACCGACAGCGTCACGAGGCGAGGCTGACACCAGACCGACACCGTCACGAGGCGAGGCTGACACCAGACCGACCCCGTCACGAGGCGAGGCTGACACCAGACCGACACCGTCACGAGGAGAAGCTGACACCAGACTGAAACAGTCACTAGCGAGGCTGACACCAGACTGACACCGTCACGAGGAGAGGCTGACACCAGACCGACACCGTCACGAGGAGAGGCTGACACCAGACTGAAACCGTCACTAGCGAGGTTGACACCAGACCGACCCCGTCACGAGGCGAGGATGACACCAGACCGACACCGTCACTAGCGAGGCTGACACCAGACCGACCCCGTCACTAGCGAGGCTGACACCAGACCGACACCGTCACGAGGAGAAGCTGACACCAGACTGAAACCGTCACTAGCGAGGCTGACACCAGACTGACACCGTCACGAGGAGAGGCTGACACCAGACCGACACCGTCACGAGGAGAGGCTAACACCAGACCGAAACCGTCACTAGCGAGGTTGACTCCAGACCGACCCCGTCACGAGGCGAGGATGACACCAGACCGACACCGTCACTAGCGAGGATGACACCAGACCGACACCGTCACGAGGCGAGGCTGACACCAGACCGACACCGTCACGAGGCGAGGCTGACACCAGACCGACACCGTCACGAGGCGAGGCTGACACCAGACCGACACCGTCACTAGCGAGGCTGACACCAGACCGACACCGTCACGAGGCGAGGCTGACACCAGACTGATACCGTCACTAGCGAGGCTGACACCAGACTGACACCGTCACGAGGAGAGGCTGACACCAGACTGACACCGTCACGAGGAGAGGCTGACACCAGACTGAAACCGTCACTAGCGAGGCTGACACCAGACTGACACCGTCACGAGGAGAGGCTGACACCAGACTGACACCGTCACGAGGAGAGGCTGACACCAGACTGAAACCGTCACTAGCGAGGCTGACACCAGACCGACACCGTCACGAGGCGAGGCTGACACCAGACCGACACCGCCACGAGGCGAGGCTGACACCAGACCGACACCGTCACGAGGCGAGGCTGACACCAGACCGACACCGTCACTAGCGAGGCTGACACCAGACCGACCCCGTCACTAGCGAGACTGACACCAGACCGACACCGTCACGAGGAGAGGCTGACACCAGACTGAAACCGTCACTAGCGAGGCTGACACCAGACTGACACCGTCACGAGGAGAGGCTGACACCAGACCGACACCGTCACGAGGAGAGGCTGACACCAGACTGAAACCGTCACTAGCGAGGCTGACACCAGACTGACACCGTCAAGAGGAGAGGCTGACACCAGACCGAAACCGTCATTAGCGAGGTTGACACCAGACCGACCCCCGTCACGAGGAGAGGCTGACACCAGACCGACCCCGTCACGAGGAGAGGCTGACACCAGACCGACACCGTCACGAGGAGAGGCTGACACCAGACCGACACCGTCACGAGGAGAGGCTGACACCAGACCGACCCCCGTCACGAGGAGAGGCTGACACCAGACCGACCCCGTCACGAGGAGAGGCTGACACCAGACCGACACCGTCACGAGGAGAGGCTGACACCAGACCGACCCCGTCACGAGGAGAGGCTGACACCAGACCGACACCGTCACGAGGAGAGGCTGACACCAGACCGACACCATCACGAGGCGAGGCTGACACCAGACCGACACCGTCACGAGGCGAGGCTGACACCAGACTGATACCGTCACTAGCGAGGCTGACACCAGACTGACACCGTCACGAGGAGAGGCTGACACCAGACTGACACCGTCACGAGGAGAGGCTGACACCAGACTGAAACCGTCACTAGCGAGGCTGACACCAGACTGACACCGTCACGAGGAGAGGCTGACACCAGACTGACACCGTCACGAGGAGAGGCTGACACCAGACTGAAACCGTCACTAGCGAGGCTGACACCAGACCGACACCGTCACGAGGCGAGGCTGACACCAGACCGACACCGTCACGAGGCGAGGCTGACACCAGACCGACACCGTCACGAGGCGAGGCTGACACCAGACCGACACCGTCACTAGCGAGGCTGACACCAGACCGACCCCGTCACTAGCGAGACTGACACCAGACCGACACCGTCACGAGGAGAGGCTGACACCAGACTGAAACCGTCACTAGCGAGGCTGACACCAGACTGACACCGTCACGAGGAGAGGCTGACACCAGACCGACACCGTCACGAGGAGAGGCTGACACCAGACTGAAACCGTCACTAGCGAGGCTGACACCAGACTGACACCGTCACGAGGAGAGGCTGACACCAGACTGAAACCGTCACTAGCGAGGCTGACACCAGACTGACACCGTCACGAGGAGAGGCTGACACCAGACTGAAACCGTCACTAGCGAGGCTGACACCAGACTGACACCGTCACTAGCGAGGCTGACACCAGACTGACACCGTCACGAGGAGAGGCTGACACCAGACTGAAACCATCACTAGCGAGGCTGACACCAGACCGACCCCGTCACGAGGAGAGGCTGACACCAGACCGACCCCGTCACGAGGAGAGGCTGACACCAGACGGACCCCGTCACGAGGAGAGGCTGACACCAGACCGACACCGTCACGAGGAGAGGCTGACACCAGACCGACCCCGTCACGAGGAGAGGCTGACACCAGACGGACCCCGTCACGAGGAGAGGCTGACACCAGACCGACACCGTCACGAGGAGAGGCTGACACCAGACTGAAACCGTCACTAGCGAGGCTGACACCAGACCGACCCCGTCACGAGGAGAGGCTGACACCAGACCGACCCCGTCACGAGGAGAGGCTGACACCAGACCGACACCGTCACGAGGAGAGGCTGACACCAGACCGACACCGTCACGAGGCGAGGCTGACACCAGACCGACACCGTCACGAGGCGAGGCTGACACCAGACCGACACCGTCACGAGGCGAGGCTGACACCAGACCGACCCCGTCACGAGGCGAGGATGACAACAGACCGACACCGTCACTAGCGAGCATAACACCAGACCGACACCATCACGAGGCGAGGCTGACACCAGACTGAAACCGTCACTAGCGAGGCTGACACCAGACCGACCCCGTCACGAGGAGAGGCTGACACCAGACCGACCCCGTCACGAGGAGAGGCTGACACCAGACCGACACCGTCACGAGGCGAGGCTGACACCAGACCGACACCGTCACGAGGCGAGGCTGACACCAGACCGACACCGTCACGAGGCGAGGCTGACACCAGACCGACCCCGTCACGAGGCGAGGCTGACACCAGACCGACACCGTCACTAGCGAGGCTGACACCAGACCGACCCCGTTACTAGCGAGGCTGACACCAGACCGACACCGTCACGAGGAGAGGCTGACACCAGACTGAAACCGTCACTAGCGAGGCTGACACCAGACTGACACCGTCACGAGGAGAGGCTGACACCAGACCGACACCGTCACGAGGAGAGGCTGACACCAGACTGAAACCGTCACTAGCGAGGCTGACACCAGACCGACTCCCGTCACGAGGAGAGGCTGACACCAAACCGACCCCGTCACGAGGAGAGGCTGACACCAGACCGACACCGTCACTAGCGAGGATGACACCAGACCGACACCGTCACGAGGCGAGGATGACACCAGACCGACACCGTCACTAGCGAGGATGACACCAGATCGACCCCCGTCACGAGGAGAGGCTGACACCAGACCGACCCCGTCACGAGGAGAGGCTGACACCAGACCGACACCGTCACGAGGCGAGGCTGACACCAGACCGACCCCGTCACGAGGAGAGGCTGACACCAGACCGACCCCGTCACGAGGAGAGGCTGACACCAGACCGACACAGTCACGAGGAGAGGCTGACACCAGACCGACCCCGTCACTAGCGAGGCAGACACCAGACCGACCCCGTCACTAGCGAGGATGACACCAGACCGACACCGTCACGAGGCGAGGCTGACACCAGACCGACACCGTCACGAGGCGAGGCTGACACCAGACCGACACCGTCACGAGGCGAGGCTGACACCAGACCGACCCCGTCACTAGCGAGGCTGACACCAGACCGACCCCGTCACTAGCGAGGCTGACACCAGACCGACACCGTCACGAGGCGAGGCTGACACCAGACTGATACCGTCACTAGCGAGGCTGACACCAGACTGACACCGTCACGAGGAGAGGCTGACACCAGACTGACACCGTCACGAGGAGAGGTTGACACCAGACTGAAACCGTCACTAGCGAGGCTAACACCAGACTGACACCGTCACTAGCGAGGCTGACACCAGACCGACACCGTCACGAGGAGAGGCTGACACCAGACCGACCCCGTCACGAGGCGAGGATGACACCAGACCGACACCGTCATTAGCGAGGATGACACCAGACCGACACCGTTACGAGGAGAGGCATACACCAGACCGAAACCGTCACTAGCGAGGCTGACACCAGACCGACCCCCATCACGAGGAGAGGCTGACACCAAACCGACCCCGTCACGAGGAGAGGCTGACACCAGACCGACACCGTCACTAGCGAGGATGACACCAGACCGACACCGTCACGAGGCGAGGATGACACCAGACCGACACCGTCACTAGCGAGGATGACACCAGACCGACCCCCGTCACGAGGAGAGGCTGACACCAGACCGACCCCGTCACGAGGAGAGGCTGACACCAGACCGACACCGTCACTAGCGAGGCTGACACCAGACGGACCCCGTCACGAGGAGAGGCTGACACCAGACCGACACCGTCACGAGGAGAGGCTGACACCAGACCGACCCCGTCACTAGCGAGGCAGACACCAGACTGACACCATCACGAGATGAGGCTGACACCAGACTGAAACCGTCACTAGCGAGGCTGACACCAGACCGACCCCGTCACGAGGAGAGGCTGACACCAGACCGACCCCGTCACGAGGAGAGGCTGACACCAGACGGACCCCGTCATGAGGAGAGGCTGACACCAGACCGACACCGTCACGAGGAGAGGCTGACACCAGACTGAAACCGTCACTAGCGAGGCTGACACCAGACTGACACCGTCACTAGCGAGGCTGACACCAGACCAACACCGTCACGAGGAGAGGCTGACACCAGACCGAAACCGTCACTAGCGAGGCTGACACCAGACCGACCCCCGTCACGAGGAGAGGCTGACACCAGACCGACACCGTCACGAGGAGAGGCTGACACCAGACCGACCCCGTCACGAGGAGAGGCTGACACCAGACGGACCCCGTCACGAGGAGAGGCTGACACCAGACCGACACCGTCACGAGGAGAGGCTGACACCAGACTGAAACCGTCACTAGCGAGGCTGACACCAGACTGACACCGTCACGAGGAGAGGCTGACACCAGACCGACACCGTCACGAGGAGAGGCTGACACCAGACTGAAACCGTCACTAGCGAGGCTGACACCAGACTGACACCGTCAAGAGGAGAGGCTGACACCAGACTGACACCGTCACGAGGAGAGGCTGACACCAGACTGAAACCGTCACTAGCGAGGCTGACACCAGACTGACACCGTCACTAGCGAGGCTGACACCAGACCGACACCGTCACGAGGAGAGGCTGACACCAGACCGAAACCGTCATTAGCGAGGTTGACACCAGACCGACCCCCGTCACGAGGAGAGGCTGACACCAGACCGACCCCGTCACGAGGAGAGGCTGACACCAGACCGACACCGTCACGAGGAGAGGCTGACACCAGACCGACACCGTCACGAGGAGAGGCTGACACCAGACCGACCCCCGTCACGAGGAGAGGCTGACACCAGACCGACCCCGTCACGAGGAGAGGCTGACACCAGACCGACACCGTCACGAGGAGAGGCTGACACCAGACCGACCCCGTCACGAGGAGAGGCTGACACCAGACCGACACCGTCACGAGGAGAGGCTGACACCAGACCGACACCGTCACGAGGCGAGGCTGACACCAGACCGACACCGTCACGAGGCGAGGCTGACACCAGATCGACACCGTCACGAGGCGAGGCTGACACCAGACCGACCCCGTCACGAGGCGAGGATGACAACAGACCGACACCGTCACTAGCGAGCATAACACCAGACCGACACCATCACGAGGCGAGGCTGACACCAGACTGAAACCGTCACTAGCGAGGCTGACACCAGACCGACCCCGTCACGAGGAGAGGCTGACACCAGACCTACCCCGTCACGAGGAGAGGATGACACCAGACCGACACCGTCACGAGGAGAGGCTGACACCAGACCGACACCGTCACGAGGCGAGGCTGACACCAGACCGACACCGTCACGAGGCGAGGCTGACACCAGACCGACACCGTCACGAGGCGAGGCTGACACCAGACCGACCCCGTCACGAGGCGAGGCTGACACCAGACCGACACCGTCACTAGCGAGGCTGACACCAGACCGACCCCGTTACTAGCGAGGCTGACACCAGACCGACACCGTCACGAGGAGAGGCTGACACCAGACTGAAACCGTCACTAGCGAGGCTGACACCAGACTGACACCGTCACGAGGAGAGGCTGACACCAGACCGACACCGTCACGAGGAGAGGCTGACACCAGACTGAAACCGTCACTAGCGAGGCTGACACCAGACCGACCCCCGTCACGAGGAGAGGCTGACACCAAACCGACCCCGTCACGAGGAGAGGCTGACACCAGACCGACACCGTCACTAGCGAGGATGACACCAGACCGACACCGTCACAAGGAGAGGATGACACCAGACCGACACCGTCACTAGCGAGGATGACACCAGATCGACCCCCGTCACGAGGAGAGGCTGACACCAGACCGACCCCGTCACGAGGAGAGGCTGACACCAGACCGACACCGTCACTAGCGAGGCTGACACCAGACCGACACCGTCACGAGGCGAGGCTGACACCAGACCGACCCCGTCACGAGGAGAGGCTGACACCAGACCGACCCCGTCACGAGGAGAGGCTGACACCAGACCGACACAGTCACGAGGAGAGGCTGACACCAGACCGACCCCGTCACTAGCGAGGCAGACACCAGACTGACACCGTCACGAGGAGAGGCTGACACCGGACTGAAACCGTCACTAGCGAGGCTGACACCAGACCGACCCCGTCACGAGGAGAGGCTGACACCAGACCGACACCGTCACGAGGAGAGGCTGACACCAGACCGACACCGTCACTAGCGAGGCAGACACCAGACTGACACCGTCACGAGGAGAGGCTGACACCAGACTGAAACCGTCACTAGCGAGGCTGACACCAGACCGACCCCGTCACGAGGAGAGGCTGACACCAGACCGACCCCGTCACGAGGAGAGGCTGACACCAGACCGACACCGTCACGAGGAGAGGCTGACACCAGACCGACACCGTCACGAGGAGAGGCTGACACCAGACCGACCCCGTCACTAGCGTGGCTGACAACAGACCGACCCCGTCACGAGGCGAGGATGACACCAGACCGACACCGTCACTAGCGAGGATGACACCAGACCGACACCGTCACGAGGCGAGGCTGACACCAGACCGACACCGTCACGAGGCGAGGCTGACACCAGACCGACACCGTCACGAGGCGAGGCTGACACCAGACCGACCCCGTCACTAGCGAGGCTGACACCAGACCGACCCCGTCACTAGCGAGGCTGACACCAGACCGACACCGTCACAAGGAGAGGCTGACACCAGACCGACCCCGTCACGAGGCGAGGCTGACAACAGACCGACCCCGTCACGAGGCGAGGATGACACCAGACCGACACCGTCATTAGCGAGGATGACACCAGACCGACACCGTTACGAGGAGAGGCATACACCAGACCGAAACCGTCACTAGCGAGGCTGACACCAGACCGACCCCCATCACGAGGAGAGGCTGACACCAAACCGACCCCGTCACGAGGAGAGGCTGACACCAGACCGACACCGTCACTAGCGAGGATGACACCAGACCGACACCGTCACGAGGCGAGGATGACACCAGACCGACACCGTCACTAGCGAGGATGACACCAGACCGACCCCCGTCACGAGGAGAGGCTGACACCAGACCGACCCCGTCACGAGGAGAGGCTGACACCAGACCGACACCGTCACTAGCGAGGCTGACACCAGACGGACCCCGTCACGAGGAGAGGCTGACACCAGACCGACACCGTCACGAGGAGAGGCTGACACCAGACCGACCCCGTCACTAGCGAGGCAGACACCAGACTGACACCATCACGAGATGAGGCTGACACCAGACTGAAACCGTCACTAGCGAGGCTGACACCAGACCGACCCCGTCACGAGGAGAGGCTGACACCAGACCGACCCCGTCACGAGGAGAGGCTGACCCCAGATGGACCCCGTCATGAGGAGAGGCTGACACCAGACCGACACCGTCACGAGGAGAGGCTGACACCAGACTGAAACCGTCACTAGCGAGGCTGACACCAGACTGACACCGTCACTAGCGAGGCTGACACCAGACCGACACCGTCACGAGGAGAGGCTGACACCAGACCGAAACCGTCACTAGCGAGGCTGACACCAGACCGACCCCCGTCACGAGGAGAGGCTGACACCAGACCGACACCGTCACGAGGAGAGGCTGACACCAGACTGAAACCGTCACTAGCGAGGCTGACACCAGACTGACACCGTCACGAGGAGAGGCTGACACCAGACCGACCCCGTCACGAGGAGAGGCTGACACCAGACCGACCCCGTCACTAGCGAGGCTGACACCAGACTGACACCGTCACGAGGAGAGGCTGACACCAGACGGACACCGTCACGAGGAGAGGCTGACACCAGACTGAAACCGTCACTAGCGAGGCTGACACCAGACTGACACCGTCACTAGCGAGGCTGACACCAGACTGACACCGTCACGAGGAGAGGCTGACACCAGACCGAAACCGTCACTAGCGAGGCTGACACCAGACGGACCCTGTCACGAGGAGAGGCTGACACTAGACCGACACCGTCACGAGGAGAGGCTGACACCAGACGGACCCCGTCACGAGGAGAGGCTGACACCAGACCGATACCGTCACGAGGAGAGGCTGACACCAGACCGACCCCGTCACGAGGAGAGGCTGACACCAGACCGACCCCGTCACTAGCGAGGCTGACACCAGACTGACACCGTCACGAGGAGAGGCTGACACCAGACGGACACCGTCACTAGCGAGGCTGACACCAGACTGACACCGTCACTAGCGAGGCTGACACCAGACTGACACCGTCACTAGCGAGGCAGACACCAGACTGACACCGTCACGAGGAGAGGCTGACACCAGACTGACACCGTCACGAGGAGAGGCTGACACCAGACTGAAACCGTCACTAGCGAGGCTGACACCAGACTGACACCGTCACGAGGAGAGGCTGACACCAGACTGACACCGTCACGAGGAGAGGCTGACACCAGACTGAAACCGTCACTAGCGAGGCTGACACCAGACTGACACCGTCACGAGGAGAGGCTGACACCAGACCGAAACCGTCACTAGCGAGGCTGACACCAGACGGACCCTGTCACGAGGAGAGGCTGACACCAGACCGACACCGTCACGAGGAGAGGCTGACACCAGATCGACACCGTCACGAGGAGAGGCTGACACCAGACCGACTCCGTCACTAGCGAGGCTGACACCAGACCGACCCCTTCACGAGGCGAGGATGACACCAGACCGACACCGTCACTAACGAGGATGACACCAGACCGACACCGTCACGAGGCGAGGCTGACACCAGACCGACACCGTCACGAGGCGAGGCTGACACCAGACCGACCCCGTCACTAACGAGGCTGACACCAGACCGACCCCGTCACTAGCGAGGCTGACACCAGACGGACACCGTCACGAGGAGAGGCTGACACCAGACTGAAACCGTCACTAGCGAGGCTGACACCAGACTGACACCGTCACTAGCGAGGCTGACACCAGACCGACACCGTCACGAGGAGAGGCATACACCAGACCGAAACCGTCACTAGCGAGGCTGACACCAGACCGACCCCCGTCACGAGGAGAGGCTGACACCAGACCGACCCCGTCACGAGGAGAGGCTGACACCAGACCGACCCCGTCACGAGGCGAGGCTGACACCAGACCGACACCGTCACTAGCGAGGCTGACACCAGACCGACCCCGTCACTAGCGAGGCTGACACCAGACCGACACCGTCACGAGGAGAGGCTGACACCAGACTGAAACCGTCACTAGCGAGGCTGACACCAGACTGACACCGTCACGAGGAGAGGCTGACACCAGTCCGACACCGTCACGAGGAGAGGCTGACACCAGACTGAAACCGTCACTAGCGAGGCTGACACCAGACTGACACCGTCACGAGGAGAGGCTGACACCAGACTGACACCGTCACGAGGAGAGGCTGACACCAGACTGAAACCGTCACTAGCGAGGCTGACACCAGACTGACACCGTCACTAGCGAGGCTGACACCAGACCGACACCGTCACGAGGAGAGGCTGACACCAGACCGAAACCGTCACTAGCGAGGCTGACACCAGACCGACCCCCGTCACGAGGAGAGGCTGACACCAGACCGACCACGTCACGAGGCGAGGATAACAACAGACCGACACCGTCACTAGCGAGCATAACACCAGACCGACACCGTCACGAGGCGAGGCTGACACCAGACCGACCCCGTCACGAGGAGAGGCTGACACCAGACCGACCCCGTCACGAGGAGAGGATGACACCAGACCGACACCGTCACGAGGAGAGGCTGACACCAGACCGACACCGTCACGAGGCGAGGCTGACACCAGACCGACAGCGTAACGAGGCGAGGCTGACACCAGACCGACACCGTCACGAGGCGAGGCTGACACCAGACCAACCCCGTCACGAGGCGAGGCTGACACCAGACCGACACCGTCACTAGCGAGGCTGACACCAGACCGACCCCGTCACTAGCGAGGCTGACACCAGACCGACACCGTCACGAGGAGAGGCTGACACCAGACTGAAACCGTCACGAGGAGAGGCTGACACCAGACCGACACCGTCACGAGGCGAGGCTGACACCAGACCGACACCGTCACGAGGCGAGGCTGACACCAGACCGACACCGTCACGAGGCGAGGCTGACACCAGACCGACCCCGTCACGAGGCGAGGCTGACACCAGACCGACACCGTCACTAGCGAGGCTGACACCAGACCGACCCCGTCACTAGCGAGGCTGACACCAGACCGACACCGTCACGAGGAGAGGCTGACACCAGACTGAAACCGTCACTAGCGAGGCTGACACCAGACTGACACCGTCACGAGGAGAGGCTGACACCAGACCGACACCGTCACGAGGAGAGGCTGACACCAGACTGAAACCGTCACTAGCGAGGCTGACACCAGACTGACACCGTCACGAGGAGAGGCTGACACCAGACTGACACCGTCACGAGGAGAGGCTGACACCAGACTGAAACCGTCAATAGCGAGGCTGACACCAGACCGACCCCGTCACGAGGAGAGGCTGACACCAGACCGACCCCGTCACGAGACGAGGATGACAACAGACCGACACCGTCACTAGCGAGCATAACACCAGACCGACACCGTCACGAGGCGAGGCTGACACCAGACTGAAACCGTCACGAGGCGAGGATGACAACAGACCGACACCGTCACTAGCGAGCATAACACCAGACCGACACCGTCACGAGGCGAGGCTGACACCAGACTGAAACCGTCACTAGCGAGGCTGACACCAGACCGACCCCGTCACGAGGAGAGGCTGACACCAGACCGACCCCGTCACGAGGAGAGGATGACACCAGACCGACACCGTCACGAGGAGAGGCTGACACCAGACCGACACCGTCACGAGGCGAGGCTGACACCAGACCGACAGCGTCACGAGGCGAGGCTGACACCAGACCGACACCGTCACGAGGCGAGGCTGACACCAGACCGACCCCGTCACGAGGCGAGGCTGACACCAGACCGACACCGTCACGAGGAGAAGCTGACACCAGACTGAAACAGTCACTAGCGAGGCTGACACCAGACTGACACCGTCACGAGGAGAGGCTGACACCAGACCGACACCGTCACGAGGAGAGGCTGACACCAGACTGAAACCGTCACTAGCGAGGTTGACACCAGACCGACCCCGTCACGAGGCGAGGATGACACCAGACCGACACCGTCACTAGCGAGGCTGACACCAGACCGACCCCGTCACTAGCGAGGCTGACACCAGACCGACACCGTCACGAGGAGAAGCTGACACCAGACTGAAACCGTCACTAGCGAGGCTGACACCAGACTGACACCGTCACGAGGAGAGGCTGACACCAGACCGACACCGTCACGAGGAGAGGCTAACACCAGACCGAAACCGTCACTAGCGAGGTTGACTCCAGACCGACCCCGTCACGAGGCGAGGATGACACCAGACCGACACCGTCACTAGCGAGGATGACACCAGACCGACACCGTCACGAGGCGAGGCTGACACCAGACCGACACCGTCACGAGGCGAGGCTGACACCAGACCGACACCGTCACGAGGCGAGGCTGACACCAGACCGACACCGTCACTAGCGAGGCTGACACCAGACCGACACCGTCACGAGGCGAGGCTGACACCAGACTGATACCGTCACTAGCGAGGCTGACACCAGACTGACACCGTCACGAGGAGAGGCTGACACCAGACTGACACCGTCACGAGGAGAGGCTGACACCAGACTGAAACCGTCACTAGCGAGGCTGACACCAGACTGACACCGTCACGAGGAGAGGCTGACACCAGACTGACACCGTCACGAGGAGAGGCTGACACCAGACTGAAACCGTCACTAGCGAGGCTGACACCAGACCGACACCGTCACGAGGCGAGGCTGACACCAGACCGACACCGCCACGAGGCGAGGCTGACACCAGACCGACACCGTCACGAGGCGAGGCTGACACCAGACCGACACCGTCACTAGCGAGGCTGACACCAGACCGACCCCGTCACTAGCGAGACTGACACCAGACCGACACCGTCACGAGGAGAGGCTGACACCAGACTGAAACCGTCACTAGCGAGGCTGACACCAGACTGACACCGTCACGAGGAGAGGCTGACACCAGACCGACACCGTCACGAGGAGAGGCTGACACCAGACTGAAACCGTCACTAGCGAGGCTGACACCAGACTGACACCGTCAAGAGGAGAGGCTGACACCAGACCGAAACCGTCATTAGCGAGGTTGACACCAGACCGACCCCCGTCACGAGGAGAGGCTGACACCAGACCGACCCCGTCACGAGGAGAGGCTGACACCAGACCGACACCGTCACGAGGAGAGGCTGACACCAGACCGACACCGTCACGAGGAGAGGCTGACACCAGACCGACCCCCGTCACGAGGAGAGGCTGACACCAGACCGACCCCGTCACGAGGAGAGGCTGACACCAGACCGACACCGTCACGAGGAGAGGCTGACACCAGACCGACCCCGTCACGAGGAGAGGCTGACACCAGACCGACACCGTCACGAGGAGAGGCTGACACCAGACCGACACCATCACGAGGCGAGGCTGACACCAGACCGACACCGTCACGAGGCGAGGCTGACACCAGACTGATACCGTCACTAGCGAGGCTGACACCAGACTGACACCGTCACGAGGAGAGGCTGACACCAGACTGACACCGTCACGAGGAGAGGCTGACACCAGACTGAAACCGTCACTAGCGAGGCTGACACCAGACTGACACCGTCACGAGGAGAGGCTGACACCAGACTGACACCGTCACGAGGAGAGGCTGACACCAGACTGAAACCGTCACTAGCGAGGCTGACACCAGACCGACACCGTCACGAGGCGAGGCTGACACCAGACCGACACCGTCACGAGGCGAGGCTGACACCAGACCGACACCGTCACGAGGCGAGGCTGACACCAGACCGACACCGTCACTAGCGAGGCTGACACCAGACCGACCCCGTCACTAGCGAGACTGACACCAGACCGACACCGTCACGAGGAGAGGCTGACACCAGACTGAAACCGTCACTAGCGAGGCTGACACCAGACTGACACCGTCACGAGGAGAGGCTGACACCAGACCGACACCGTCACGAGGAGAGGCTGACACCAGACTGAAACCGTCACTAGCGAGGCTGACACCAGACTGACACCGTCACGAGGAGAGGCTGACACCAGACTGAAACCGTCACTAGCGAGGCTGACACCAGACTGACACCGTCACGAGGAGAGGCTGACACCAGACTGAAACCGTCACTAGCGAGGCTGACACCAGACTGACACCGTCACTAGCGAGGCTGACACCAGACTGACACCGTCACGAGGAGAGGCTGACACCAGACTGAAACCATCACTAGCGAGGCTGACACCAGACCGACCCCGTCACGAGGAGAGGCTGACACCAGACCGACCCCGTCACGAGGAGAGGCTGACACCAGACGGACCCCGTCACGAGGAGAGGCTGACACCAGACCGACACCGTCACGAGGAGAGGCTGACACCAGACCGACCCCGTCACGAGGAGAGGCTGACACCAGACGGACCCCGTCACGAGGAGAGGCTGACACCAGACCGACACCGTCACGAGGAGAGGCTGACACCAGACTGAAACCGTCACTAGCGAGGCTGACACCAGACCGACCCCGTCACGAGGAGAGGCTGACACCAGACCGACCCCGTCACGAGGAGAGGCTGACACCAGACCGACACCGTCACGAGGAGAGGCTGACACCAGACCGACACCGTCACGAGGCGAGGCTGACACCAGACCGACACCGTCACGAGGCGAGGCTGACACCAGACCGACACCGTCACGAGGCGAGGCTGACACCAGACCGACCCCGTCACGAGGCGAGGATGACAACAGACCGACACCGTCACTAGCGAGCATAACACCAGACCGACACCATCACGAGGCGAGGCTGACACCAGACTGAAACCGTCACTAGCGAGGCTGACACCAGACCGACCCCGTCACGAGGAGAGGCTGACACCAGACCGACCCCGTCACGAGGAGAGGCTGACACCAGACCGACACCGTCACGAGGCGAGGCTGACACCAGACCGACACCGTCACGAGGCGAGGCTGACACCAGACCGACACCGTCACGAGGCGAGGCTGACACCAGACCGACCCCGTCACGAGGCGAGGCTGACACCAGACCGACACCGTCACTAGCGAGGCTGACACCAGACCGACCCCGTTACTAGCGAGGCTGACACCAGACCGACACCGTCACGAGGAGAGGCTGACACCAGACTGAAACCGTCACTAGCGAGGCTGACACCAGACTGACACCGTCACGAGGAGAGGCTGACACCAGACCGACACCGTCACGAGGAGAGGCTGACACCAGACTGAAACCGTCACTAGCGAGGCTGACACCAGACCGACTCCCGTCACGAGGAGAGGCTGACACCAAACCGACCCCGTCACGAGGAGAGGCTGACACCAGACCGACACCGTCACTAGCGAGGATGACACCAGACCGACACCGTCACGAGGCGAGGATGACACCAGACCGACACCGTCACTAGCGAGGATGACACCAGATCGACCCCCGTCACGAGGAGAGGCTGACACCAGACCGACCCCGTCACGAGGAGAGGCTGACACCAGACCGACACCGTCACGAGGCGAGGCTGACACCAGACCGACCCCGTCACGAGGAGAGGCTGACACCAGACCGACCCCGTCACGAGGAGAGGCTGACACCAGACCGACACAGTCACGAGGAGAGGCTGACACCAGACCGACCCCGTCACTAGCGAGGCAGACACCAGACCGACCCCGTCACTAGCGAGGATGACACCAGACCGACACCGTCACGAGGCGAGGCTGACACCAGACCGACACCGTCACGAGGCGAGGCTGACACCAGACCGACACCGTCACGAGGCGAGGCTGACACCAGACCGACCCCGTCACTAGCGAGGCTGACACCAGACCGACCCCGTCACTAGCGAGGCTGACACCAGACCGACACCGTCACGAGGCGAGGCTGACACCAGACTGATACCGTCACTAGCGAGGCTGACACCAGACTGACACCGTCACGAGGAGAGGCTGACACCAGACTGACACCGTCACGAGGAGAGGTTGACACCAGACTGAAACCGTCACTAGCGAGGCTAACACCAGACTGACACCGTCACTAGCGAGGCTGACACCAGACCGACACCGTCACGAGGAGAGGCTGACACCAGACCGACCCCGTCACGAGGCGAGGATGACACCAGACCGACACCGTCATTAGCGAGGATGACACCAGACCGACACCGTTACGAGGAGAGGCATACACCAGACCGAAACCGTCACTAGCGAGGCTGACACCAGACCGACCCCCATCACGAGGAGAGGCTGACACCAAACCGACCCCGTCACGAGGAGAGGCTGACACCAGACCGACACCGTCACTAGCGAGGATGACACCAGACCGACACCGTCACGAGGCGAGGATGACACCAGACCGACACCGTCACTAGCGAGGATGACACCAGACCGACCCCCGTCACGAGGAGAGGCTGACACCAGACCGACCCCGTCACGAGGAGAGGCTGACACCAGACCGACACCGTCACTAGCGAGGCTGACACCAGACGGACCCCGTCACGAGGAGAGGCTGACACCAGACCGACACCGTCACGAGGAGAGGCTGACACCAGACCGACCCCGTCACTAGCGAGGCAGACACCAGACTGACACCATCACGAGATGAGGCTGACACCAGACTGAAACCGTCACTAGCGAGGCTGACACCAGACCGACCCCGTCACGAGGAGAGGCTGACACCAGACCGACCCCGTCACGAGGAGAGGCTGACACCAGACGGACCCCGTCATGAGGAGAGGCTGACACCAGACCGACACCGTCACGAGGAGAGGCTGACACCAGACTGAAACCGTCACTAGCGAGGCTGACACCAGACTGACACCGTCACTAGCGAGGCTGACACCAGACCAACACCGTCACGAGGAGAGGCTGACACCAGACCGAAACCGTCACTAGCGAGGCTGACACCAGACCGACCCCCGTCACGAGGAGAGGCTGACACCAGACCGACACCGTCACGAGGAGAGGCTGACACCAGACCGACCCCGTCACGAGGAGAGGCTGACACCAGACGGACCCCGTCACGAGGAGAGGCTGACACCAGACCGACACCGTCACGAGGAGAGGCTGACACCAGACTGAAACCGTCACTAGCGAGGCTGACACCAGACTGACACCGTCACGAGGAGAGGCTGACACCAGACCGACACCGTCACGAGGAGAGGCTGACACCAGACTGAAACCGTCACTAGCGAGGCTGACACCAGACTGACACCGTCAAGAGGAGAGGCTGACACCAGACTGACACCGTCACGAGGAGAGGCTGACACCAGACTGAAACCGTCACTAGCGAGGCTGACACCAGACTGACACCGTCACTAGCGAGGCTGACACCAGACCGACACCGTCACGAGGAGAGGCTGACACCAGACCGAAACCGTCATTAGCGAGGTTGACACCAGACCGACCCCCGTCACGAGGAGAGGCTGACACCAGACCGACCCCGTCACGAGGAGAGGCTGACACCAGACCGACACCGTCACGAGGAGAGGCTGACACCAGACCGACACCGTCACGAGGAGAGGCTGACACCAGACCGACCCCCGTCACGAGGAGAGGCTGACACCAGACCGACCCCGTCACGAGGAGAGGCTGACACCAGACCGACACCGTCACGAGGAGAGGCTGACACCAGACCGACCCCGTCACGAGGAGAGGCTGACACCAGACCGACACCGTCACGAGGAGAGGCTGACACCAGACCGACACCGTCACGAGGCGAGGCTGACACCAGACCGACACCGTCACGAGGCGAGGCTGACACCAGATCGACACCGTCACGAGGCGAGGCTGACACCAGACCGACCCCGTCACGAGGCGAGGATGACAACAGACCGACACCGTCACTAGCGAGCATAACACCAGACCGACACCATCACGAGGCGAGGCTGACACCAGACTGAAACCGTCACTAGCGAGGCTGACACCAGACCGACCCCGTCACGAGGAGAGGCTGACACCAGACCTACCCCGTCACGAGGAGAGGATGACACCAGACCGACACCGTCACGAGGAGAGGCTGACACCAGACCGACACCGTCACGAGGCGAGGCTGACACCAGACCGACACCGTCACGAGGCGAGGCTGACACCAGACCGACACCGTCACGAGGCGAGGCTGACACCAGACCGACCCCGTCACGAGGCGAGGCTGACACCAGACCGACACCGTCACTAGCGAGGCTGACACCAGACCGACCCCGTTACTAGCGAGGCTGACACCAGACCGACACCGTCACGAGGAGAGGCTGACACCAGACTGAAACCGTCACTAGCGAGGCTGACACCAGACTGACACCGTCACGAGGAGAGGCTGACACCAGACCGACACCGTCACGAGGAGAGGCTGACACCAGACTGAAACCGTCACTAGCGAGGCTGACACCAGACCGACCCCCGTCACGAGGAGAGGCTGACACCAAACCGACCCCGTCACGAGGAGAGGCTGACACCAGACCGACACCGTCACTAGCGAGGATGACACCAGACCGACACCGTCACGAGGAGAGGATGACACCAGACCGACACCGTCACTAGCGAGGATGACACCAGATCGACCCCCGTCACGAGGAGAGGCTGACACCAGACCGACCCCGTCACGAGGAGAGGCTGACACCAGACCGACACCGTCACTAGCGAGGCTGACACCAGACCGACACCGTCACGAGGCGAGGCTGACACCAGACCGACCCCGTCACGAGGAGAGGCTGACACCAGACCGACCCCGTCACGAGGAGAGGCTGACACCAGACCGACACAGTCACGAGGAGAGGCTGACACCAGACCGACCCCGTCACTAGCGAGGCAGACACCAGACTGACACCGTCACGAGGAGAGGCTGACACCGGACTGAAACCGTCACTAGCGAGGCTGACACCAGACCGACCCCGTCACGAGGAGAGGCTGACACCAGACCGACACCGTCACGAGGAGAGGCTGACACCAGACCGACACCGTCACTAGCGAGGCAGACACCAGACTGACACCGTCACGAGGAGAGGCTGACACCAGACTGAAACCGTCACTAGCGAGGCTGACACCAGACCGACCCCGTCACGAGGAGAGGCTGACACCAGACCGACCCCGTCACGAGGAGAGGCTGACACCAGACCGACACCGTCACGAGGAGAGGCTGACACCAGACCGACACCGTCACGAGGAGAGGCTGACACCAGACCGACCCCGTCACTAGCGTGGCTGACAACAGACCGACCCCGTCACGAGGCGAGGATGACACCAGACCGACACCGTCACTAGCGAGGATGACACCAGACCGACACCGTCACGAGGCGAGGCTGACACCAGACCGACACCGTCACGAGGCGAGGCTGACACCAGACCGACACCGTCACGAGGCGAGGCTGACACCAGACCGACCCCGTCACTAGCGAGGCTGACACCAGACCGACCCCGTCACTAGCGAGGCTGACACCAGACCGACACCGTCACAAGGAGAGGCTGACACCAGACCGACCCCGTCACGAGGCGAGGCTGACAACAGACCGACCCCGTCACGAGGCGAGGATGACACCAGACCGACACCGTCATTAGCGAGGATGACACCAGACCGACACCGTTACGAGGAGAGGCATACACCAGACCGAAACCGTCACTAGCGAGGCTGACACCAGACCGACCCCCATCACGAGGAGAGGCTGACACCAAACCGACCCCGTCACGAGGAGAGGCTGACACCAGACCGACACCGTCACTAGCGAGGATGACACCAGACCGACACCGTCACGAGGCGAGGATGACACCAGACCGACACCGTCACTAGCGAGGATGACACCAGACCGACCCCCGTCACGAGGAGAGGCTGACACCAGACCGACCCCGTCACGAGGAGAGGCTGACACCAGACCGACACCGTCACTAGCGAGGCTGACACCAGACGGACCCCGTCACGAGGAGAGGCTGACACCAGACCGACACCGTCACGAGGAGAGGCTGACACCAGACCGACCCCGTCACTAGCGAGGCAGACACCAGACTGACACCATCACGAGATGAGGCTGACACCAGACTGAAACCGTCACTAGCGAGGCTGACACCAGACCGACCCCGTCACGAGGAGAGGCTGACACCAGACCGACCCCGTCACGAGGAGAGGCTGACCCCAGATGGACCCCGTCATGAGGAGAGGCTGACACCAGACCGACACCGTCACGAGGAGAGGCTGACACCAGACTGAAACCGTCACTAGCGAGGCTGACACCAGACTGACACCGTCACTAGCGAGGCTGACACCAGACCGACACCGTCACGAGGAGAGGCTGACACCAGACCGAAACCGTCACTAGCGAGGCTGACACCAGACCGACCCCCGTCACGAGGAGAGGCTGACACCAGACCGACACCGTCACGAGGAGAGGCTGACACCAGACTGAAACCGTCACTAGCGAGGCTGACACCAGACTGACACCGTCACGAGGAGAGGCTGACACCAGACCGACACCGTCACGAGGAGAGGCTGACACCAGACCGACACCGTCACTAGCGAGGCTGACACCAAACCGACACCGTCACGAGGCGAGGCTGACACCAGACCGACCCCGTCACGAGGAGAGGCTGACACCAGACCGACCCCGTCACGAGGAGAGGCTGACACCAGACGGACCCCGTCACGAGGAGAGGCTGACACCAGACCGACACCGTCACGAGGAGAGGCTGACACCAGACCGACCCCGTCACTAGCGAGGCAGACACCAGACTGACACCGTCACGAGGAGAGGCTGACACCAGACCGACCCCGTCACGAGGAGAGGCTGACACCAGACCGACACCGTCACGAGGAGAGGCTGACACCAGACCGACACCGTCACTAGCGAGGCTGACACCAGACTGACACCGTCACGAGGAGAGGCTGACACCAGACTGACACCGTCACGAGGAGAGGCTGACACCAGACCGACACCGTCACGAGGCGAGACTGACACCAGACCGACACCGTCACGAGGCGAGGCTGACACCAGACCGACACCGTCACGAGGCGAGGCTGACACCAGACTGACACCGTCACTAGCGAGGCTGACACCAGACCGACACCGTCACGAGGAGAGGCTGACACCAGACCGAAACCGTCACTAGCGAGGCTGACACCAGACCGACCCCCGTCACGAGGAGAGGCTGACACCAGACCGACACCGTCACGAGGAGAGGCTGACACCAGACTGAAACCGTCACTAGCGAGGCTGACACCAGACTGACACCGTCACGAGGAGAGGCTGACACCAGACCGACACCGTCACTAGCGAGGCTGACACCAGACCGACACCGTCACGAGGCGAGGCTGACACCAGACCGACCCCGTCACGAGGAGAGGCTGACACCAGACCGACCCCGTCACGAGGAGAGGCTGACACCAGACCGACACCGTCACGAGGAGAGGCTGACACCAGACCGACCCCGTCACTAGCGAGGCAGACACCAGACTGACACCGTCACGAGGAGAGGCTGACACCAGACTGAAACCGTCACTAGCGAGGCTGACACCAGACCGACCCCGTCACGAGGCGAGGATGACACCAGACCGACACCGTCACTAGCGAGGATGACACCAGACCGACACCGTCACGAGGCGAGGCTGACACCAGACCGACACCGTCACGAGGAGAGGCTGACACCAGACTGACACCGTCACGAGGAGAGGCTGACACCAGACTGAAACCGTCACTAGCGAGGCTGACACCAGACTGACACCGTCACGAGGAGAGGCTGACACCAGACTGACACCGTCACGAGGAGAGGCTGACACCAGACTGAAACCGTCACTAGCGAGGCTGACACCAGACTGACACCGTCACTAGCGAGGCTGACACTAGACCGACACCGTCACGAGGAGAGGCTGACACCAGACCGACACCGTCACTAGCGAGCATGACACCAGACCGACACCGTCACGAGGCGAGGCTGACACCAGACTGAAACCGTCACTAGCGAGGCTGACACCAGACCGACCCCGTCACGAGGAGAGGCTGACACCAGACCGACCCCGTCACGAGGAGAGGCTGACACCAGACCGACACCGTCACGAGGAGAGGCTGACACCAGACCGACACCGTCACGAGGCGAGGCTGACACCAGACCGACACCGTCACGAGGCGAGGCTGACACCAGACCGACACCGTCACGAGGCGAGGCTGACACCAGACCGACACCGTCACGAGGCGAGGCTGACACCAGACCGACACCGTCACTAGCGAGGCTGACACCAGACCGACCCCGTCACTAGCGAGGCTGACACCAGACTGACACCGTCACGAGGAGAGGCTGACACCAGACTGAAACCGTCACTAGCGAGGCTGACACCAGACTGACACCGTCACTAGCGAGGCTGACACCAGACCGACCCCGTCACTAGCGAGGCTGACACCAGACCGACACCGTCACGAGGCGAGGCTGACACCAGACTGATACCGTCACTAGGGAGGCTGACACCAGACTGACACCGTCACGAGGAGAGGCTGACACCAGACTGAAACCGTCACTAGCGAGGCTGACACCAGACTGACACCGTCACGAGGAGAGGCTGACACCAGACTGACACCGTCACGAGGAGAGGCTGACACCAGACTGAAACCGTCACTAGCGAGGCTGACACCAGACTTACACCGTCACTAGCGAGGCTGACACTAGACCGACACCGTCACGAGGAGAGGCTGACACCAGACCGACACCGTCACGAGGCGAGGCTGACACCAGACCGACACCGTCACTAGGCGAGGCTGACACCAGACCGACACCGTCACGAGGCGAGGCTGACACCAGACCGACACCGTCACGAGGCGAGGCTGACACCAGACCGACACCGTCACTAGCGAGGCTGACACCAGACCGACCCCGTCACTAGCGAGGCTGACACCAGACTGACACCGTCACGAGGAGAGGCTGACACCAGACTGACACCGTCACGAGGAGAGGCTGACACCAGACTGAAACCGTCACTAGCGAGGCTGACACCAGACTGACACCGTCACTAGCGAGGCTGACACCAGACCGACCCCGTCACTAGCGAGGCTGACACCAGACCGACACCGTCACGAGGCGAGGCTGACACCAGACTGATACCGTCACTAGGGAGGCTGACACCAGACTGACACCGTCACGAGGAGAGGCTGACACCAGACTGACACCGTCACGAGGAGAGGCTGACACCAGACTGAAACCGTCACTAGCGAGGCTGACACCAGACTGACACCGTCACGAGGAGAGGCTGACACCAGACTGACACCGTCACGAGGAGAGGCTGACACCAGACTGAAAACCGTCACTAGCGAGGCTGACACCAGACTGACACCGTCACTAGCGAGGCTGACACCAGACCGACACCGTCACGAGGAGAGGCTGACACCAGACCGAAACCGTCACTAGCGAGGTTGACACCAGACCGACCCCCGTCACGAGGAGAGGCTGACACCAGACCGACCCCGTCACGAGGAGAGGCTGACACCAGACCGACACCGTCACGAGGAGAGGCTGACACCAGACCGACACCGTCACGAGGAGAGGCTGACACCAGACCGACACCGTCACGAGGAGAGGCTGACACCAGACCGACCCCGTCACTAGCGTGGCTGACACCAGACCGACCCCGTCACGAGGCGAGGATGACACCAGACCGACACCGTCACTAGCGAGGATGACACCAGACCGACACCGTCACGAGGCGAGGCTGACACCAGACCGACACCGTCACGAGGCGAGGCTGACACCAGACCGACACCGTCACGAGGCGAGGCTGACACCAGACCGACCCCGTCACTAGCGAGGCTGACACCAGACCGACACCGTCACGAGGCGAGGCTGACACCAGACTGATACCGTCACTAGCGAGGCTGACACCAGACTGACACCGTCACGAGGAGAGGCTGACACCAGACTGACACCGTCACGAGGAGAGGCTGACACCAGACTGAAACCGTCACTAGCGAGGCTGACACCAGACTGACACCGTCACGAGGAGAGGCTGACACCAGACCGACACCGTCACTAGCGAGGCTGACACCAGACCGACCCCGTCACTAGCGAGACTGACACCAGACCGACACCGTCACGAGGAGAGGCTGACACCAGACTGAAACCGTCACTAGCGAGGCTGACACCAGACTGACACCGTCACGAGGAGAGGCTGACACCAGACCGACACCGTCACGAGGAGATGCTGACACCAGACTGAAACCGTCACTAGCGAGGCTGACACCAGACTGACACCGTCAAGAGGAGAGGCTGACACCAGACTGACACCGTCACGAGGAGAGGCTGACACCAGACTGAAACCGTCACTAGCGAGGCTGACACCAGACTGACACCGTCACTAGCGAGGCTGACACCAGACCTACACCGTCACGAGGAGAGGCTGACACCAGACCGAAACCGTCATTAGCGAGGTTGACACCAGACCGACCCCCGTCACGAGGAGAGGCTGACACCAGACCGACCCCGTCACGAGGAGAGGCTGACACCAGACCGACACCGTCACGAGGAGAGGCTGACACCAGACCGACACCGTCACGAGGAGAGGCTGACAATAGACCGACCCCCGTCACGAGGAGAGGCTGACACCAGACCGACCCCATCACGAGGAGAGGCTGACACCAGACCGACACCGTCACGAGGAGAGGCTGACACCAGACCGACCCCGTCACGAGGAGAGGCTGACACCAGACCGACACCGTCACGAGGAGAGGCTGACACCAGACCGACACCGTCACGAGGCGAGGCTGACACCAGACCGACACCGTCACGAGGCGAGGCTGACACCAGATCGACACCGTCACGAGGCGAGGCTGACACCAGACCGACCCCGTCACGAGGCGAGGATGACAACAGACCGACACCGTCACTAGCGAGCATAACACCAGACCGACACCATCACGAGGCGAGGCTGACACCAGACTGAAACCGTCACTAGCGAGGCTGACACCAGACCGACCCCGTCACGAGGAGAGGCTGACACCAGACCTACCCCGTCACGAGGAGAGGCTGACACCGGACTGAAACCGTCACTAGCGAGGCTGACACCAGACCGACCCCGTCACGAGGAGAGGCTGACACCAGACCGACACCGTCACGAGGAGAGGCTGACACCAGACCGACACCGTCACTAGCGAGGCAGACACCAGACTGACACCGTCACGAGGAGAGGCTGACACCAGACTGAAACCGTCACTAGCGAGGCTGACACCAGACCGACCCCGTCACGAGGAGAGGCTGACACCAGACCGACCCCGTCACGAGGAGAGGCTGACACCAGACCGACACCGTCACGAGGAGAGGCTGACACCAGACCGACACCGTCACGAGGAGAGGCTGACACCAGACCGACCCCGTCACTAGCGTGGCTGACACCAGACCGACCCCGTCACGAGGCGAGGATGACACCAGACCGACACCGTCACTAGCGAGGATGACACCAGACCGACACCGTCACGAGGCGAGGCTGACACCAGACCGACACCGTCACGAGGCGAGGCTGACACCAGACCGACACCGTCACGAGGCGAGGCTGACACCAGACCGACCCCGTCACTAGCGAGGCTGACACCAGACCGACCCCGTCACTAGCGAGGCTGACACCAGACCGACACCGTCACGAGGCGAGGCTGACACCAGACTGATACCGTCACTAGCGAGGCTGACACCAGACTGACACCGTCACGAGGAGAGGCTGACACCAGACTGACACCGTCACGAGGAGAGGTTGACACCAGACTGAAACCGTCACTAGCGAGGCTAACACCAGACTGACACCGTCACTAGCGAGGCTGACACCAGACCGACACCGTCACGAGGAGAGGCTGACACCAGACCGACCCCGTCACGAGGCGAGGCTGACACCAGACCGACCCCGTCACGAGGCGAGGATGACACCAGACCGACACCGTCATTAGCGAGGATGACACCAGACCGACACCGTTACGAGGAGAGGCATACACCAGACCGAAACCGTCACTAGCGAGGCTGACACCAGACCGACCCCCATCACGAGGAGAGGCTGACCCCAAACCGACCCCGTCACGAGGAGAGGCTGACACCAGACCGACACCGTCACTAGCGAGGATGACACCAGACCGACACCGTCACGAGGCGAGGATGACACCAGACCGACACCGTCACTAGCGAGGATGACACCAGACCGACCCCAGTCACGAGGAGAGGCTGACACCAGACCGACCCCGTCACGAGGAGAGGCTGACACCAGACCGACACCGTCACTAGCGAGGCTGACACCAGACGGACCCCGTCACGAGGAGAGGCTGACACCAGACCGACACCGTCACGAGGAGAGGCTGACACCAGACCGACCCCGTCACTAGCGAGGCAGACACCAGACTGACACCATCACGAGATGAGGCTGACACCAGACTGAAACCGTCACTAGCGAGGCTGACACCAGACCGACCCCGTCACGAGGAGAGGCTGACACCAGACCGACCCCGTCACGAGGAGAGGCTGACACCAGACGGACCCCGTCATGAGGAGAGGCTGACACCAGACCGACACCGTCACGAGGAGAGGCTGACACCAGACTGAAACCGTCACTAGCGAGGCTGACACCAGACCGACACCGTCACTAGCGAGGCTGACACCAGACCGACCCCCGTCACGAGGAGAGGCTGACACCAGACCGACACCGTCACGAGGAGAGGCTGACACCAGACTGAAACCGTCACTAGCGAGGCTGACACCAGACTGACACCGTCACGAGGAGAGGCTGACACCAGACCGACACCGTCACGAGGAGAGGCTGACACCAGACCGACACCGTCACTAGCGAGGCTGACACCAGACCGACACCGTCACGAGGCGAGGCTGACACCAGACCGACCCCGTCACGAGGAGAGGCTGACACCAGACCGACCCCGTCACGAGGAGAGGCTGACACCAGACGGACCCCGTCACGAGGAGAGGCTGACACCAGACCGACACCGTCACGAGGAGAGGCTGACACCAGACCGACCCCGTCACTAGCGAGGCAGACACCAGACTGACACCGTCACGAGGAGAGGCTGACACCAGACTGAAACCGTCACTAGCGAGGCTGACACCAGACCGACCCCGTCACGAGGAGAGGCTGACACCAGACCGACCCCGTCACGAGGAGAGGCTGACACCAGACCGACACCGTCACGAGGAGAGGCTGACACCAGACCGACACCGTCACTAGCGAGGCTGACACCAGACTGACACCGTCACGAGGAGAGGCTGACACCAGACTGACACCGTCACGAGGAGAGGCTGACACCAGACCGACACCGTCACGAGGCGAGGCTGACACCAGACCGACACCGTCACGAGGCGAGGCTGACACCAGACTGACACCGTCACTAGCGAGGCTGACACCAGACCGACACCGTCACGAGGAGAGGCTGACACCAGACCGAAACCGTCACTAGCGAGGCTGACACCAGACCGACCCCCGTCACGAGGAGAGGCTGACACCAGACCGACACCGTCACGAGGAGAGGCTGACACCAGACTGAAACCGTCACTAGCGAGGCTGACACCAGACTGACACCGTCACGAGGAGAGGCTGACACCAGACCGACACCGTCACGAGGAGAGGCTGACACCAGACCGACACCGTCACTAGCGAGGCTGACACCAGACCGACACCGTCACGAGGCGAGGCTGACACCAGACCGACCCCGTCACGAGGAGAGGCTGACACCAGACCGACCCCGTCACGAGGAGAGGCTGACACCAGACGGACCCCGTCACGAGGAGAGGCTGACACCAGACCGACACCGTCACTAGCGAGGCAGACACCAGACTGACACCGTCACGAGGAGAGGCTGACACCAGACTGAAACCGTCACTAGCGAGGCTGACACCAGACCTACCCCGTCACGAGGAGAGGCTGACACCAGACCGACCCCGTCACGAGGAGAGGCTGACACCAGACCGACACCGTCACGAGGAGAGGCTGACACCAGACCGACACCGTCACTAGCGAGGCTGACACCAGACTGACACCGTCACGAGGAGAGGCTGACACCAGACTGACACCGTCACGAGGAGAGGCTGACACCAGACCGACACCGTCACGAGGCGAGGCTGACACCAGACCGACACCGTCACGAGGCGAGGCTGACACCAGACCGACACCGTCACGAGGCGAGGCTGACACCAGACCGACACCGTCACGAGGCGAGGATGACCCCAGACCGACACCGTCACTAGCGAGGATGACACCAGACCGACACCGTCACGAGGCGAGGCTGACACCAGAACGACCCAATCACTAGCGAGGCTGACACCAGACCGACCCCGTCACTAGCGAGGCTGACACCAGACCGACACCGTCACGAGGCGAGGCTGACACCAGACTGATACCGTCACTAGCGAGGCTGACACCAGACTGACACCGTCACGAGGAGAGGCTGACACCAGACTGACACCGTCACGAGGAGAGGCTGACACCAGACTGAAACCGTCACTAGCGAGGCTAACACCAGACTGACACCGTCACTAGCGAGGCTGACACCAGACCGACACCGTCACGAGGAGAGGCTGACACCAGACCGACCCCGTCACTAGCGAGGCTGACACCAGACCGACCCCGTCACGAGGCGAGGATGACACCAGACCGACACCGTCACTAGCGAGGATGACACCAGACCGACACCGTCACGAGGCGAGGCTGACACCAGACCGACACCGTCACGAGGAGAGGCTGACACCAGACTGACACCGTCACGAGGAGAGGCTGACACCAGACTGAAACCGTCACTAGCGAGGCTGACACCAGACTGACACCGTCACGAGGAGAGGCTGACACCAGACTGACACCGTCACGAGGAGAGGCTGACACCAGACTGAAACCGTCACTAGCGAGGCTGACACCAGACTGACACCGTCACTAGCGAGGCTGACACTAGACCGACACCGTCACGAGGAGAGGCTGACACCAGACCGACACCGTCACTAGCGAGCATGACACCAGACCGACACCGTCACGAGGCGAGGCTGACACCAGACTGAAACCGTCACTAGCGAGGCTGACACCAGACCGACACCGTCACGAGGCGAGGCTGACACCAGACCGACACCGTCACGAGGCGAGGCTGACACAAGACCGACACCGTCACGAGGCGAGGCTGACACCAGACCGACACCGTCACGAGGCGAGGCTGACACCAGACTGAAACCGTCACTAGCGAGGCTGACACCAGACTGACACCGTCACGAGGAGAGGCTGACACCAGACTGACACCGTCACGAGGAGAGGCTGACACCAGACTGAAACCGTCACTAGCGAGGCTGACACCAGACTGACACCGTCACTAGCGAGGCTGACACCAGAACGACACCGTCACGAGGAGAGGCTGACACCAGACCAAAACCGTCACTAGCGAGGCTGACACCAGACCGACCCCCGTCACGAGGAGAGGCTGACACCAGACCGACACCGTCACGAGGAGAGGCTGACACCAGACCGACCCCGTCACGAGGCGAGGATGACAACAGACCGACACCGTCACTAGCGAGCATAACACCAGACCGACACCGTCACGAGGCAAGGCTGACACCAGACTGAAACCGTCACTAGCGAGGCTGACACCAGACCGACCCCGTCACGAGGAGAGGCTGACACCAGACCGACCCCGTCACGAGGAGAGGATGACACCAGACCGACACCATCACGAGGAGAGGCTGACACCAGACCGACACCGTCACGAGGCGAGGCTGACACCAGACCGACACCGTCACGAGGCGAGGCTGACACCAGACCGACACCGTCACGAGGAGAGGCTGACACCAGACCGAAACCGTCACTAGTGAGGCTGACACCAGACCGACCCCCGTCACGAGGAGAGGCTGACACCAGACCGACACTGTCACTAGCGAGGCTGACACCAGACCGACCCCGTCACTAGCGAGGCTGACACCAGTCCGACACCGTCACGAGGAGAGGCTGACACCAGACTGAAACCGTCACTAGCGAGGCTGACACCAAACTGACACCGTCACGAGGAGAGGCTGACACCAGACCGACACCGTCACGAGGAGAGGCTGACACCAGACTGAAACCGTAACTAGCGAGGCTGACACCAGACCGACCCCCGTCACGAGGAGAGGCTGACACCAGACCGACCCCGTCACAAGGCGAGGATGACAACAGACCGACACCGTCACTAGCGAGCATAACACCAGACCGACACCGTCACGAGGCGAGGCTGACACCAGACTGAAACCGTCACGAGGCGAGGATGACAACAGACCAACACCGTCACTAGCGAGCATAACACCAGACCGACACCGTCACGAGGCGAGGCTGACACCAGACTGACACCGTCACTAGCGAGGCTGACACCAGACCGACCCCGTCACGAGGAGAGGCTGACACCAGACCGACCCCGTCACGAGGAGAGGATGACACCAGACCGACACCGTCACGAGGAGAGGCTGACACCAGACCGACACCGTCACGAGGCGAGGCTGACACCAGACCGACAGCGTCACGAGGCGAGGCTGACACCAGACCGACACCGTCACGAGGCGAGGCTGACACCAGACCGACCCCGTCACGAGGCGAGGCTGACACCAGACCGACACCGTCACGAGGCGAGGCTGACACCAGACTGATACCGTCACTAGCGAGGCTGACACCAGACTGACACCGTCACGAGGAGAGGCTGACACCAGACTGACACCGTCACGAGGAGAGGCTGACACCAGACTGAAACCGTCACTAGCGAGGCTGACACCAGACTGACACCGTCACGAGGAGAGGCTGACACCAGACTGACACCGTCACGAGGAGAGGCTGACACCAGACTGAAACCGTCACTAGCGAGGCTGACACCAGACCGACACCGTCACGAGGCGAGGCTGACACCAGACCGACACCGTCACGAGGCGAGGCTGACACCAGACCGACACCGTCACGAGGCGAGGCTGACACCAGACCGACACCGTCACTAGCGAGGCTGACACCAGACCGACCCCGTCACTAGCGAGACTGACACCAGACCGACACCGTCACGAGGAGAGGCTGACACCAGATTGAAACTGTCACTAGCGAGGCTGACACCAGACTGACACCGTCACGAGGAGAGGCTGACACCAGACTGACACCGTCACGAGGAGAGGCTGACACCAGACCGACACCGTCACGAGGCGAGGCTGACACCAGACCGACACCGTCACGAGGCGAGGCTGACACCAGACCGACACCGTCACGAGGCGAGGCTGACACCAGACCGACACCTTCACGAGGCGAGGCTGATACCAGACCGACACCGTCACTAGCGAGGCTGACACCAGACCGACCCCGTCACTAGCGAGGCTGACACCAGACTGACACCGTCACGAGGAGAGGCTGACACCAGACCGACACCGTCACGAGGAGAGGCTGACACCAGACTGACACCGTCACGAGGAGAGGCTGACACCAGACTGACACCGTCACGAGGAGAGGCTGACACCAGACTGAAACCGTCACTAGCGAGGCTGACACCAGACTGACACCGTCACTAGCGAGGCTGACACCAGACCGACACCGTCACGAGGAGAGGCTGACACCAGACCGAAACCGTCACTAGCGAGGCTGACACCAGACCGACCCCCGTCACGAGGAGAGGCTGACACCAGACCGACCCCGTCACGAGGAGAGGCTGACACCAGACCGACCCCGTCACGAGGAGAGGCTGACACCAGACCGACCCCGTCACGAGGCGAGGATGACAACAGACCGACACCGTCACTAGCGAGCATAACACCAGACCGACACCGTCACGAGGCGAGGCTGACACCAGACTGAAACCGTCACTAGCGAGGCTGACACCAGACCGACCCCGTCACGAGGAGAGGCTGACACCAGACCGACCCCGTCACGAGGAGAGGATGACACCAGACCGACACCGTCACGAGGAGAGGCTGACACCAGACCGACATCGTCACGAGGAGAGGCTGACACCAGACCGACCCCGTCACGAGGAGAGGCTGACACCAGACCGACCCCGTCACTAGCGAGGCTGACACCAGACTGACACCGTCACGAGGAGAGGCTGACACCAGACGGACACCGTCACGAGGAGAGGCTGACACCAGACTGAAACCGTCACTAGCGAGGCTGACACCAGACTGACACCGTCACGAGGAGAGGCTGACACCAGACTGACACCGTCACGAGGAGAGGCTGACACCAGACTGACACCGTCACTAGCGAGGCTGACACCAGACTGACACCGTCACTAGCGAGGCTGACACCAGACTGACACCGTCACGAGGAGAGGCTGACACCAGACCGAAACCGTCACTAGCAAGGCTGACACCAGACTGACACCGTCACGAGGAGAGGCTGACACCAGACTGACACCGTCACTAGCGAGGCTGACACCAGACTGACACCGTCACTAGCGAGGCTGACACCAGACTGACACCGTCACTAGCGAGGCTGACACCAGACGGACACCGTCACGAGGAGAGGCTGACACCAGACTGACACCGTCACGAGGAGAGGCTGACACCAGACTGAAACCGTCACTAGCGAGGCTGACACCAGACTGACACCGTCACTAGCGAGGCTGACACCAGACTGACACCGTCACGAGGAGAGGCTGACACCAGACTGAAACCGTCACTAGCGAGGCTGACACCAGACCGACCCCGTCACGAGGAGAGGCTGACACCAGACGGACCCCGTCACGAGGAGAGGCTGACACCAGACCGACACCGTCACGAGGAGAGGCTGACACCAGACCGACCCCGTCACGAGGAGAGGCTGACACCAGACCGACCCCGTCACGAGGAGAGGCTGACACCAGACGGACCCCGTCACGAGGAGAGGCTGACACCAGACCGACACCGTCACGAGGAGAGGCTGACACCAGACCGACCCCGTCACGAGGAGAGGCTGACACCAGATTGACCCCATCACGAGGAGAGGCTGACACCAGACGGACCCCGTCACGAGGAGAGGCTGACACCAGACCGACACCGTCACGAGGAGAGGCTGACACCAGACCGACCCCGTCACGAGGAGAGGCTGACACCAGACCGACACCGTCACGAGGCGAGGCTGACACCAGACCGACACCGTCACGAGGCGAGGCTGACACCAGACCGACACCGTCACGAGGCGAGGCTGACACCAGACCGACCCCGTCACTAGCGAGGCTGACACCAGACCGACCCCGTCACTAGCGAGGCTGACACCAGACCGACACCGTCACGAGGCGAGGCTGACACCAGACTGATACCGTCACTAGCGAGGCTGACACCAGACTGACACCGTCACGAGGAGAGGCTGACACCAGACTGACACCGTCACGAGGAGAGGCTGACACCAGACTGAAACCGTCACTAGCGAGGCTGACACCAGACCGACACCGTCACGAGGCGAGGCTGACACCAGACTGATACCGTCACTAGCGAGGCTGACACCAGACTGACACCGTCACGAGGAGAGGCTGACACCAGACTGACACCGTCACGAGGAGAGGCTGACACCAGACTGAAACCGTCACTAGCGAGGCTGACACCAGACTGACACCGTCACGAGGAGAGGCTGACACCAGACTGACACCGTCACGAGGAGAGGCTGACACCAGACTGAAACCGTCACTAGCGAGGCTGACACCAGACCGACACCGTCACGAGGCGAGGCTGACACCAGACCGACACCGTCACGAGGCGAGGCTGACACCAGACCGACACCGTCACGAGGCGAGGCTGACACCAGACCGACACCGTCACTAGCGAGGCTGACACCAGACCGACCCCGTCACTAGCGAGACTGACACCAGACCGACACCGTCACGAGGAGAGGCTGACACCAGATTGAAACTGTCACTAGCGAGGCTGACACCAGACTGACACCGTCACGAGGAGAGGCTGACACCAGACTGACACCGTCACGAGGAGAGGCTGACACCAGACCGACACCGTCACGAGGCGAGGCTGACACCAGACCGACACCGTCACGAGGCGAGGCTGACACCAGACCGACACCGTCACGAGGCGAGGCTGACACCAGACCGACACCGTCACGAGGCGAGGCTGATACCAGACCGACACCGTCACTAGCGAGGCTGACACCAGACCGACCCCGTCACTAGCGAGGCTGACACCAGACTGACACCGTCACGAGGAGAGGCTGACACCAGACCGACACCGTCACGAGGAGAGGCTGACACCAGACTGACACCGTCACGAGGAGAGGCTGACACCAGACTGACACCGTCACGAGGAGAGGCTGACACCAGACTGAAACCGTCACTAGCGAGGCTGACACCAGACTGACACCGTCACTAGCGAGGCTGACACCAGACCGACACCGTCACGAGGAGAGGCTGACACCAGACCGAAACCGTCACTAGCGAGGCTGACACCAGACCGACCCCCGTCACGAGGAGAGGCTGACACCAGACCGACCCCGTCACGAGGAGAGGCTGACACCAGACCGACCCCGTCACGAGGAGAGGCTGACACCAGACCGACCCCGTCACGAGGCGAGGATGACAACAGACCGACACCGTCACTAGCGGGCATAACACCAGACCGACACCGTCACGAGGCGAGGCTGACACCAGACTGAAACCGTCACTAGCGAGGCTGACACCAGACCGACCCCGTCACGAGGAGAGGCTGACACCAGACCGACCCCGTCACGAGGAGAGGATGACACCAGACCGACACCATCACGAGGAGAGGCTGACACCAGACCGACACCGTCACGAGGAGAGGCTGACACCAGACTGACCCCGTCACGAGGAGAGGCTGACACCAGACCGACCCCGTCACTAGCGAGGCTGACACCAGACTGACACCGTCACGAGGAGAGGCTGACACCAGACGGACACCGTCACGAGGAGAGGCTGACACCAGACTGAAACCGTCACTAGCGAGGCTGACACCAGACTGACACCGTCACGAGGAGAGGCTGACACCAGACTGACACCGTCACGAGGAGAGGCTGACACCAGACTGACACCGTCACTAGCGAGGCTGACACCAGACTGACACCGTCACTAGCGAGGCTGACACCAGACTGACACCGTCACGAGGAGAGGCTGACACCAGACCGAAACCGTCACTAGCAAGGCTGACACCAGACTGACACCGTCACGAGGAGAGGCTGACACCAGACTGACACCGTCACTAGCGAGGCTGACACCAGACTGACACCGTCACTAGCGAGGCTGACACCAGACTGACACCGTCACTAGCGAGGCTGACACCAGACGGACACCGTCACGAGGAGAGGCTGACACCAGACTGACACCGTCACGAGGAGAGGCTGACACCAGACTGAAACCGTCACTAGCGAGGCTGACACCAGACTGACACCGTCACTAGCGAGGCTGACACCAGACTGACACCGTCACGAGGAGAGGCTGACACCAGACTGAAACCGTCACTAGCGAGGCTGACACCAGACCGACCCCGTCACGAGGAGAGGCTGACACCAGACGGACCCCGTCACGAGGAGAGGCTGACACCAGACCGACACCGTCACGAGGAGAGGCTGACACCAGACCGACCCCGTCACGAGGAGAGGCTGACACCAGACCGACCCCGTCACGAGGAGAGGCTGACACCAGACGGACCCCGTCACGAGGAGAGGCTGACACCAGACCGACACCGTCACGAGGAGAGGCTGACACCAGACCGACCCCGTCACGAGGAGAGGCTGACACCAGACCGACCCCATCACGAGGAGAGGCTGACACCAGACGGACCCCGTCACGAGGAGAGGCTGACACCAGACCGACACCGTCACGAGGAGAGGCTGACACCAGACCGACCCCGTCACGAGGAGAGGCTGACACCAGACCGACCCCGTCACTAGCGAGGCTGACACCAGACTGACACCGTCACGAGGAGAGGCTGACACCAGACGGACACCGTCACGAGGAGAGGCTGACACCAGACTGAAACCGTCACTAGCGAGGCTGACACCAGACTGACACCGTCACGAGGAGAGGCTGACACCAGACTGACACCGTCACGAGGAGAGGCTGACACCAGACTGACACCGTCACTAGCGAGGCTGACACCAGACTGACACCGTCACTAGCGAGGCTGACACCAGACTGACATCGTCACGAGGAGAGGCTGACATCAGACCGAAACCGTCACTAGCGAGGCTGACACCAGACGGACCCTGTCACGAGGAGAGGCTGACACCAGACCGACACCGTCACGAGGAGAGGCTGACACCAGACCGACTCCGTCACTAGCGAGGCTGACACCAGACCGACCCCGTCACGAGGCGAGGATGACACCAGACCGACACCGTCACTAGCGAGGATGACACCAGACCGACACCGTCACTAGCGAGGCTGACACCAGACGGACCCTGTCACGAGGAGAGGCTGACACCAGACCGACCCCGTCACGAGGAGAGGCTGACACCAGACGGACCCCGTCACGAGGAGAGGCTGACACCAGACCGACACCGTCACGAGGAGAGGCTGACACCAGACCGACCCCGTCACGAGGAGAGGCTGACACCAGACCGACCCCGTCACTAGCGAGGCTGACACCAGACTGACACCGTCACGAGGAGAGGCTGACACCAGACGGACACCGTCACGAGTAGAGGCTGACACCAGACTGAAACCGTCACTAGCGAGGCTGACACCAGACTGACACCGTCACGAGGAGAGGCTGACACCAGACTGACACCGTCACGAGGAGAGGCTGACACCAGACTGACACCGTCACTAGCGAGGCTGACACCAGACTGACACCGTCACTAGCGAGGCTGACACCAGACTGACACCGTCACGAGGAGAGGCTGACACCAGACCGAAACCGTCACTAGCGAGGCTGACACCAGACGGACCCTGTCACGAGGAGAGGCTGACACCAGACCGACACCGTCACGAGGAGTGGCTGACACCAGACCGACACCGTCACTAGGAGAGGCTGACACCAGACCGACTCCGTCACTAGCGAGGCTGACACCAGACCGACCCCGTCACGAGGCGAGGATGACACCAGACCGACACCGTCACTAGCGAGGATGACACCAGACCGACACCGTCACGAGGCGAGGCTGACACCAGACCGACACCGTCACGAGGCGAGGCTGACACCAGACCGACCCCGTCACTAGCGAGGCTGACACCAGACCGACCCCGTCACTAGCGAGGCTGACACCAGACGGACACCGTCACGAGGAGAGGCTGACACCAGACTGAAACCGTCACTAGCGAGGCTGACACCAGACTGACACCGTCACGAGGAGAGGCTGACACCAGACGGACACCGTCACGAGGAGAGGCTGACACCAGACGGACCCCGTCACGAGGAGAGGCTGACACCAGACCGACACCGTCACGAGGAGAGGCTGACACCAGACCGACCCCGTCACGAGGAAAGGCTGACACCAGACCGACCCCGTCACTAGCGAGGCTGACACCAGACTGACACCGTCACGAGGAGAGGCTGACACCAGACGGACACCGTCACGAGGAGAGGCTGACACCAGACTGAAACCGTCACTAGCGAGGCTGACACCAGACTGACACCGTCACGAGGAGAGGCTGACACCAGACTGACACCGTCACGAGGAGAGGCTGACACCAGACTGACACCGTCACTAGCGAGGCTGACACCAGACGGACCCTGTCACGAGGAGAGGCTGACACCAGACCGACACCGTCACGAGGAGAGGCTGACACCAGACCGACACCGTCACGAGGAGAGGCTGACACCAGACCGACTCCGTCACTAGCGAGGCTGACACCAGACCGACCCCGTCACGAGGCGAGGATGACACCAGACCGACACCGTCACTAGCGAGGATGACACCAGACCGACACCGTCACGAGGAGAGGCTGACACCAGACCGACCCCGTCACTAGCGAGGCTGACACCAGACTGACACCGTCACGAGGAGAGGCTGACACCAGACTGACACCGTCACGAGGAGAGGCTGACACCAGACTGACACCGTCACTAGCGAGGCTGACACCAGACTGACACCGTCACTAGCGAGGCTGACACCAGACTGACACCGTCACGAGGAGAGGCTGACACCAGACCGAAACCGTCACTAGCGAGGCTGACACCAGACGGACCCAGTCACGAGGAGAGGCTGACACCAGACCGACACCGTCACGAGGAGAGGCTGACACCAGACGGACCCCGTCATGAGGAGAGGCTGACACCAGACCGACACCGTCACGAGGAGAGGCTGACACCAGACCGACCCCGTCACGAGGAGAGGCTGACACCAGACCGACCCCGTCACTAGCGAGGCTGACACCAGACTGACACCGTCATGAGGAGAGGCTGACACCAGACTGAAACCGTCACTAGCGAGGCTGACACCAGACTGACACCGTCACTAGCGAGGCTGACACCAGACTGACACCATCACGAGGAGAGGCTGACACCAGACTGAAACCGTCACTAGCGAGGCTGACACCAGACCGACCCCGTCACGAGGAGAGGCTGACACCAGACCGACCCCGTCACGAGGAGAGGCTGACACCAGACGGACCCCGTCACGAGGAGAGGCTGACACCAGACCGACACCGTCACGAGGAGAGGCTGACACCAGACCGACCCCGTCACGAGGAGAGGCTGACACCAGACCGACCCCGTCACTAGCGAGGCTGACACCAGACTGACACCGTCACGAGGAGAGGCTGACACCAGACGGACACCGTCACGAGGAGAGGCTGACACCAGACTGAAACCGTCACTAGCGAGGCTGACATCAGACGGACCCTGTCACGAGGAGTGGCTGACACCAGACCGACACCGTCACGAGGAGAGGCTGACACCAGACCGACACCGTCACGAGGAGAGGCTGACACCAGACCGACTCCGTCACTAGCGAGGCTGACACCAGACCGACCCCGTCACGAGGCGAGGATGACACCAGACCGACACCGTCACTAGCGAGGATGACACCAGACCGACACCGTCACGAGGCGAGGCTGACACCAGACCGACACCGTCACGAGGCGAGGCTGACACCAGACCGACACCGTCACGAGGCGAGGCTGACACCAGACCGACCCCGTCACTAGCGAGGCTGACACCAGACCGACCCCGTCACTAGCGAGGCTGACACCAGACGGACACCGTCACGAGGAGAGGCTGACACCAGACTGAAACCGTCACTAGCGAGGCTGACACCAGACTGACACCGTCACGAGGAGAGGCTGACACCAGACTGACACCGTCACGAGGAGAGGCTGACACCAGACTGAAACCGTCACTAGCGAGGCTGACACCAGACTGACACCGTCACGAGGAGAGGCTGACACCAGACTGACACCGTCACGAGGAGAGGCTGACACCAGACTGACACCGTCACTAGCGAGGCTGACACCAGACTGACACCGTCACGAGGAGAGGCTGACACCAGACTGAAATCGTCACTAGCGAGGCTGACACCAGACTGACACCGTCACTAGCGAGGCTGACACCAGACTGACACCGTCACGAGGAGAGGCTGACACCAGACTGACACCGTCACTAGCGAGGCTGACACCAGACCGACCCCGTCACGAGGAGAGGCTGACACCAGACCGACCCCGTCACGAGGAGAGGCTGACACCAGACGGACCCCGTCACGAGGAGAGGCTGACACCAGACCGACACCGTCACGAGGAGAGGCTGACACCAGACGGACCCCGTCACGAGGAGAGGCTGACACCAGACGGACACCGTCACGAGGAGAGGCTGACACCAGACTGAAACCGTCACTAGCGAGGCTGACACCAGACTGACACCGTCACGAGGAGAGGCTGACACCAGACTGACACCGTCACGAGGAGAGGCTGACACCAGACTGACACCCTCACTAGCGAGGCTGACACCAGACTGACACCGTCACTAGCGAGGCTGACACCAGACTGACACCGTCACTAGCGAGGCTGACACCAGACTTTCACCGTCACGAGGAGAGGCTGACACCAGACCGAAACCGTCACTAGCGAGGCTGACACCAGACGGACCCTGTCACGAGGAGAGGCTGACACCAGACCGACACCGTCACGAGGAGAGGCTGACACCAGACCGACACCGTCACGAGGAGAGGCTGACACCAGACCGACTCCGTCACTAGCGAGGCTGACACCAGACCGACCCCGTCACGAGGCGAGGATGACACCAGACCGACACCGTCACTAGCGAGGATGACACCAGACCGACACCGTCACGAGGCGAGGCTGACACCAGACCGACACCGTCACGAGGCGAGGCTGACACCAGACCGACCCCGTCACTAGCGAGGCTGACACCAGACCGACCCCGTCACTAGCGAGGCTGACACCAGACGGACACCGTCACGAGGAGAGGCTGACACCAGACTGAAACCGTCACTAGCGAGGCTGACACCAGACTGACACCGTCACGAGGAGAGGCTGACACCAGACTGACACCGTCACGAGGAGAGGCTGACACCAGACTGAAACCGTCACTAGCGAGGCTGACACCAGACTGACACCGTCACGAGGAGAGGCTGACACCAGACCGACCCCGTCACGAGGAGAGGCTGACACCAGACTGACACCGTCACGAGGAGAGGGTGACACCAGACTGAAACCGTCACTAGCGAGGCTGACACCAGACTGACACCGTCACGAGGAGAGGCTGACACCAGACCGACCCCGTCACTAGCGAGGCTGACACCAGACGGACACCGTCACGAGGAGAGGCTGACACCAGACGGAAACCGTCACTAGCGAAGCTGACACCAGACTGACACCGTCACTAGCGAGGCTGACACCAGACTGACACCATCACGAGGAGAGGCTGACACCAGACTGAAACCGTCACTAGCGAGGCTGACACCAGACCGACCCCGTCACGAGGAGAGGCTGACACCAGACCGACCCTGTCACGAGGAGAGGCTGACACCAGACCGACACCGTCACGAGGAGAGGCTGACACCAGACCGACCCCGTCACGAGGAGAGGCTGACACCAGACCGACCCCGTCACTAGCGAGGCTGACACCAGACTGACACCGTCACGAGGAGAGGCTGACACCAGACGGACACCGTCACGAGGAGAGGCTGACACCAGACTGAAACCGTCACTAGCGAGGCTGACACCAGACTGACACCGTCACAAGGAGAGTCTGACACCAGACTGACACCGTCACGAGGAGAGGCTGACACCAGACGGACACCGTCACGAGGAGAGGCTGACACCAGACTGAAACCGTCACTAGCGAGGCTGACACCAGACCGACCCCGTCACGAGGCGAGGATGACACCAGACCAACACCGTCACTAGCGAGGATGACACCAGACCGACACCGTCACGAGGCGAGGCTGACACCAGACCGACACCGTCACGAGGCGAGGCTGACACCAGACCGACCCCGTCACTAGCGAGGCTGACACCAGACCGACCCCGTCACTAGCGAGGCTGACACCAGACGGACACCGTCACGAGGAGAGGCTGACACCAGACTGAAACCGTCACTAGCGAGGCTGACACCAGACCGACCCCCGTCACGAGGAGAGGCTGACACCAGACCGACCCCGTCACGAGGAGAGGCTGACACCAGACCGAAACCGTCACGAGGAGAGGCTGACACCAGACCGACCCCGTCACGAGGCGAGGATGACAACAGACCGACACCGTCACTAGCGAGCATAACACCAGACCGACACCGTCACGAGGCGAGGCTGACACCAGACTGAAACCGTCACTAGCGCGGCTGACACCAGACCGACCCCGTCACGAGGAGAGGCTGACACCAGACCGACCCCGTCACGAGGAGAGGATGACACCAGACCGACACCGTCACGAGGAGAGGCTGACACCAGACCGACACCGTCACGAGGCGAGGCTGACACCAGACCGACACCGTCACGAGGCGAGGCTGACACCAGACCGACACCGTCACGAGGCGAGGCTGACACCAGACCGACCCCGTCACGAGGCGAGGCTGACACCAGACCGACACCGTCACTAGCGAGGCTGACAACAGACCGACCCCGTCACTAGCGAGGCTGACACCAGACCGACACCGTCACGAGGAGAGGCTGACACCAGACTGAAACCGTCACTAGCGAGGCTGACACCAGACTGACACCGTCACGAGGAGAGGCTGACACCAGTCCGACACCGTCACGAGGAGAGGCTGACACCAGACTGAAACCGTCACTAGCGAGGCTGACACCAGACTGACACCGTCACTAGCGAGGCTGACACCAGACCGACACCGTCACGAGGAGAGGCTGACACCAGACCGAAACCGTCACTAGCGAGGCTGACACCAGACCGACCCCCGTCACGAGGAGAGGCTGACACCAGACCGACCCCGTCACGAGGCGAGGATGACAACAGACCGACACCGTCACTAGCGAGCATAACACCAGACCGACACCGTCACGAGGCGAGGCTGACACCAGACTGAAACCGTCACTAGCGAGGCTGACACCAGACTGACACCGTCACGAGGAGAGGCTGACACCAGACTGACACCGTCACGAGGAGAGGCTGGCACCAGACTGAAACCGTCACTAGCGAGGCTGACACCAGACCGACACCGTCACGAGGCGAGGCTGACACCAGATCGACACCGTCACGAGGAGAGGCTGACACCAGACCGACTCCGTCACTAGCGAGGCTGACACCAGACCGACCCCGTCACGAGGCGAGGATGACACCAGACCGACACCGTCACTAGCGAGGATGACACCAGACCGACACCGTCACGAGGCGAGGCTGACACCAGACCGACACCGTCACGAGGCGAGGCTGACACCAGACCGACCCCGTCACTAGCGAGGCTGACACCAGACCGACCCCGTCACTAGCGAGGCTGACACCAGACGGACACCGTCACGAGGAGAGGCTGACACCAGACTGAAACCGTCACTAGCGAGGCTGACACCAGACCGACCCCCGTCACGAGGAGAGGCTGACACCAGACCGACCCCGTCACGAGGAGAGGCTGACACCAGACCGACACCGTCACGAGGAGAGGCTGACACCAGACCGACCCCGTCACGAGGCGAGGATGACAACAGACCGACACCGTCACTAGCGAGCATAACACCAGACCGACACCGTCACGAGGCGAGGCTGACACCAGACTGAAACCGTCACTAGCGCGGCTGACACCAGACCGACCCCGTCACGAGGAGAGGCTGACACCAGACCGACCCCGTCACGAGGAGAGGATGACACCAGACCGACACCGTCACGAGGAGAGGCTGACACCAGACCGACACCGTCACGAGGCGAGGCTGACACCAGACCGACCCCGTCACGAGGCGAGGCTGACACCAGACCGACACCGTCACTAGCGAGGCTGACACCAGACCGACCCCGTCACTAGCGAGGCTGACACCAGACCGACACCGTCACGAGGAGAGGCTGACACCAGACTGAAACCGTCACTAGCGAGGCTGACACCAGACTGACACCGTCACGAGGAGAGGCTGACAGCAGTCCGACACCGTCACGAGGAGAGGCTGACACCAGACTGAAACCGTCACTAGCGAGGCTGACACCAGACTGACACCGTCACGAGGAGAGGCTGACACCAGACTGACACCGTCACGAGGAGAGGCTGACACCAGACTGAAACCGTCACTAGCGAGGCTGACACCAGACTGACACCGTCACTAGCGAGGCTGACACCAGACCGACACCGTCACGAGGAGAGGCTGACACCAGACCGAAACCGTCACTAGCGAGGCTGACACCAGACCGACCCCCGTCACGAGGAGAGGCTGACACCAGACCGACCCCGTCACGAGGCGAGGATGACAACAGACCGACACCGTCACTAGCGAGCATAACACCAGACCGACACCGTCACGAGGCGAGGCTGACACCAGACTGAAACCGTCACTAGCGAGGCTGACACCAGACTGACACCGTCACGAGGAGAGGCTGACACCAGACTGACACCGTCACGAGGCGAGGCTGACACCAGACTGATACCGTCACTAGCGAGGCTGACACCAGACTGACACCGTCACGAGGAGAGGCTGACACCAGACTGACACCGTCACGAGGAGAGGCTGACACCAGACTGAAATCATCACTAGCGAGGCTGACACCAGACTGACACCGTCACGAGGAGAGGCTGACACCAGACTGACACCGTCACGAGGAGAGGCTGACACCAGACTGAAACTGTCACTAGCGAGGCTGACACCAGACCGACACCGTCACGAGGCGAGGCTGACACCAGACCGACACCGTCACTAGCGAGGCTGACACCAGACCGACCCCGTCACTAGCGAGGCTGACACCAGACCGACACCGTCACGAGGAGAGGCTGACACCAGACTGAAACCGTCACTAGCGAGGCTGACACCAGACTGACACCGTCACGAGGAGAGGCTGACAGCAGTTCGACACCGTCACGAGGAGAGGCTGACACCAGACTGAAACCGTCACTAGCGAGGCTGACACCAGACTGACACCGTCACGAGGAGAGGCTGACACCAGACTGACACCGTCACGAGGAGAGGCTGACACCAGACTGAAACCGTCACTAGCGAGGCTGACACCAGACTGACACCGTCACTAGCGAGGCTGACACCAGACCGACACCGTCACGAGGAGAGGCTGACACCAGACCGAAACCGTCACTAGCGAGGCTGACACCAGACCGACCCCCGTCACGAGGAGAGGCTGACACCAGACCGACCCCGTCACGAGGCGAGGATGACAACAGACCGACACCGTCACTAGCGAGCATAACACCAGACCGACACCGTCACGAGGCGAGGCTGACACCAGACTGAAACCGTCACTAGCGAGGCTGACACCAGACTGACACCGTCACGAGGAGAGGCTGACACCAGACTGACACCGTCACGAGGCGAGGCTGACACCAGACTGATACCGTCACTAGCGAGGCTGACACCAGACTGACACCGTCACGAGGAGAGGCTGACACCAGACTGACACCGTCACGAGGAGAGGCTGACACCAGACTGAAATCATCACTAGCGAGGCTGACACCAGACTGACACCGTCACGAGGAGAGGCTGACACCAGACTGACACCGTCACGAGGAGAGGCTGACACCAGACTGAAACCGTCACTAGCGAGGCTGACACCAGACCGACACCGTCACGAGGCGAGGCTGACACCAGACCGACACCGTCACGAGGCGAGGCTGACACCAGACCGACACCGTCACGAGGCGAGGCTGACACCAGACCGACACCGTCACTAGCGAGGCTGACACCAGACCGACCCCGTCACTAGTGAGGCTGACACCAGACTGACACCGTCACGAGGAGAGGCTGACACAGACCGACACCGTCACGAGGAGAGGCTGACACCAGACTGAAACCGTCACTAGCGAGGCTGACACCAGACTGACACCGTCACGAGGAGAGGCTGACACCAGACTGACACCGTCACGAGGAGAGGCTGACACCAGACTGAAACCGTCACTAGCGAGGCTGACACCAGACTGACACCGTCACTAGCGAGGCTGACACCAGACCGACACCGTCACGAGGAGAGGCTGACACCAGACCGAAACCGTCACTAGCGAGGCTGACACCAGACCGACCCCCGTCACGAGGAGAGGCTGACACCAGACCGACCCCGTCACGAGGAGAGGCTGACACCAGACCGACACCGTCACGAGGAGAGGCTGACACCAGACCGACCCCGTCACGAGGCGAGGATGACAACAGACCGACACCGTCACTAGCGAGCATAACACCAGACCGACACCGTCACGAGGCGAGGCTGACACCAGACTGAAACCGTCACTAGCGAGGCTGACACCAGACCGACCCCGTCACGAGGAGAGGCTGACACCAGACCGACCCCGTCACGAGGAGAGGATGACACCAGACCGACACCATCACGAGGAGAGGCTGACACCAGACCGACACCGTCACGAGGCGAGGCTGACACCAGACCGACCCCGTCACGAGGCGAGGCTGACACCAGACCGACCCCGTCACTAGCGAGGCTGACACCAGACCGACACCGTCACGAGGAGAGGCTGACACCAGACTGAAACCGTCACTAGCGAGGCTGACATTAGACTGACACCGTCACGAGGAGAGGCTGACACCAGACCGACACCGTCACGAGGAGAGGCTGACACCAGACTGAAACCGTCACTAGCGAGGCTGACACCAGACTGACACCGTCACGAGGAGAGGCTGACACCAGACCGACCCCCGTCACGAGGAGAGGCTGACACCAGACCGACCCCGTCACGAGGCGAGGATGACAACAGACCGACACCGTCACGAGGAGAGGCTGACACCAGACTGAAACCGTCACTAGCGAGGCTGACACCAGACTGACCCCGTCACGAGGAGAGGCTGACACCAGACCGACCCCGTCACGAGGAGAGGCTGACACCAGACGGACCCCGTCACGAGGAGAGGCTGACACCAGACCGACACCGTCACGAGGAGAGGCTGACACCAGACCGACACCGTCACGAGGCGAGGCTGACACCAGACCGACCCCGTCACGAGGCGAGGCTGACACCAGACCGACACCGTCACTAGCGAGGCTGACACCAGACCGACCCCGTCACTAGCGAGGCTGACACCAGTCCGACACCGTCACGAGGAGAGGCTGACACCAGACTGAAACCGTCACTAGCGAGGCTGACACCAAACTGACACTGTCACGAGGAGAGGCTGACACCAGACCGACACCGTCACGAGGAGAGGCTGACACCAGACTGAAACCGTAACTAGCGAGGCTGACACCAGACCGACCCCGTCACGAGGAGAGGCTGACACCAGACCGACCCCGTCACGAGGCGAGGATGACAACAGACCGACACCGTCACTAGCGAGCATAACACCAGACCGACACCGTCACGAGGCGAGGCTGACACCAGACCGACCCCGTCACGAGGCGAGGCTGACACCAGACCGACACCGTCACTAGCGAGGCTGACACCAGACCGACCCCGTCACTAGCGAGGCTGACACCAGACCGACCCCGTCACGAGGAGAGGCTGACACCAGACCGACCCCGTCACGAGGCGAGGCTGACACCAGACCGACACCGTCACGAGGCGAGGCTGACACCAGACCGACACCGTCACTAGCGAGGCTGACACCAGACCGACCCCGTCACGAGGAGAGGCTGACACCAGACTGAAACCGTCACTAGCGAGGCTGACACCAGACTGACACCGTCACGAGGAGAGGCTGACACCAGACCGACACCGTCACGAGGAGAGGCTGACACCAGACTGAAACCGTCACTAGCGAGGCTGACACCAGACTGACACCGTCACGAGGAGAGGCTGACACCAGACTGACACCGTCACGAGGAGAGGCTGACACCAGACCGACCCCGTCACGAGGAGAGGCTGACACCAGACCGACACCGTCACTAGCGAGGCTGACACCAGACCGAAACCGTCACGAGGAGAGGCTGACACCAGACCGACCCCGTCACGAGGAGAGGCTGACACCAGACCGACACCGTCACGAGGAGAGGCTGACACCAGACCGACACCGTCACTAGCGAGGCTGACACCAGACTGACACCGTCACGAGGAGAGGCTGACACCAGACTGACACCGTCACGAGGAGAGGCTGACACCAGACCGACACCGTCACGAGGCGAGGCTGACACCAGACCGACACCGTCACGAGGCGAGGCTGACACCAGACCGACACCGTCACGAGGCGAGGCTGACACCAGACCGACCCCGTCACGAGGCGAGGATGACCCCAGACCGACACCGTCACTAGCGAGGATGACACCAGACCGACACCGTCACGAGGAGAGGCTGACACCAGACCGAAACCGTCACTAGCGAGGCTGACACCAGACCGACCCCCGTCACGAGGAGAGGCTGACACCAAACCGACCCCGTCACGAGGAGAGGCTGACACCAGACCGACACCGTCACTAGCGAGGATGACACCAGACCGACACCGTCACGAGGCGAGGATGACACCAGACCGACACCGTCACGAGGCGAGGATGACACCAGACCGACCCCCGTCACGAGGAGAGGCTGACACCAGACTGAAACCGTCACTAGCGAGGCTGACACCAGACCGACCCCGTCACGAGGAGAGGCTGACACCAGACCGACCCCGTCACGAGGAGAGGCTGACACCAGAACGACCCAATCACTAGCGAGGCTGACACCAGAGCGACCCCGTCACTAGCGAGGCTGACACCAGACCGACACCGTCACGAGGCGAGGCTGACACCAGACTGATACCGTCACTAGCGAGGCTGACACCAGACTGACACCGTCACGAGGAGAGGCTGACACCAGACTGACACCGTCACGAGGAGAGGCTGACACCAGACTGAAACCGTCACTAGCGAGGCTAACACCAGACTGACACCGTCACTAGCGAGGCTGACACCAGACCGACCCCGTCACGAGGCGAGGATGACACCAGACCGACACCGTCACTAGCGAGGATGACACCAGACCGACACCGTCACGAGGCGAGGCTGACACCAGACCGACACCGTCACGAGGAGAGGCTGACACCAGACTGACACCGTCACGAGGAGAGGCTGACACCAGACTGAAACCGTCACTAGCGAGGCTGACACCAGACTGACACCGTCACGAGGAGAGGCTGACACCAGACTGACACCGTCACGAGGAGAGGCTGACACCAGACTGAAACCGTCACTAGCGAGGCTGACACAAGACTGACACCGTCACTAGCGAGGCTGACACTAGACCGACACCGTCACGAGGAGAGGCTGACACCAGACTGAAACCGTCACTAGCGAGGCTGACACCAGACCGACCCCCGTCACGAGGAGAGGCTGACACCAGACCGACCCCGTCACGAGGAGAGGCTGACACCAGACCGACACCGTCACGAGGAGAGGCTGACACCAGACCGACCCCGTCACGAGGAGAGGATGACACCAGACCGACACCGTCACTAGCGAGCATGACACCAGACCGACACCGTCACGAGGCGAGGCTGACACCAGACTGAAACCGTCACTAGCGAGGCTGACACCAGACCGACCCCGTCACGAGGAGAGGCTGACACCAGACCGACCCCGTCACGAGGAGAGGCTGACACCAGACCGACACCGTCACGAGGAGAGGCTGACATCAGACCGACACCGTCACGAGGCGAGGCTGACACCAGACCGACACCGTCACGAGGCGAGGCTGACACCAGACCGACACCGTCACTAGCGAGGCTGACACCAGACCGACCCCGTCACTAGCGAGGCTGACACCAGACTGACACCGTCACGAGGAGAGGCTGACACCAGACTGACACCTTCACGAGGAGAGGCTGACACCAGACTGAAACCGTCACTAGCGAGGCTGACACCAGACTGACACCGTCACTAGCGAGGCTGACACCAGAACGACACCGTCACGAGGAGAGGCTGACACCAGACCGAAACCGTCACTAGCGAGGCTGACACCAGACCGACCCCCGTCACGAGGAGAGGCTGACACCAGACCGACCCCGTCACGAGGAGAGGCTGACACCAGACCGACACCGTCACGAGGAGAGGCTGACACCAGACCGACCCCGTCACGAGGCGAGGATGACAACAGACCGACACCGTCACTAGCGAGCATAACACCAGACCGACCCCGTCACGAGGAGAGGATGACACCAGACCGACACCGTCACGAGGAGAGGCTGACACCAGACCGACACCGTCACGAGGCGAGGCTGACACCAGACCGACACCGTCACGAGGCGAGGCTGACACCAGACCGACACCGTCACGAGGCGAGGCTGACACCAGACCGACCCCGTCACGAGGCGAGGCTGACACCAGACCGACACCGTCACTAGCGAGGCTGACACCAGACCGACCCCGTCACTAGCGAGGCTGACACCAGTCCGACACCGTCACGAGGAGAGGCTGACACCAGACTGAAACCGTCACTAGCGAGGCTGACACCAAACTGACACCGTCACGAGGAGAGGCTGACACCAGACCGACACCGTCACGAGGAGAGGCTGACACCAGACTGAAACCGTCACTAGCGAGGCTGACACCAGACCGACCCCGTCACGAGGAGAGGCTGACACCAGACCGACACCGTCACGAGGAGAGGCTGACACCAGACCAACCCCGTCACGAGGCGAGGCTGACACCAGACCGACACCGTCACTAGCGAGGCTGACACCAGACCGACCCCGTCACTAGCGAGGCTGACACCAGACCGACACCGTCACGAGGAGAGGCTGACACCAGACTGAAACCGTCACTAGCGAGGCTGACACCAGACTGACACCGTCACGAGGAGAGGCTGACACCAGACCGACACCGTCACGAGGAGAGGCTGACACCAGACTGAAACCGTCACTAGCGAGGCTGACACCAGACTGACACCGTCACGAGGAGAGGCTGACACCAGACTGAAACCGTCACTAGCGAGGCTGACACCAGACCGACACCGTCACGAGGCGAGGCTGACACCAGACCGACACCGTCACGAGGCGAGGCTGACACCAGACCGACACCGTCACGAGGCGAGGCTGACACCAGACCGACACCGTCACTAGCGAGGCTGACACCAGACCGACCCCGTCACTAGCGAGACTGACACCAGACCGACACCGTCACGAGGAGAGGCTGACACCAGACTGAAACCGTCACTAGCGAGGCTGACACCAGACTGACACCGTCACGAGGAGAGGCTGACACCAGACCGACACCGTCACGAGGAGAGGCTGACACCAGACTGAAACCGTCACTAGCGAGGCTGACACCAGACTGACACCGTCACTAGCGAGGTTGACACCAGACCGACCCCGTCACGAGGAGAGGCTGACACCAGACCGACCCCGTCACTAGCGAGGTTGACACCAGACCGACCCCCGTCACGAGGAGAGGCTGACACCAGACCGACCCCGTCACGAGGAGAGGCTGACACCAGACCGACACCGTCACGAGGCGAGGCTGACACCAGACCGACACCGTCACGAGGCGAGGCTGACACCAGACCGACACCGTCACGAGGCGAGGCTGACACCAGACCGACCCCGTCACTAGCGAGGCTGACACCAGACCGACCCCGTCACTAGCGAGGCTGACACCAGACCGACACCGTCACTAGCGAGGCTGACACCAGACTGACACCGTCACGAGGAGAGGCTGACACCAGACTGACACCGTCACGAGGAGAGGCTGACACCAGACTGAAACCGTCACTAGCGAGGCTGACACCAGACTGACACCGTCACGAGGAGAGGCTGACACCAGACTGACACCGTCACGAGGAGAGGCTGACACCAGACTGAAACCGTCACTAGCGAGGCTGACACCAGACCGACACCATCACGAGGCGAGGCTGACACCAGACCGACACCGTCACGAGGCGAGGCTGACACCAGACCGACACCGTCACGAGGCGAGGCTGACACCAGACCGACACCGTCACTAGCGAGGCTGACACCAGACCGACCCCGTCACTAGCGAGACTGACACCAGACCGACACCGTCACGAGGAGAGGCTGACACCAGACTGAAACTGTCACTAGCGAGGCTGACACCAGACTGACACCGTCACGAGGAGAGGCTGACACCAGACCGACACCGTCACGAGGAGAGGCTGACACCAGACTGAAACCGTCACTAGCGAGGCTGACACCAGACCGACACCGTCACGAGGAGAGGCTGACACCAGACTGAAACCGTCACTAGCGAGGCTGACACCAGACCGACACCGTCACGAGGCGAGGCTGACACCAGACCGACACCGTCACGAGGCGAGGCTGACACCAGACCGACACCGTCACGAGGCGAGGCTGACACCAGACCGACACCGTCACTAGCGAGGCTGACACCAGACCGACCCCGTCACTAGCGAGACTGACACCAGACCGACACCGTCACGAGGAGAGGCTGACACCAGACTGAAACCGTCACTAGCGAGGCTGACACCAGACTGACACCATCACGAGGAGAGGCTGACACCAGACCGACACCGTCACGAGGAGAGGCTGACACCAAACTGAAACCATCACTAGCGAGGCTGACACCAGACTGACACCGTCACTAGCGAGGTTGACACCAGACCGACCCCCGTCACGAGGAGAGGCTGACACCAGACCGACCCCGTCACTAGCGAGGTTGACACCAGACCGACCCCCGACACGAGGAGAGGCTGACACCAGACCGACCCCGTCACGAGGAGAGGCTGACACCAGACCGACACCGTCACGAGGAGAGGCTGACACCAGACCGACACCGTCACGAGGCGAGGCTGACACCAGACCGACACCGTCACGAGGCGAGGCTGACACCAGACCGACACCGTCACGAGGCGAGGCTGACACCAGACCGACCCCGTCACTAGCGAGGCTGACACCAGACCGACCCCGTCACTAGCGAGGCTGACACCAGACCGACACCGTCACTAGCGAGGCTGACACCAGACTGACACCGTCACGAGGAGAGGCTGACACCAGACTGACACCGTCACGAGGAGAGGCTGACACCAGACCGACCCCGTCACTAGCGAGGTTGACACCAGACCGACCCCCGTCACGAGGAGAGGCTGACACCAGACCGACCCCGTCACGAGGAGAGGCTGACACCAGACCGACACCGTCACGAGGCGAGGCTGACACCAGACCGACACCGTCACGAGGCGAGGCTGACACCAGACCGACACCGTCACGAGGCGAGGCTGACACCAGACCGACCCCGTCACTAGCGAGGCTGACACCAGACCGACCCCGTCACTAGCGAGGCTGACACCAGACCGACACCGTCACTAGCGAGGCTGACACCAGACTGACACCGTCACGAGGAGAGGCTGACACCAGACTGACACCGTCACGAGGAGAGGCTGACACCAGACTGAAACCGTCACTAGCGAGGCTGACACCAGACTGACACCGTCACGAGGAGAGGCTGACACCAGACTGACACCGTCACGAGGAGAGGCTGACACCAGACTGAAACCGTCACTAGCGAGGCTGACACCAGACCGACACCATCACGAGGCGAGGCTGACACCAGACCGACACCGTCACGAGGCGAGGCTGACACCAGACCGACACCGTCACGAGGCGAGGCTGACACCAGACCGACACCGTCACTAGCGAGGCTGACACCAGACCGACCCCGTCACTAGCGAGACTGACACCAGACCGACACCGTCACGAGGAGAGGCTGACACCAGACTGAAACTGTCACTAGCGAGGCTGACACCAGACTGACACCGTCACGAGGAGAGGCTGACACCAGACCGACACCGTCACGAGGAGAGGCTGACACCAGACTGAAACCGTCACTAGCGAGGCTGACACCAGACCGACACCGTCACGAGGAGAGGCTGACACCAGACTGAAACCGTCACTAGCGAGGCTGACACCAGACCGACACCGTCACGAGGCGAGGCTGACACCAGACCGACACCGTCACGAGGCGAGGCTGACACCAGACCGACACCGTCACGAGGCGAGGCTGACACCAGACCGACACCGTCACTAGCGAGGCTGACACCAGACCGACCCCGTCACTAGCGAGACTGACACCAGACCGACACCGTCACGAGGAGAGGCTGACACCAGACTGAAACCGTCACTAGCGAGGCTGACACCAGACTGACACCATCACGAGGAGAGGCTGACACCAGACCGACACCGTCACGAGGAGAGGCTGACACCAAACTGAAACCATCACTAGCGAGGCTGACACCAGACTGACACCGTCACTAGCGAGGTTGACACCAGACCGACCCCCGTCACGAGGAGAGGCTGACACCAGACCGACCCCGTCACTAGCGAGGTTGACACCAGACCGACCCCCGACACGAGGAGAGGCTGACACCAGACCGACCCCGTCACGAGGAGAGGCTGACACCAGACCGACACCGTCACGAGGCGAGGCTGACACCAGACCGACACCGTCACTAGCGAGGCTGACACCAGACCGACCCCGTCACTAGCGAGACTGACACCAGACCGACACCGTCACGAGGAGAGGCTGACACCAGACTGAAACCGTCACTAGCGAGGCTGACACCAGACTGACACCGTCACGAGGAGAGGCTGACACCAGACCGACACCGTCACGAGGAGAGGCTGACACCAAACTGAAACCATCACTAGCGAGGCTGACACCAGACTGACACCGTCACTAGCGAGGTTGACACCAGACCGACCCCCGTCACGAGGAGAGGCTGACACCAGACCGACCCCGTCACTAGCGAGGTTGACACCAGACCGACCCCCGACACGAGGAGAGGCTGACACCAGACCGACCCCGTCACGAGGAGAGGCTGACACCAGACCGACACCGTCACGAGGCGAGGCTGACACCAGACCGACACCGTCACGAGGCGAGGCTGACACCAGACCGACACCGTCACTAGCGAGGCTGACACCAGACCGACACCGTCACGAGGCGAGGCTGACACCAGACTGATACCGTCACTAGCGAGGCTGACACCAGACTGACACCGTCACGAGGAGAGGCTGACACTAGACTTACACCGTCACGAGGAGAGGCTGACACCAGACTGAAACCGTCACTAGCGAGGCTGACACCAGACCGACACCGTCACGAGGCGAGGCTGACACCAGACCGACACCGTCACGAGGCGAGGCTGACACCAGACCGACACCGTCACGAGGCGAGGCTGACACCAGACCGACACCGTCACGAGGCGAGGCTGACACCAGACCGACACCGTCACTAGCGAGGCTGACACCAGACCGACCCCGTCACTAGCGAGACTGACACCAGACCGACACCGTCACGAGGAGAGGCTGACACCAGACTGAAACTGTCACTAGCGAGGCTGACACCAGACTGACACCGTCACGAGGAGAGGCTGACACCAGACCGACACCGTCACGAGGAGAGGCTGACACCAGACTGAAACCGTCACTAGCGAGGCTGACACCAGACCGACACCGTCACGAGGAGAGGCTGACACCAGACTGAAACCGTCACTAGCGAGGCTGACACCAGACCGACACCGTCACGAGGCGAGGCTGACACCAGACCGACACCGTCACGAGGCGAGGCTGACACCAGACCGACACCGTCACTAGCGAGGCTGACACCAGACCGACCCCGTCACTAGCGAGACTGACACCAGACCGACACCGTCACGAGGAGAGGCTGACACCAGACTGAAACCGTCACTAGCGAGGCTGACACCAGACTGACACCGTCACGAGGAGAGGCTGACACCAGACCGACACCGTCACGAGGAGAGGCTGACACCAGACCGACACCGTCACGAGGAGAGGCTGACACCAAACTGAAACCATCACTAGCGAGGCTGACACCAGACTGACACCGTCACTAGCGAGGTTGACACCAGACCGACCCCCGTCACGAGGAGAGGCTGACACCAGACCGACCCCGTCACTAGCGAGGTTGACACCAGACCGACCCCCGACACGAGGAGAGGCTGACACCAGACCGACCCCGTCACGAGGAGAGGCTGACACCAGACCGACACCGTCACGAGGCGAGGCTGACACCAGACCGACACCGTCACGAGGCGAGGCTGACACCAGACCGACACCGTCACTAGCGAGGCTGACACCAGACCGACACCGTCACGAGGCGAGGCTGACACCAGACTGATACCGTCACTAGCGAGGCTGACACCAGACTGACACCGTCACGAGGAGAGGCTGACACCAGACTGACACCGTCACGAGGAGAGGCTGACACCAGACTGAAACCGTCACTAGCGAGGCTGACACCAGACTGACACCGTCACGAGGAGAGGCTGACACCAGACTGACACCGTCACGAGGAGAGGCTGACACCAGACTGAAACCGTCACTAGCGAGGCTGACACCAGACCGACACCGTCACGAGGCGAGGCTGACACCAGACCGACACCGTCACGAGGTGAGGCTGACACCAGACCGACACCGTCACGAGGCGAGGCTGACACCAGACCGACACCGTCACGAGGCGAGGCTGACACCAGACCAACCCCGTCACGAGGCGAGGCTGACACCAGACCGACACCGTCACTAGCGAGGCTGACACCAGACCGACCCCGTCACTAGCGAGGCTGACACCAGACCGACACCGTCACGAGGAGAGGCTGACACCAGACTGAAACCGTCACTAGCGAGGCTGACACCAGACTGACACCGTCACGAGGAGAGGCTGACACCAGACCGACACCGTCACGAGGAGAGGCTGACACCAGACTGAAACCGTCACTAGCGAGGCTGACACCAGACTGACACCGTCACGAGGAGAGGCTGACACCAGACTGAAACCGTCACTAGCGAGGCTGACACCATGACTGACACCGTCACGAGGAGAGGCTGACACCAGACTGACACCGTCACGAGGAGAGGCTGACACCAGACTGAAACCGTCACTAGCGAGGCTGACACCAGACTGACACCGTCACTAGCGAGGCTGACACCAGAACGACACCGTCACGAGGAGAGGCTGACACCAGACCGAAACCGTCACTAGCGAGGCTGACACCAGACCGACCCCCGTCACGAGGAGAGGCTGACACCAGACCGACCCCGTCACGAGGAGAGGCTGACACCAGACCGACACCGTCACGAGGAGAGGCTGACACCAGACCGACCCCGTCACGAGGCGAGGATGACAACAGACCGACACCGTCACTAGCGAGCATAACACCAGACCGACCCCGTCACGAGGAGAGGATGACACCAGACCGACACCGTCACGAGGAGAGGCTGACACCAGACCGACACCGTCACGAGGCGAGGCTGACACCAGACCGACACCGTCACGAGGCGAGGCTGACACCAGACCGACACCGTCACGAGGCGAGGCTGACACCAGACCGACCCCGTCACGAGGCGAGGCTGACACCAGACCGACACCGTCACTAGCGAGGCTGACACCAGACCGACCCCGTCACGAGGAGAGGATGACACCAGACCGACACCGTCACGAGGAGAGGCTGACACCAGACCGACACCGTCACGAGGCGAGGCTGACACCAGACCGACAGCGTCACGAGGCGAGGCTGACACCAGACCGACACCGTCACGAGGCGAGGCTGACACCAGACCAACCCCGTCACGAGGCGAGGCTGACACCAGACCGACACCGTCACTAGCGAGGCTGACACCAGACCGACCCCGTCACTAGCGAGGCTGACACCAGACCGACACCGTCACGAGGAGAGGCTGACACCAGACTGAAACCGTCACTAGCGAGGCTGACACCAGACTGACACCGTCACGAGGAGAGGCTGACACCAGACCGACACCGTCACGAGGAGAGGCTGACACCAGACTGAAACCGTCACTAGCGAGGCTGACACCAGACTGACACAGTCACGAGGAGAGGCTGACACCAGACTGAAACCGTCACTAGCGAGGCTGACACCAGACCGACACCGTCACGAGGCGAGGCTGACACCAGACCGACACCGTCACGAGGCGAGGATGACAACAGACCGACACCGTCACTAGCGAGCATAACACCAGACCGACACCGTCACGAGGCGAGGCTGACACCAGACTGAAACCGTCACTAGCGAGGCTGACACCAGACCGACACCGTCACGAGGCGAGGCTGACACCAGACTGAAACCGTCACGAGGCGAGGATGACAACAGACCGACACCGTCACTAGCGAGCATAACACCAGACCGACACCGTCACGAGGCGAGGCTGACACCAGACTGAAACCGTCACTAGCGAGGCTGACACCAGACCGACCCCGTCACGAGGAGAGGCTGACACCAGACCGACCCCGTCACGAGGAGAGGATGACACCAGACCGACACCGTCACGAGGAGAGGCTGACACCAGACCGACACCGTCACGAGGCGAGGCTGACACCAGACCGACAGCGTCACGAGGCGAGGCTGACACCAGACCGACACCGTCACGAGGCGAGGCTGACACCAGACCAACCCCGTCACGAGGCGAGGCTGACACCAGACCGACACCGTCACTAGCGAGGCTGACACCAGACCGACCCCGTCACTAGCGAGGCTGACACCAGACCGACACCGTCACGAGGAGAGGCTGACACCAGACTGAAACCGTCACTAGCGAGGCTGACACCAGACTGACACCGTCACGAGGAGAGGCTGACACCAGACCGACACCGTCACGAGGAGAGGCTGACACCAGACTGAAACCGTCACTAGCGAGGCTGACACCAGACTGACACCGTCACGAGGAGAGGCTGACACCAGACTGAAACCGTCACTAGCGAGGCTGACACCAGACCGACACCGTCACGAGGCGAGGCTGACACCAGACCGACACCGTCACGAGGCGAGGCTGACACCAGACCGACACCGTCACGAGGCGAGGCTGACACCAGACCGACACCGTCACTAGCGAGGCTGACACCAGACCGACCCCGTCACTAGCGAGACTGACACCAGACCGACACCGTCACGAGGAGAGGCTGACACCAGACTGAAACCGTCACTAGCGAGGCTGACACCAGACTGACACCGTCACGAGGAGAGGCTGACACCAGACCGACACCGTCACGAGGAGAGGCTGACACCAGACTGAAACCGTCACTAGCGAGGCTGACACCAGACTGACACCGTCACTAGCGAGGTTGACACCAGACCGACCCCGTCACGAGGAGAGGCTGACACCAGACCGACCCCGTCACTAGCGAGGTTGACACCAGACCGACCCCCGTCACGAGGAGAGGCTGACACCAGACCGACCCCGTCACGAGGAGAGGCTGACACCAGACCGACACCGTCACGAGGCGAGGCTGACACCAGACTGACACCGTCACGAGGCGAGGCTGACACCAGACCGACCCCGTCACTAGCGAGGCTGACACCAGACCGACCCCGTCACTAGCGAGGCTGACACCAGACCGACACCGTCACTAGCGAGCATAACACCAGACCGACACCGTCACGAGGCGAGGCTGACACCAGACTGAAACCGTCACTAGCGAGGCTGACACCAGACCGACACCGTCACGAGGCGAGGCTGACACCAGACTGAAACCGTCACGAGGCGAGGATGACAACAGACCGACACCGTCACTAGCGAGCATAACACCAGACCGACACCGTCACGAGGCGAGGCTGACACCAGACTGAAACCGTCACTAGCGAGGCTGACACCAGACCGACCCCGTCACGAGGAGAGGCTGACACCAGACCGACCCCGTCACGAGGAGAGGATGACACCAGACCGACACCGTCACGAGGAGAGGCTGACACCAGACCGACACCGTCACGAGGCGAGGCTGACACCAGACCGACAGCGTCACGAGGCGAGGCTGACACCAGACCGACACCGTCACGAGGCGAGGCTGACACCAGACCAACCCCGTCACGAGGCGAGGCTGACACCAGACCGACACCGTCACTAGCGAGGCTGACACCAGACCGACCCCGTCACTAGCGAGGCTGACACCAGACCGACACCGTCACGAGGAGAGGCTGACACCAGACTGAAACCGTCACTAGCGAGGCTGACACCAGACTGACACCGTCACGAGGAGAGGCTGACACCAGACCGACACCGTCACGAGGAGAGGCTGACACCAGACTGAAACCGTCACTAGCGAGGCTGACACCAGACTGACACCGTCACGAGGAGAGGCTGACACCAGACTGAAACCGTCACTAGCGAGGCTGACACCAGACCGACACCGTCACGAGGCGAGGCTGACACCAGACCGACACCGTCACGAGGCGAGGCTGACACCAGACCGACACCGTCACGAGGCGAGGCTGACACCAGACCGACACCGTCACTAGCGAGGCTGACACCAGACCGACCCCGTCACTAGCGAGACTGACACCAGACCGACACCGTCACGAGGAGAGGCTGACACCAGACTGAAACCGTCACTAGCGAGGCTGACACCAGACTGACACCGTCACGAGGAGAGGCTGACACCAGACCGACACCGTCACGAGGAGAGGCTGACACCAGACTGAAACCGTCACTAGCGAGGCTGACACCAGACTGACACCGTCACGAGGAGAGGCTGATACCAGACCGACACCGTCACGAGGAGAGGCTGACACCAGACTGAAACCGTCACTAGCGAGGCTGACACCAGACTGACACCGTCACTAGCGAGGTTGACACCAGACCGACCCCGTCACGAGGAGAGGCTGACACCAGACCGACCCCGTCACTAGCGAGGTTGACACCAGACCGACCCCCGTCACGAGGAGAGGCTGACACCAGACCGACCCCGTCACGAGGAGAGGCTGACACCAGACCGACACCGTCACTAGCGAGGCTGACACCAGACCGACCCCGTCACTAGCGAGGCTGACACCAGACCGACACCGTCACGAGGCGAGGCTGACACCAGACTGATACCGTCACTAGCGAGGCTGACACCAGACTGACACCGTCACGAGGAGAGGCTGACACCAGACTGACACCGTCACGAGGAGAGGCTGACACCAGACTGACACCGTCACGAGGAGAGGCTGACACCAGACTGAAACCGTCACTAGCGAGGCTGACACCAGACCGACACCGTCACGAGGCGAGGCTGACACCAGACCGACACCGTCACGAGGCGAGGCTGACACCAGACCGACACCGTCACGAGGCGAGGCTGACACCAGACCGACACCGTCACTAGCGAGGCTGACACCAGACCGACCCCGTCACTAGCGAGACTGACACCAGACCGACACCGTCACGAGGAGAGGCTGACACCAGACTGAAACTGTCACTAGCGAGGCTGACACCAGACTGACACCGTCACGAGGAGAGGCTGACACCAGACCGACCCCGTCACGAGGAGAGGCTGACACCAGACCGACCCCGTCACTAGCGAGGCTGACACCAGACTGACACCGTCACGAGGAGAGGCTGACACCAGACTGAAACCTTCACTAGCGTGGCTGACACCAGACTGACACCGTCACTAGCGAGGCTGACACCAGACTGACACCGTCACGAGGAGAGGCTGACACCAGACTGAAACCGTCACTAGCGAGGCTGACACCAGACGGACCCTGTCACGAGGAGAGGCTGACACAAGACCGACACCGTCACGAGGAGAGGCTGACACCAGACCGAAACCGTCACTAGCGAGGCTGACACCAGACGGACCCTGTCACGAGGAGAGGCTGACACCAGACCGACACCGTCACGAGGAGAGGCTGACACCAGACCGACACCGTCACGAGGAGAGGCTGACACCAGACCGACTCCGTCACTAGCGAGGCTGACACCAGACCGACCCCGTCACGAGGCGAGGATGACACCAGACCGACACCGTCACTAGCGAGAATGACACCAGACCGACACCGTCACGAGGCGAGGCTGACACCAGACGGACACCGTCACGAGGAGAGGCTGACACCAGACTGAAACCGTCACTAGCGAGGCTGACACCAGACTGACACCGTCACGAGGAGAGGCTGACACCAGACTGACACCGTCACGAGGAGAGGCTGACACCAGACTGACACCGTCACGAGGAGAGGCTGACACCAGACTGACACCGTCACTATCGAGGCTGACACCAGACTGACACCGTCACTAGCGAGGCTGACACCAGACTGACACCGTCACGAGGAGAGGCTGACACCAGACCGAAACCGTCACTAGCGAGGCTGACACCAGACGGACCCTGTCACGAGGAGAGGCTGACACCAGACCGACACCGTCACGAGGAGAGGCTGACACCAGACCGACACCGTCACGAGGAGAGGCTGACACCAGACCGACTCCGTCACTAGCGAGGCTGACACCAGACCGACCCCGTCACGAGGCGAGGATGACACCAGACCGACACCGTCACTAGCGAGGATGACACCAGACCGACACCGTCACGAGGCGAGGCTGACACCAGACCGACACCGTCACGAGGCGAGGCTGACACCAGACCGACCCCGTCACTAGCGAGGCTGAAACCAGACGGACACCGTCACGAGGAGAGGCTGACACCAGACTGAAACCGTCACTAGCGAGGCTGACACCAGACTGACACCGTCACGAGGAGAGGCTGACACCAGACCGACCCCGTCACGAGGAGAGGCTGACACCAGACCGACCCCGTCACTAGCGAGGCTGACACCAGACCGACCCCGTCACGAGGAGAGGCTGACACCAGACCGACCCCGGCACTAGCGAGGCTGACACCAGACTGACACCGTCACGAGGAGAGGCTGACACCAGACGGACACCGTCACGAGGAGAGGCTGACACCAGACTGAAACCGTCACTAGCGAGGCTGACACCAGACTGACACCGTCACGAGGCGAGGCTGACACCAGACCGACACCGTCACGAGGCGAGGCTGACACCAGACCGACCCCGTCACTAGCGAGGCTGACACCAGACCGACCCCGTCACTAGCGAGGCTGACACCAGACGGACACCGTCACGAGGAGAGGCTGACACCAGACTGAAACCGTCACTAGCGAGGCTGACACCAGACTGACACCGTCACGAGGAGAGGCTGACACCAGACTGACACCGTCACGAGGAGAGGCTGACACCAGACTGACACCGTCACTAGCGAGGCTGACACCAGACTGACACCGTCACTAGCGAGGCTGACACCAGACTGACACCGTCACGAGGAGAGGCTGACACCAGACCGAAACCGTCACTAGCGAGGCTGACACCAGACGGACCCTGTCACGAGGAGAGGCTGACACCAGACCGACACCGTCACGAGGAGAGGCTGACACCAGACCGACACCGTCACGAGGAGAGGCTGACACCAGACCGACTCCGTCACTAGCGAGGCTGAAACCAGACCGACCCCGTCACGAGGCGAGGATGACACCAGACCGACACCGTCACTAGCGAGGATGACACCAGACCGACACCGTCACGAGGCGAGGCTGACACCAGACCGACACCGTCACGAGGCGAGGCTGACACCAGACCGACCCCGTCACTAGCGAGGCTGACACCAGACCGACCCCGTCACTAGCGAGGCTGACACCAGACGGACACCGTCACGAGGAGAGGCTGACACCAGACTGAAACCGTCACTAGCGAGGCTGACACCAGACTGACACCGTCACGAGGAGAGGCTGACACCAGACTGACACCGTCACGAGGAGAGGCTGACACCAGACTGAAACCGTCACGAGGAGAGGCTGACACCAGACTGAAACCGTCACTAGCGAGGCTGACACCAGACTGACACCGTCACTAGCGAGGCTGACACCAGACTGACACCGTCACGAGGAGAGGCTGACACCAGACTGAAACCGTCACTAGCGAGGCTGACACCAGACTGACCCCGTCACGAGGAGAGGCTGACACCAGACCGACCCCGTCACGAGGAGAGGCTGACACCAGACGGACCCCGTCACGAGGAGAGGCTGACACCAGACCGACACCGTCACGAGGAGAGGCTGACACCAGACCGACCCCGTCACTAGCGAGGCTGACACCAGACTGACACCGTCACGAGGAGAGGCTGACACCAGACCGACCCCGTCACGAGGAGAGGCTGACACCAGACCGACCCCGTCACGAGGAGAGGCTGACACCAGACCGACCCCGTCACTAGCGAGGCTGACACCAGACTGACACCGTCACGAGGAGAGGCTGACACCAGACTGAAACCGTCACTAGCGAGGCTGACACCAGACTGACACCGTCACGAGGAGAGGCTGACACCAGACCGACCCCGTCACGAGGAGAGGCTGACACCAGACCGACCCCGTCACTAGCGAGGCTGACACCAGACTGACACCGTCACTAGCGAGGCTGACACCAGACTGACACCGTCACGAGGAGATGCTGACACCAGACTGAAACCGTCACTAGCGAGGCTGACACCAGACCGACCCCGTCACGAGGAGAGGCTGACACCAGACGGACCCCGTCACGAGGAGAGGCTGACACCAGACCGACACCGTCACGAGGAGAGGCTGACACCAGACCGACCCCGTCACGAGGAGAGGCTGACACCAGACCGACCCCGGCACTAGCGAGGCTGACACCAGACTGACACCGTCACGAGGAGAGGCTGACACCAGACGGACACCGTCACGAGGAGAGGCTGACACCAGACTGAAACCGTCACTAGCGAGGCTGACACCAGACTGACACCGTCACGAGGCGAGGCTGACACCAGACCGACACCGTCACGAGGCGAGGCTGACACCAGACCGACCCCGTCACTAGCGAGGCTGACACCAGACCGACCCCGTCACTAGCGAGGCTGACACCAGACGGACACCGTCACGAGGAGAGGCTGACACCAGACTGAAACCGTCACTAGCGAGGCTGACACCAGACTGACACCGTCACGAGGAGAGGCTGACACCAGACCGACCCCGTCACGAGGAGAGGCTGACACCAGACTGACACCGTCACGAGGAGAGGGTGACACCAGACTGAAACCGTCACTAGCGAGGCTGACACCAGACTGACACCGTCACGAGGAGAGGCTGACACCAGACCGACCCCGTCACTAGCGAGGCTGACACCAGACGGACACCGTCACGAGGAGAGGCTGACACCAGACTGAAACCGTCACTAGCGAGGCTGACACCAGACTGACACCGTCACGAGGAGAGGCTGACACCAGACTGACACCGTCACGAGGAGAGGCTGACACCAGACTGACACCGTCACTAGCGAGGCTGACACCAGACTGACACCGTCACTAGCGAGGCTGACACCAGACTGACACCGTCACGAGGAGAGGCTGACACCAGACCGAAACCGTCACTAGCGAGGCTGACACCAGACGGACCCTGTCACGAGGAGAGGCTGACACCAGACCGACACCGTCACGAGGAGAGGCTGACACCAGACCGACACCGTCACGAGGAGAGGCTGACACCAGACCGACTCCGTCACTAGCGAGGCTGACACCAGACCGACCCCGTCACGAGGCGAGGATGACACCAGACCGACACCGTCACTAGCGAGGATGACACCAGACCGACACCGTCACGAGGAGAGGCTGACACCAGACTGAAACCGTCACTAGCGAGGCTGACACCAGACTGACACCGTCACGAGGAGAGGCTGACACCAGACTGACACCGTCACGAGGAGAGGCTGACACCAGACTGAAACCGTCACGAGGAGAGGCTGACACCAGACTGAAACCGTCACTAGCGAGGCTGACACCAGACTGACACCGTCACGAGGAGAGGCTGACACCAGACTGAAACCGTCACTAGCGAGGCTGACACCAGACTGACACCGTCACTAGCGAGGCTGACACCAGACTGACACCGTCACGAGGAGAGGCTGACACCAGACTGAAACCGTCACTAGCGAGGCTGACACCAGACTGACCCCGTCACGAGGAGAGGCTGACACCAGACCGACCCCGTCACGAGGAGAGGCTGACACCAGACGGACCCCGTCACTAGCGAGGCTGACACCAGACTGACACCGTCACGAGGAGAGGCTGACACCAGACCGACCCCGTCACGAGGAGAGGCTGACACCAGACTGACACCGTCACGAGGAGAGGGTGACACCAGACCGACCCCGTCACTAGCGAGGCTGACACCAGACGGACACCGTCACGAGGAGAGGCTGACACCAGACTGAAACCGTCACTAGCGAGGCTGACACCAGACTGACACCGTCACGAGGAGAGGCTGACACCAGACTGACACCGTCACGAGGAGAGGCTGACACCAGACTGACACCGTCACTAGCGAGGCTGACACCAGACTGACACCGTCACTAGCGAGGCTGACACCAGACTGACACCGTCACGAGGAGAGGCTGACACCAGACCGAAACCGTCACTAGCGAGGCTGACACCAGACGGACCCTGTCACGAGGAGAGGCTGACACCAGACCGACACCGTCACGAGGAGAGGCTGACACCAGACCGACACCGTCACGAGGAGAGGCTGACACCAGACCGACTCCGTCACTAGCGAGGCTGACACCAGACCGACCCCGTCACGAGGCGAGGATGACACCAGACCGACACCGTCACTAGCGAGGATGACACCAGACGGACACCGTCACGAGGAGAGGCTGACACCAGACTGAAACCGTCACTAGCGAGGCTGACACCAGACTGACACCGTCACGAGGAGAGGCTGACACCAGACTGACACCGTCACGAGGAGAGGCTGACACCAGACTGAAACCGTCACGAGGAGAGGCTGACACCAGACTGAAACCGTCACTAGCGAGGCTGACACCAGACTGACACCGTCACGAGGAGAGGCTGACACCAGACTGAAACCGTCACTAGCGAGGCTGACACCAGACTGACACCGTCACTAGCGAGGCTGACACCAGACTGACACCGTCACGAGGAGAGGCTGACACCAGACTGAAACCGTCACTAGCGAGGCTGACACCAGACTGACCCCGTCACGAGGAGAGGCTGACACCAGACCGACCCCGTCACGAGGAGAGGCTGACACCAGACGGACTCCGTCACGAGGAGAGGCTGACACCAGACCGACACCGTCACGAGGAGAGGCTGACACCAGACCGACCCCGTCACTAGCGAGGCTGACACCAGACTGACACCGTCACGAGGAGAGGCTGACACCAGACCGACCCCGTCACTAGCGAGGCTGACACCAGACGGACACCGTCACGAGGAGAGGCTGACACCAGACTGAAACCGTCACTAGCGAGGCTGACACCAGACTGACACCGTCACGAGGAGAGGCTGACACCAGACCGACCCCGTCACGAGGAGAGGCTGACACCAGACTGACACCGTCACGAGGAGAGGGTGACACCAGACTGAAACCGTCACTAGCGAGGCTGACACCAGACTGACACCGTCACGAGGAGAGGCTGACACCAGACTGACACCGTCACGAGGAGAGGCTGACACCAGACTGAAACCGTCACTAGCGAGGCTGACACCAGACTGACACCGTCACGAGGAGAGGCTGACACCAGACTGACACCGTCACGAGGAGAGGCTGACACCAGACTGAAACCGTCACTAGCGAGGCTGACACCAGACTGACACCGTCACTAGCGAGGTTGACACCAGACCGACCCCGTCACGAGGAGAGGCTGACACCAGACCGACCCCGTCACTAGCGAGGTTGACACCAGACCGACCCCCGTCACGAGGAGAGGCTGACACCAGACCGACCCCGTCACGAGGAGAGGCTGACACCAGACCGACACCGTCACGAGGCGAGGCTGACACCAGACTGACCCCGTCACTAGCGAGGCTGACACCAGACTGACACCGTCACGAGGAGAGGCTGACACCAGACGGACACCGTCACGAGGAGAGGCTGACACCAGACTGAAACCGTCACTAGCGAGGCTGACACCAGACTGACACCGTCACGAGGCGAGGCTGACACCAGACCGACACCGTCACGAGGCGAGGCTGACACCAGACCGACCCCGTCACTAGCGAGGCTGACACCAGACCGACCCCGTCACTAGCGAGGCTGACACCAGACGGACACCGTCACGAGGAGAGGCTGACACCAGACTGAAACCGTCACTAGCGAGGCTGACACCAGACTGACACCGTCACGAGGAGAGGCTGACACCAGACCGACACCGTCACGAGGAGAGGCTGACACCAGACCGACACCGTCACGAGGAGAGGCTGACACCAGACCGACTCCGTCACTAGCGAGGCTGACACCAGACCGACCCCGTCACGAGGCGAGGATGACACCAGACCGACACCGTCACTAGCGAGGATGACACCAGACCGACACCGTCACGAGGCGAGGCTGACACCAGACCGACACCGTCACGAGTCGAGGCTGACACCAGACCGACCCCGTCACTAGCGAGGCTGACACCAGACCGACCCCGTCACTAGCGAGGCTGACACCAGACGGACACCGTCACGAGGAGAGGCTGACACCAGACTGAAACCGTCACTAGCGAGGCTGACACCAGACTGACACCGTCACGAGGAGAGGCTGACACCAGACCGACCCCGTCACGAGGAGAGGCTGACACCAGACCGACCCCGTCACTAGCGAGGCTGACACCAGACTGACACCGTCACGAGGAGAGGCTGACACCAGACTGAAACCGTCACTAGCGAGGCTGACACCAGACTGACACCGTCACTAGCGAGGCTGACACCAGACTGACACCGTCACGAGGAGAGGCTGACACCAGACTGAAACCGTCACTAGCGAGGCTGACACCAGACCGACCCCGTCACGAGGAGAGGCTGACACCAGACCGACCCCGTCACGAGGAGAGGCTGACACCAGACGGACCCCGTCACGAGGAGAGGCTGACACCAGACCGACACCGTCACGAGGAGAGGCTGACACCAGACCGACCCCGTCACGAGGAGAGGCTGACACCAGACCGACCCCGTCACTAGCGAGGCTGACACCAGACCGACTCCGTCACTAGCGAGGCTGACACCAGACCGACCCCGTCACGAGGCGAGGATGACACCAGACCGACACCGTCACTAGCGAGGATGACACCAGACCGACACCGTCACGAGGAGAGGCTGACACCAGACTGAAACCGTCACTAGAGAGGCTGACACCAGACTGACACCGTCACGAGGAGAGGCTGACACCAGACTGACACCGTCACGAGGAGAGGCTGACACCAGACTGAAACCGTCACTAGCGAGGCTGACACCAGACTGACACCGTCACGAGGAGAGGCTGACACCAGACTGACACCGTCACGAGGAGAGGCTGACACCAGACTGACACCGTCACTAGCGAGGCTGACACCAGACTGACACCGTCACTAGCGAGGCTGACACCAGACTGACACCGTCACGAGGAGAGGCTGACACCAGACCGACACCGTCACTAGCGAGGCTGACACCAGACGGACCCTGTCACGAGGAGAGGCTGACACCAGACCGACACCGTCACGAGGAGAGGCTGACACCAGACCGACACCGTCACGAGGAGAGGCTGACACCAGACCGACTCCGTCACTAGCGAGGCTGACACCAGACCGACCCCGTCACGAGGAGAGGCTGACACCAGACCGACACCGTCACGTGGAGAGGCTGACACCAGACCGACACCGTCACTAGCGAGGATGACACCAGACCGACACCGTCACGAGGCGAGGCTGACACCAGACCGACACCGTCACGAGGCGAGGCTGACACCAGACCGACCCCGTCACTAGCGAGGCTGACACCAGACCGACCCCGTCACTAGCGAGGCTGACACCAGACTGACACCGTCACTAGCGAGGCTGACACCAGACTGACACCGTCACGAGGAGAGGCTGACACCAGACTGAAACCGTCACTAGCGAGGCTGACACCAGACCGACCCCGTCACGAGGAGAGGCTGACACCAGACCGACCCCGTCACGAGGAGAGGCTGACACCAGACGGACCCCGTCACGAGGAGAGGCTGACACCAGACCGACACCGTCACGAGGAGAGGCTGACACCAGACCGACACCGTCACGAGGAGAGGCTGACACCAGACCGACCCCGTCACGAGGAGAGGCTGACACCAGACCGACCCCGTCACTAGCGAGGCTGACACGAGATTGACACCGTCACGAGGAGAGGCTGACACCAGACGGACACCGTCACGAGGAGAGGCTGACACCAGACTGACACCGTCACGAGGAGAGGCTGACACCAGACTGACACCGTCACGAGGAGAGGCTGACACCAGACTGAAACCGTCACTAGCGAGGCTGACACCAGACTGACACCGTCACGAGGAGAGGCTGACACCAGACTGACACCGTCACGAGGAGAGGCTGACACCAGACTGAAACCGTCACTAGCGAGGCTGACACCAGGCTGACACCGTCACGAGGAGAGGCTGACACCAGACTGAAATCGTCACTAGCGAGGCTGACACCAGACTGACACCGTCACGAGGAGAGGCTGACACCAGACTGAAACCGTCACTAGCGAGGCTGACACCAGACCGACCCCGTCACGAGGAGAGGCTGACACCAGACCGAACCCGTCACGAGGAGAGGCTGACACCAGACGGACCCCGTCACGAGGAGAGGCTGACACCAGACCGACACCGTCACGAGGAGAGGCTGACACCAGACCGACCCCGTCACTAGCGAGGCTGAAACAAGACTGACACCGTCACGAGGAGAGGCTGACACCAGACTGACACCGTCACGAGGAGAGGCTGACACCAGACCGACCCCGTCACGAGGAGAGGCTGACACCAGACCGACCCCGTCACTAGCGAGGCTGACACCAGACTGACACCGTCACGAGGAGAGGCTGACACCAGACGGACACCGTCACGAGGAGAGGCTGACACCAGACTGAAACCGTCACTAGCGAGGCTGACACCAGACTGACACCGTCACGAGGAGAGGCTGACACCAGACTGACACCGTCACTAGCGAGGCTGACACCAGACTGACACCGTCACTAGCGAGGCTGACACCAGACTGACACCGTCACGAGGAGAGGCTGACACCAGACCGAAACCGTCACTAGCGAGGCTGACACCAGACGGACCCTGTCACGAGGAGAGGCTGACACCAGACCGACACCGTCACGAGGAGAGGCTGACACCAGACCGACACCGTCACGAGGAGAGGCTGACACCAGACCGACTCCGTCACTAGCGAGGCTGACACCAGACGGACACCGTCACGAGGAGAGGCTGACACCAGACTGAAACCGTAACTAGCAAGGCTGACACCAGACCGACCCCGTCACGAGGCGAGGATGACACCAGACCGACACCGTCACTAGCGAGGATGACACCAGACCGACACCGTCACGAGGCGAGGCTGACACCAGACCGACACCGTCACGAGGCGAGGCTGACACCAGACCGACCCCGTCACTTGCGAGGCTGACACCAGACCGACCCCGTCACTAGCGAGGCTGACACCAGACCGACCCCGTCACTAGCGAGGCTGACACCAGACGGACACCGTCACGAGGAGAGGCTGACAACAGACTGAAACCGTCACTAGCGAGGCTGACACCAGACTGACACCGTCACGAGGAGAGGCTGACACCAGACTGACACCGTCACGAGGAGAGGCTGACACCAGACTGACACCGTCACGAGGAGAGGCTGACACCAGACTGACACCGTCACTAGCGAGGCTGACACCAGACTGACACCGTCACTAGCGAGGCTGACACCAGACTGACACCGTCACGAGGAGAGGCTGACACCAGACCGAAACCGTCACTAGCGAGGCTGACACCAGACGGACCCTGTCACGAGGAGAGGCTGACACCAGACCGACACCGTCACGAGGAGAGGCTGAAACCAGACAGACCCCGTCACGAGGCGAGGATGACACCAGACCGACACCGTCACTAGCGAGGATGACACCAGACTGACACCGTCACGAGGAGAGGCTGACACCAGACTGACACCGTCACGAGGAGAGGCTGACACCAGACTGAAACCGTCACTAGCGAGGCTGACACCAGACTGACACCGTCACGAGGAGAGGCTGACACCAGACTGAAACCGTCACTAGCGAGGCTGACACCAGACTGACACCGTCACTAGCGAGGCTGACACCAGACTGACACCGTCACGAGGAGAGGCTGACACCATACTGAAACCGTCACTAGCGAGGCTGACACCAGACTGACACCGTCACGAGGAGAGGCTGACACCAGACTGACACCGTCACTAGTGAGGCTGACACCAGACTGACACCGTCACTAGCGAGGCTGACACCAGACTGACACCGTCACGAGGAGAGGCTGACACCAGACCGAAACCGTCACTAGCGAGGCTGACACCAGACGGACCCTGTCACGAGGAGAGGCTGACACCAGACCGACACCGTCACGAGGAGAGGCTGAAACCAGACCGACACCGTCACGAGGAGAGGCTGACACCAGACCGACTCCGTCACTAGCGAGGCTGACACCAGACCGACCCCGTCACGAGGCGAGGATGACACCAGACTGACACCGTCACTAGCGAGGATGACACCAGACCGACACCGTCACGAGGCGAGGCTGACACCAGACCGACACCGTCACGAGGCGAGGCTGACACCAGACCGACCCCGTCACTAGCGAGGCTGACACCAGACCGACCCCGTCACTAGCGAGGCTGACACCAGACCGACCCCGTCACTAGCGAGGCTGACACCAGACGGACACCGTCACGAGGAGAGGCTGACACCAGACTGAAACCGTCACTAGCAAGGCTGACACCAGACTGACACCGTCACGAGGAGAGGCTGACACCAGACTGACACCGTCACGAGGAGAGGCTGACACCAGACTGAAACCGTCACTAGCGAGGCTGACACCAGACTGACACCGTCACGAGGAGAGGCTGACACCAGACTGACCCCGTCACGAGGAGAGGCTGACACCAGACTGAAACCGTCACTAGCGAGGCTGACACCAGACTGACACCGTCACTAGCGAGGCTGACACCAGACTGACACCGTCACGAGGAGAGGCTGACACCAGACTGAAACCGTCACTAGCGAGGCTGACACCAGACCGACCCCGTCACGAGGAGAGGCTGACACCAGACCGACCCCGTCACGAGGAGAGGCTGACACCAGACGGACACCGTCACGAGGAGAGGCTGACACCAGACCTACCCCGTCACTAGCGAGGCTGACACCAGACTTACACCGTCACGAGGAGAGGCTGACACCAGACGGACACCGTCACGAGGAGAGGCTGACACCAGACTGAAACCGTCACTAGCGAGGCTGACACCAGACTGACACCGTCACGAGGAGAGGCTGACACCAGACTGAAACCGTCACTAGCGAGGATGACACCAGACCGACACCGTCACGAGGCGAGGCTGACACCAGACCGACACCGTCACGAGGCGAGGCTGACACCAGACCGACCCCGTCACTAGCGAGGCTGACACCAGACCGACCCCGTCACTAGCGAGGCTGACACCAGACGGACACCGTCACGAGGAAAGGCTGACACCAGACTGAAACCGTCACTAGCGAGGCTGACACCAGACTGACACCGTCACTAGCGAGGCTGACACCAGACTGACACCGTCACGAGGAGAGGCTGACACCAGACCGACCCCGTCACGAGGAGAGGCTGACACCAGACCGACCCCGTCACTAGCGAGGCTGACACCAGACTGACACCGTCACGAGGAGAGGCTGACACCAGACGGACACCGTCACGAGGAGAGGCTGACACCAGACTGAAACCGTCACTAGCGAGGCTGACACCAGACTGACACCGTCACGAGGAGAGGCTGACACCAGACTGACACCGTCACGAGGAGAGGCTGACACCAGACTGACACCGTCACTAGCGAGGCTGACACCAGACCGACACCGTCACGAGGAGAGGCTGACACCAGACCGACACCGTCACGAGGAGAGGCTGACACCAGACCGACACCGTCACGAGGAGAGGCTGACACCAGACCGACACCGTCACGAGGAGAGGCTGACACCAGACCGACTCCGTCACTAGCGAGGCTGACACCAGACCGACCCCGTCACGAGGCGAGGATGACACCAGACCGACACCGTCACTAGCGAGGATGACACCAGACCGACACCGTCACGAGGCGAGGCTGACACCAGACCGACCCCGTCACGAGGAGAGGCTGACACCAGACCGACCCCGTCACGAGGAGAGGCTGACACCAGACGGACCCCGTCACGAGGAGAGGCTGACACCAGACCGACACCGTCACGAGGAGAGGCTGACACCAGACCGACCCCGTCACGAGGAGAGGCTGACACCAGACCGACCCCGTCACTAGCGAGGCTGACACCAGACTGACACCGTCACGAGGAGAGGCTGACACCAGACGGACACCGTCACGAGGAGAGGCTGACAACAGACTGAAACCGTCACTAGCGAGGCTGACACCAGACTGACACCGTCACGAGGAGAGGCTGACACCAGACTGACACCGTCACGAGGAGAGGCTGACACCAGACTGACACCGTCACGAGGAGAGGCTGACACCAGACTGACACCGTCACTAGCGAGGCTGACACCAGACTGACACCGTCACTAGCAAGGCTGACACCAGACTGACACCGTCACGAGGAGAGGCTGACACCAGACCGAAACCGTCACTAGCGAGGCTGACACCAGACGGACCCTGTCACGAGGAGAGGCTGACACCAGACCGACACCGTCACGAGGAGAGGCTGAAACCAGACAGACCCCGTCACGAGGCGAGGATGACACCAGACCGACACCGTCACTAGCGAGGATGACACCAGACTGACACCGTCACGAGGAGAGGCTGACACCAGACTGACACCGTCACGAGGAGAGGCTGACACCAGACTGAAACCGTCACTAGCGAGGCTGACACCAGACTGACACCGTCACGAGGAGAGGCTGACACCAGACTGAAACCGTCACTAGCGAGGCTGACACCAGACTGACACCGTCACTAGCGAGGCTGACACCAGACTGACACCGTCACGAGGAGAGGCTGACACCATACTGAAACCGTCACTAGCGAGGCTGACACCAGACCGACCCCGTAACGAGGAGAGGCTGACACCAGACCGACCCCGTCACGAGGAGAGGCTGACACCAGACGTACCCCGTCACGAGGAGAGGCTGACACCAGACCGACACCGTCACGAGGAGAGGCTGACACCAGACCGACCCCGTCACGAGGAGAGGCTGACACCAGACCGACCCCGTCACTAGCGAGGCTGACACCAGACTGACACCGTCACGAGGAGAGGCTGACACCAGACGGACACCGTCACGAGGAGAGGCTGACACCAGACTGAAACCGTCACTAGCGAGGCTGACACCAGACTGACACCGTCACGAGGAGAGGCTGACACCAGACTGACACCGTCACGAGGAGAGGCTGACACCAGACTGACACCGTCACTAGCGAGGCTGACACCAGACTGACACCGTCACTAGCGAGGCTGACACCAGACTGACACCGTCACGAGGAGAGGCTGACACCAGACCGAAACCGTCACTAGCGAGGCTGACACCAGACGGACCCTGTCACGAGGAGAGGCTGACACCAGACCGACACCGTCACGAGGAGAGGCTGACACCAGACCGACACCGTCACGAGGAGAGGCTGACACCAGACCGACTCCGTCACTAGCGAGGCTGACACCAGACCGACACCGTCACTAGCGAGGATGACACCAGACCGACACCGTCACGAGGCGAGGCTGACACCAGACCGACACCGTCACGAGGCGAGGCTGACACCAGACCGACCCCGTCACTAACGAGGCTGACACCAGACCGACCCCGTCACTAGCGAGGCTGACACCAGACCGACCCCGTCACTAGCGAGGCTGACACCAGACGGACACCGTCACGAGGAGAGGCTGACACCAGACTGAAACCGTCACTAGCGAGGCTGACACCAGACTGACACCGTCACGAGGAGAGGCTGACACCAGACTGACACCGTCACGAGGAGAGGCTGACACCAGACTGAAACCGTCACTAGCGAGGCTGACACCAGACTGACACCGTCACGAGGAGAGGCTGACACCAGACGGAAACCGTCACGAGGAGAGGCTGACACCAGACTGAAACCGTCACTAGCGAGGCTGACACCAGACTGACACCGTCACGAGGAGAGGCTGACACCAGACTGAAACCGTCACTAGCGAGGCTGACACCAGACTGACACCGTCACGAGGAGAGGCTGACACCAGACTGACACCGTCACGAGGAGAGGCTGACACCAGACTGACACCGTCACTAGCGAGGCTGACACCAGACTGACACCGTCACTAGCGAGGCTGACACCAGACTGACACCGTCACGAGGAGAGGCTGACACCAGACCGAAACCGTCACTAGCGAGGCTGACACCAGACAGACCCTGTCACGAGGAGAGGCTGACACCAGACCGACACCGTCACGAGGAGAGGCTGACACCAGACCGACACCGTCACGAGGAGAGGCTGACACCAGACCGACTCCGTCACTAGCGAGGCTGACACCAGACCGACCCCGTCACGAGGCGAGGATGACACCAGACCGACACCGTCACTAGCGAGGCTGACACCAGACTGACACCGTCACGAGGAGAGGCTGACACCAGACGGAAACCGTCACGAGGAGAGGCTGACACCAGACTGAAACCGTCACTAGCGAGGCTGACACCAGACTGACACCGTCACGAGGAGAGGCTGACACCAGACTGAAACCGTCACTAGCGAGGCTGACACCAGACTGACACCGTCACAAGGAGAGGCTGACACCAGACTGACACCGTCACGAGGAGAGGCTGACACCAGACTGACACCGTCACTAGCGAGGCTGACACCAGACTGACACCGTCACGAGGAGAGGCTGACACCAGACCGACACCGTCACGAGGAGAGGCTGACACCAGACCGAAACCGTCACGAGGAGAGGCTGACACCAGACCGACTCCGTCACTAGCGAGGCTGACACCAGACCGACCCCGTCACTAGCGAGGATGACACCAGACCGACACCGTCACGAGGAGAGGCTGACACCAGACTGACACCGTCACGAGGAGAGGCTGACACCAGACTGACACCGTCACTAGCGAGGCTGACACCAGACTGACACCGTCACTAGCGAGGCTGACACCAGACTGACACCGTCACGAGGAGAGGCTGACACCAGACCGAAACCGTCACTAGCGAGGCTGACACCAGACGGACCCTGTCACGAGGAGAGGCTGACACCAGACCGACACCGTCACGAGGAGAGGCTGACACCAGACCGACACCGTCACGAGGAGAGGCTGACACCAGTCCGACTCCGTCACTAGCGAGGCTGACACCAGACCGACCCCGTCACGAGGCGAGGCTGACACCAGACCGACCCCGTCACGAGGAGAGGCTGACACCAGACCGACCCCGTCACTAGTGAGGCTGACACCAGACTGACACCGTCACGAGGAGAGGCTGACACCAGACGGACACCGTCACGAGGAGAGGCTGACACCAGACTGAAACCGTCACTAGCGAGGCTGACACCAGACTGACACCGTCACGAGGAGAGGCTGACACCAGACTGACACCGTCACGAGGAGAGGCTGACACCAGACTGACACCGTCACTAGCGAGGCTGACACCAGACTGACACCGTCACTAGCGAGGCTGACACCAGACTGACACCGTCACGAGGAGAGGCTGACACCAGACCGAAACCGTCACTAGCGAGGCTGACACCAGACGGACCCTGTCACGAGGAGAGGCTGACACCAGACCGACACCGTCACGAGGAGAGGCTGACACCAGACCGACACCGTCACGAGGAGAGGCTGACACCAGACCGACTCCGTCACTAGCAAGGCTGACACCAGACCGACCCCGTCACGAGGCGAGGATGACACCAGACCGACACCGTCACTAGCGAGGATGACACCAGACCGACACCGTCACGAGGCGAGGCTGACACCAGACCGACCCCGTCACGAGGAGAGGCTGACACCAGACCGACCCCGTCACGAGGAGAGGCTGACACCAGACGGACCCCGTCACGAGGAGAGGCTGACACCAGACGGACCCCGTCACGAGGAGAGGCTGACACCAGACCGACACCGTCACGAGGAGAGGCTGACACCAGACCGACCCCGTCACGAGGAGAGGCTGACACCAGACCGACCCCGTCACTAGCGAGGCTGACACCAGACTGACACCGTCACGAGGAGAGGCTGACACCAGACGGACACCGTCACGAGGAGAGGCTGACAACAGACTGAAACCGTCACTAGCGAGGCTGACACCAGACTGACACCATCACGAGGAGAGGCTGACACCAGACTGACACCGTCACGAGGAGAGGCTGACACCAGACTGACACCGTCACGAGGAGAGGCTGACACCAGACTGACACCGTCACTAGCGAGGCTGACACCAGACTGACACCGTCACTAGCGAGGCTGACACCAGACTGACACCGTCACGAGGAGAGGCTGACACCAGACCGAAACCGTCACTAGCGAGGCTGACACCAGACGGACCCTGTCACGAGGAGAGGCTGACACCAGACCGACACCGTCACGAGGAGAGGCTGACACCAGACCGACACCGTCACGAGGAGAGGCTGACACCAGACAGACCCCGTCACGAGGCGAGGATGACACCAGACCGACACCGTCACTAGCGAGGATGACACCAGACCGACACCGTCACGAGGCGAGGCTGACACCAGACCGACACCGTCACGAGGCAAGGCTGACACCAGACCGACCCCGTCACTAGCGAGGCTGACACCAGACCGACCCCGTCACTAGCGAGGCTGACACCAGACGGACACCGTCACGAGGAGAGGCTGACACCAGACTGACACCGTCACGAGGAGAGGCTGACACCAGACTGACACCGTCACGAGGAGAGGCTGACACCAGACTGACACCGTCACGAGGAGAGGCTGACACCAGACTGAAACCGTCACTAGCGAGGCTGACACCAGACTGACACCGTCACGAGGAGAGGCTGACACCAGACTGAAACCGTCACTAGCGAGGCTGACACCAGACTGACACCGTCACGAGGAGAGGCTGACACCAGACTGAAACCGTCACTAGCGAAACTGACACCAGACTGACACCGTCACGAGGAGAGGCTGACACCAGACGGACACCGTCACGAGGAGAGGCTGACACCAGACTGAAACCGTCACTAGCGAGGCTGACACCAGACTGACACCGTCACGAGGAGAGGCTGACACCAGACTGACACCGTCACGAGGAGAGGCTGACACCAGACTGACACCGTCACTAGCGAGGCTGACACCAGACTGACACCGTCACGAGGAGAGGCTGACACCAGACCGAAACCGTCACTAGCGAGGCAGACACCAGACGGACCCTGTCACGAGGAGAGGCTGACACCAGACCGACACCGTCACGAGGAGAGGCTGACACCAGACCGACACCGTCACGAGGAGAGGCTGACACCAGACCGACTCCGTCACTAGCGAGGCTGACACCAGACCGACCCCGTCACGAGGCGAGGATGACACCAGACCGACACCGTCACTAGCGAGGATGACACCAGACCGACACCGTCACGAGGCGAGGCTGACACCAGACCGACACCGTCACGAGGCGAGGCTGACACCAGACCGACCCCGTCACTAGCGAGGCTGACACCAGACCGACCCCGTCACGAGGAGAGGCTGACACCAGACTGACACCGTCACGAGGAGAGGCTGACACCAGACTGAAACCGTCACTAGCGAGGCTGACACCAGACTGACACCGTCATTAGCGAGGCTGACACCAGACTGACACCGTCACGAGGAGAGGCTGACACCAGACTGAAACCGTCACTAGCGAGGCTGACACCAGACTGACACCGTCACTAGCGACTGACACCGTCACTAGCGTCACTAGCGAGGCTGACACCAGACGGACCCTGTCACGAGGAGAGGCTGACACCAGACCGACACCGTCACGAGGAGAGGCTGACACCAGACCGACATCGTCACGAGGAGAGGCTGACACCAGACCGACTCCGTCACTAGCGAGGCTGACACCAGACCGACCCCGTCACGAGGCGAGGATGACACCAGACCGACACCGTCACTAGCGAGGATGACACCAGACCGACACCGTCACGAGGCGAGGCTGACACCAGACCGACACCGTCACGAGGCGAGGCTGACACCAGACCGACCCCGTCACTAGCGAGGCTGACACCAGACCGACCCCGTCACTAGCGAGGCTGACACCAGACGGACACCGTCACGAGGAGAGGCTGACACCAGACTGAAACCGTCACTAGCGAGGCTGACACCAGACTGACACCGTCACGAGGAGAGGCTGACACCAGACTGAAACCGTCACTAGCGAGGCTGACACCAGACTGACACCGTCACGAGGAGAGGCTGACACCAGACTGACACCGTCACTAGCGAGGCTGACACCAGACTGACACCGTCACTAGCGAGGCTGACACCAGACTGACACCGTCACGAGGAGAGGCTGACACCAGACCGAAACCGTCACTAGCGAGGCTGACACCAGACGGACCCTTTCACGAGGAGAGGCTGACACCAGACGGACCCTTTCACGAGGAGAGGCTGACACCAGACCGACACCGTCACGAGGAGAGGCTGACACCAGACCGACTCCGTCACTAGCGAGGCTGACACCAGACCGACCCCGTCACGAGGCGAGGATGACACCAGACCGACACCGTCACTAGCGAGGATGACACCAGACCGACACCGTCACGAGGCGAGGCTGACACCAGACCGACACCGTCACGAGGCGAGGCTGACACCAGACCGACCCCGTCACTAGCGAGGCTGACACCAGACCGACCCCGTCACTAGCGAGGCTGACACCAGACGGACCCCGTCACGAGGAGAGGCTGACACCAGACCGACCCCGTCACGAGGAGAGGCTGACACCAGACCGACACCGTCATGAGGAGAGACTGACACCAGACTGACACCGTCACGAGGAGAGGCTGACACCAGACTGAAACCGTCACGAGGAGAGGCTGACACCAGACTGACACCGTCACTAGCGAGGCTGACACCAGACTGACACCGTCACTAGCGAGGCTGACACCAGACTGACACCGTCACGAGGAGAGGCTGACACCAGACCGAAACCGTCACTAGCGAGGCTGACACCAGACGGACCCTGTCACGAGGAGAGGCTGACACCAGACCGACACCGTCACGAGGAGAGGCTGACACCAGACCGACACCGTCACGAGGAGAGGCTGACACCAGACCGACTCCGTCACTAGCGAGGCTGACACCAGACCGACCCCGTCACGAGGCGAGGATGACACCAGACCGACACCGTCACTAGCGAGGATGACACCAGACCGACACCGTCACGAGGCGAGGCTGACACCAGACCGACACCGTCACGAGGCGAGGCTGACACCAGACCGACCCCGTCACTAGCGAGGCTGACACCAGACCGACCCCGTCACTAGCGAGGCTGACACCAGACGGACCCTTTCACGAGGAGAGGCTGACACCAGACGGACCCTTTCACGAGGAGAGGCTGACACCAGACTGACACCGTCACGAGGAGAGGCTGACACCAGACTGACACCGTCACGAGGAGAGGCTGACACCAGACTGAAACCGTCACTAGCGAGGCTGACACCAGACTGACACCGTCACGAGGAGAGGCTGACACCAGACTGAAACCGTCACTAGCGAGGCTGACACCAGACTGACACCGTCACGAGGAGAAGCTGACACCAGACTGACACCGTCACTAGCGAGGCTGACACCAGACTGACACCGTCACTAGCGAGCCTGACACCAGACTGACACCGTCACGAGGAGAGGCTGACACCAGACCAAAACCGTCACTAGCGAGGCTGACACCAGACGGACCCTTTCACGAGGAGAGGCTGACACCAGACGGACCCTTTCACGAGGAGAGGCTGACACCAGACCGACACCGTCACGAGGAGAGGCTGACACCAGACCGACTCCGTCACTAGCGAGGCTGACACCAGACCGACCCCGTCACGAGGCGAGGATGACACCAGACCGACACCGTCACTAGCGAGGATGACACCAGACCGACACCGTCACGAGGCGAGGCTGACACCAGACCGACACCGTAACGAGGCGAGGCTGACACCAGACCGACCCCGTCACTAGCGAGGCTGACACCAGACCGACCCCGTCACTAGCGAGGCTGACACCAGACGGACACCGTCACGAGGAGAGGCTGACACCAGACTGAAACCGTCACTAGCGAGGCTGACACCAGACTGACACCATCACGAGGAGAGGCTGACACCAGACCGACCCCGTCACGAGGAGAGGCTGACACCAGACCGACCCCGTCACGAGGAAAGGCTGACATCAGACCGACCCCGTCACTAGCGAGGCTGACACCAGACTGACACCGTCACGAGGAGAGGCTGACACCAGACGGACACCGTCACGAGGAGAGGCTGACACCAGACTGAAACCGTCACTAGCGAAGCTGACACCAGACTGACACCGTCACGAGGAGAGGCTGACACCAGACTGAAACCGTCACTAGCGAGGCTGACACCAGACTGACACCGTCACGAGGAGAGGCTGACACCAGACCGACCCCGTCACGAGGAGAGGCTGACACCAGACCGACCCCATCACTAGCGAGGCTGACACCAGACTGACACCGTCACGAGGAGAGGCTGACACCAGACTGAAACCGTCACTAGCGAGGCTGACACCAGACTGACACCGTCACGAGGAGAGGCTGACACCAGACTGAAACCGTCACTAGCGAGGCTTACACCAGACCGACCCCGTCACGAGGAGAGGCTGACACAAGACCGACCCCGTCACGAGGAGAGGCTGACACCAGACGGACCTCGTCATGAGGAGAGGCTGACACCAGACCGACCCCGTCACGAGGAGAGGCTGACACCAGACCGACACCGTCACGAGGAGAGGCTGACACCAGACAGACCCCGTCACTAGCGAGGCTGACACCAGACTGACACCGTCACGAGGAGAGGCTGACACCAGACTGACACCGTCACGAGGAGAGGCTGACACCAGACTGAAACCGTCACTAGCGAGGCTGACACCAGACTGACACCGTCACGAGGAGAGGCTGACACCAGACTGAAACCGTCACTAGCGAGGCTGACACCAGACTGACACCGTCACTAGCGAGGCTGACACCAGACTGACACCGTCACGAGGAGAGGCTGACACCAGACTGAAACCGTCACTAGCGAGGCTGACACCAGACGGACCCTGTCACGAGGAGAGGCTGACACCAGACCGACCCCATCACGAGGAGAGGCTGACACCAGACGGACCCCGTCACGAGGAGAGGCTGACACCAGACCGACACCGTCACGAGGAGAGGCTGACACCAGACCGACCCCGTCACGAGGAGAGGCTGACACCAGACCGACCCCGTCACTAGCGAGGCTGACACCAGACGGACACCGTCACGAGGAGAGGCTGACACCAGACTGAAACCGTCACTAGCGAGGCTGACACCAGACTGACACCGTCACGAGGAGAGGCTGACACCAGACTGAAACTGTCACTAGCGAGGCTGACACCAGACTGACACCGTCACGAGGAGAGGCTGACACCAGACTGAAACCGTCACTAGCGAGGCTGACACCAGACTGACACCGTCACTAGCGAGGCTGACACCAGACTGACACCGTCACGAGGAGAGGCTGACACCAGACTGAAACCGTCACTAGCGAGGCTGACACCAGACCGACCCCGTCACGAGGAGAGGCTGACACCAGACCGACCCCGTCACGAGGAGATGCTGACACCAGACGGACCCCGTCACGAGGAGAGGCTGACACCAGACCGACACCGTCACTAGCGAGGCTGACACCAGACTGACACCGTCACGAGGAGAGGCTGACACCAGACTGAAACCGTCACTAGCGAGGCTGACACCAGACTGACACCGTCACTAGCGAGGCTGACACCAGACTGACACCGTCACGAGGAGAGGCTGACACCAGACTGAAACCGTCACTAGCGAGGCTGACACCAGACCGACCCCGTCACGAGGAGAGGCTGACACCAGACCGACCCCGTCACGAGGAGATGCTGACACCAGACGGACCCCGTCACGAGGAGAGGCTGACACCAGACCGACACCGTCACGAGGAGAGGCTGACACCAGACCGACCCCGTCACGAGGAGAGGCTGACACCAGACCGACCCCGTCACTAGCGAGGCTGACACCAGACTGACACCGTCACGAGGAGAGGCTGACACCAGACGGACACCGTCACGAGGAGAGGCTGACACCAGACTGAAACCGTCACTAGCGAGGCTGACACCAGACTGACACCGTCACGAGGCGAGGCTGACACCAGACCGACACCGTCACGAGGCGAGGCTGACACCAGACCGACCCCGTCACTAGCGAGGCTGACACCAGACCGACCCCGTCACTAGTGAGGCTGACACCAGACGGACACCGTCACGAGGAGAGGCTGACACCAGACTGAAACCGTCACTAGCGAGGCTGACACCAGACTGACACCGTCACGAGGAGAGGCTGACACCAGACCGACCCCGTCACGAGGAGAGGCTGACACCAGACTGACACCGTCACGAGGAGAGGCTGACACCAGACTGAAACCGTCACTAGCGAGGCTGACACCAGACTGACACCGTCACGAGGAGAGGCTGACACCAGACTGACACCGTCACGAGGAGAGGCTGACACCAGACTGAAACCGTCACTAGCGAGGCTGACACCAGACCGACACCGTCACGAGGCGAGGCTGACACCAGACCGACACCGTCACGAGGCGAGGCTGACACCAGACCGACCCCGTCACTAGCGAGGCTGACACCAGACCGACCCCGTCACTAGCGAGGCTGACACCAGACGGACACCGTCACGAGGAGAGGCTGACACCAGACTGAAACCGTCACTAGCGAGGCTGACACCAGACTGACACCGTCACGAGGAGAGGCTGACACCAGACGGACCCCGTCACGAGGAGAGGCTGACACCAGACCGACCCCGTCACTAGCGAGGCTGACACCAGACTGACACCGTCACGAGGAGAGGCTGACACCAGACGGACACCGTCACGAGGAGAGGCTGACACCAGACTGAAACCGTCACTAGCGAGGCTGACACCAGACTGACACCGTCACGAGGAGAGGCTGACACCAGACCGAAACCGTCACTAGCGAGGCTGACACCAGACGGACCCTGTTACGAGGAGAGGCTGACACCAGACCGACACCGTCACGAGGAGAGGCTGACACCAGACCGACACCGTCACGAGGAGAGGCTGACACCAGACCGACTCCGTCACTAGCGAGGCTGACACCAGACCGACCCCGTCACGAGGCGAGGATGACACCAGACCGACACCGTCACTAGCGAGGCTGACACCAGACCGACCCCGTCACTAGCGAGGCTGACACCAGACGGACACCGTCACGAGGAGAGGCTGACACCAGACTGAAACCGTCACTAGCGAGGCTGACACCAGACTGACACCGTCACGAGGAGAGGCTGACACCAGACCGACCCCGTCACGAGGAGAGGCTGACACCAGACCGACCCCGTCACTAGCGAGGCTGACACCAGACTGACACCGTCACGAGGAGAGGCTGACACCAGACTGAAACCGTCACTAGCGAGGCTGACACCAGACTGACACCGTCACTAGCGAGGCTGACACCAGACTGACACCGTCACGAGGAGAGGCTGACACCAGACTGAAACCGTCACTAGCGAGGCTGACACCAGACTGACACCGTCACTAGCGAGGCTGACACCAGACTGACACCGTCACGAGGAGAGGCTGACACCAGACTGAAACCGTCACTAGCGAGGCTGACACCAGACCGACCCCGTCACGAGGAGAGGCTGACACCAGACCGACCCCGTCACGAGGAGAGGCTGACACCAGACGGACCCCGTCACGAGGAGAGGCTGACACCAGACCGACCCCGTCACGAGGAGAGGCTGACACCAGACCGACCCCGTCACTAGCGAGGCTGACACCAGACTGACACCGTCACGAGGAGAGGCTGACACCAGACGGACACCGTCACGAGGAGAGGCTGACACCAGACTGAAACCGTCACTAGCGAGGCTGACACCAGACTGACACCGTCACGAGGAGAGGCTGACACCAGACTGACACCGTCACTAGCGAGGCTGACACCAGACTGACACCGTCACTAGCGAGGCTGACACCAGACTGACACCGTCACGAGGAGAGGCTGACACCAGACCGAAACCGTCACTAGCGAGGCTGACACCAGACGGACCCTGTCACGAGGAGAGGCTGACACCAGACCTACACCGTCACGAGGAGAGGCTGACACCAGACCGACACCGTCACGAGGAGAGGCTGACACCAGACCGACTCCGTCACTAGCGAGGCTGACACCAGACCGACCCCGTCACGAGGCGAGGATGACACCAGACCGACACCGTCACTAGCGAGGATGACACCAGACCGACACCGTCACGAGGCGAGGCTGACACCAGACCGACACCGTCACGAGGCGAGGCTGACACCAGACCGACCCCGTCACTAGCGAGGCTGACACCAGACCGACCCCGTCACTAGCGAGGCTGACACCAGACGGACACCGTCACGAGGAGAGGCTGACACCAGACTGAAACCGTCACTAGCGAGGCTGACACCAGACTGACACCGTCACGAGGAGAGGCTGACACCAGACTGACACCGTCACGAGGAGAGGCTGACACCAGACTGAAACCGTCACTAGCGAGGCTGACACCAGACTGACACCGTCACGAGGAGAGGCTGACACCAGACTGACACCGTCACGAGGAGAGGCTGACACCAGACTGAAACCGTCACTAGCGAGGCTGACACCAGACTGACACCGTCACGAGGAGAGCCTGACACCAGACTGAAACCGTCACTAGCGAGGCTGACACCAGACCGACCCCGTCACGAGGAGAGGCTGACACCAGACCGACCCCGTCACAAGGAGAGGCTGACACCAGACGGACCCCGTCACGAGGAGAGGCTGACACCAGACCGACACCGTCACGAGGAGAGGCTGACACCAGACCGACCCCGTCACGAGGAGAGGCTGACACCAGACCGACCGCGTCACTAGCGAGGCTGACACCAGACTGACACCGTCACGAGGAGAGGCTGACACCAGACGGACACCGTCATGAGGAGAGGCTGACACCAGACTGAAACCGTCACTAGCGAGGCTGACACCAAACGGACCCTGTCACGAGGAGAGGCTGACACCAGACTGAAACCGTCACTAGCGAGTCTGACACCAGACCGACCCCGTCACAAGGAGAGGCTGACACCAGACCGACCCCGTCACGAGGAGAGGCTGACACCAGACGGACCCCGTCACGAGGAGAGGCTGACACCAGACCGACACCGTCACGAGGAGAGGCTGACACCAGACCGACCCCGTCACGAGGAGAGGCTGACACCAGACCGACCCCGTCACTAGCGAGGCTGACACCAGACTGACACCGTCACGAGGAGAGGCTGACACCAGACGGACACCGTCACGAGGAGAGGCTGACACCAGACCGAAACCGTCACTAGGGAGGCTGACACCAGACGGACCCTGTTACGAGGAGAGGCTGACACCAGACCGACACCGTCACGAGGAGAGGCTGACACCAGACCGACTCCGTCACTAGCGAGGCTGACACCAGACCGACCCCGTCACGAGGCGAGGATGACACCAGACTGACACCGTCACGAGGAGAGGCTGACACCAGACTGAAACCGTCACTAGCGAGGCTGACACCAGACTGACACCGTCACTAGCGAGGCTGACACCAGACTGACACCGTCACAAGGAGAGGCTGACACCAGACTGAAACCGTCACTAGCGAGGCTGACACCAGACCGACCCCGTCACGAGGAGAGGCTGACACCAGACCGACCCCGTCACTAGCGAGGCTGACACCAGACTGACACCGTCACGAGGAGAGGCTGACACCAGACTGAAACCGTCACTAGCGAGGCTGACACCAGACTGACACCGTCACTAGCGAGGCTGACACCAGACTGACACCGTCACGAGGAGAGGCTGACACCAGACTGAAACCGTCACTAGCGAGGCTGACACCAGACTGACACCGTCACTAGCGAGGCTGACACCAGACTGACACCGTCACGAGGAGAGGCTGACACCAGACTGAAACCGTCACTAGCGAGGCTGACACCAGACCGACCCCGTCACGAGGAGAGGCTGACACCAGACCGACCCCGTCACGAGGAGAGGCTGACACCAGACGGACCCCGTCACGAGGAGAGGCTGACACCAGACCGACCCCGTCACGAGGAGAGGCTGACACCAGACCGACCCCGTCACTAGCGAGGCTGACACCAGACTGACACCGTCACGAGGAGAGGCTGACACCAGACGGACACCGTCACGAGGAGAGGCTGACACCAGACTGAAACCGTCACTAGCGAGGCTGACACCAGACTGACACCGTCACGAGGAGAGGCTGACACCAGACTGACACCGTCACTAGCGAGGCTGACACCAGACTGACACCGTCACTAGCGAGGCTGACACCAGACTGACACCGTCACGAGGAGAGGCTGACACCAGACCGAAACCGTCACTAGCGAGGCTGACACCAGACGGACCCTGTCACGAGGACAGGCTGACACCAGACCTACACCGTCACGAGGAGAGGCTGACACCAGACCGACACCGTCACGAGGAGAGGCTGACACCAGACCGACTCCGTCACTAGCGAGGCTGACACCAGACCGACCCCGTCACGAGGCGAGGATGACACCAGACCGACACCGTCACTAGCAAGGATGACACCAGACCGACACCGTCACAAGGCGAGGCTGACACCAGACCGACACCGTCACGAGGCGAGGCTGACACCAGACCGACCCCGTCACTAGCGAGGCTGACACCAGACCGACCCCGTCACTAGCGAGGCTGACACCAGACGGACACCGTCACGAGGAGAGGCTGACACCAGACTGAAACCGTCACTAGCGAGGCTGACACCAGACTGACACCGTCACGAGGAGAGGCTGACACCAGACTGACACCGTCACGAGGAGAGGCTGACACCAGACTGAAACCGTCACTAGCGAGGCTGACACCAGACTGACACCGTCACGAGGAGAGGCTGACACCAGACTGACACCGTCACGAGGAGAGGCTGACACCAGACTGAAACCGTCACTAGCGAGGCTGACACCAGACTGACACCGTCACGAGGAGAGCCTGACACCAGACTGAAACCGTCACTAGCGAGGCTGACACCAGACCGACCCCGTCACGAGGAGAGGCTGACACCAGACCGACCCCGTCACAAGGAGAGGCTGACACCAGACGGACCCCGTCACGAGGAGAGGCTGACACCAGACCGACATCGTCACGAGGAGAGGCTGACACCAGACCGACCCCGTCACGAGGAGAGGCTGACACCAGACCGACCGCGTCACTAGCGAGGCTGACACCAGACTGACACCGTCACGAGGAGAGGCTGACACCAGACAGACACCGTCATGAGGAGAGGCTGACACCAGACTGAAACCGTCACTAGCGAGGCTGACACCAGACGGACCCTGTCACGAGGAGAGGCTGACACCAGACTGAAACCGTCACTAGCGAGTCTGACACCAGACCGACCCCGTCACAAGGAGAGGCTGACACCAGACCGACCCCGTCACGAGGAGAGGCTGACACCAGACGGACCCCGTTACGAGGAGAGGCTGACACCAGACCGACACCGTCACGAGGAGAGGCTGACACCAGACCGACCCCGTCACGAGGAGAGGCTGACACCAGACCGACCCCGTCACTAGTGAGGCTGACACCAGACTGACACCGTCACGAGGAGAGGCTGACACCAGACGGACACCGTCACGAGGAGAGGCTGACACCAGACTGAAACCGTCACTAGCGAGGCTGACACCAGACCGACACCGTCACGAGGAGAGGCTGAAACCAGACCGACCCCGTCACGAGGAGAGGCTGACACCAGACCGACCCCGTCACTAGCGAGGCTGAAACCAGACTGACACCGTCACGAGGAGAGGCTGACACCAGACTGACACCGTCACGAGGAGAGGCTGACACCAGACCGACCCCGTCACGAGGAGAGGCTGACACCAGACCGACCCCGTCACTAGCGAGGCTGACACCAGACTGACACCGTCACGAGGAGAGGCTGACACCAGACGGACACCGTCACGAGGAGAGGCTGACACCAGACTGAAACCATCACTAGCGAGGCTGACACCAGACTGACACCGTCACGAGGAGAGGCTGACACCAGACTGACACCGTCACGAGGAGAGGCTGACACCAGACTGACACCGTCACGAGGAGAGGCTGACACCAGACTGAAACCGTCACTAGCGAGGCTGACACCAGACTGACACCGTCACGAGGAGAGGCTGACACCAGACTGACACCGTCACGAGGAGAGGCTGACACCAGACTGACACCGTCACTAGCGAGGCTGACACCAGACTGACACCGTCACTAGCGAGGCTGACACCAGACTGACACCGTCACGAGGAGAGGCTGACACCAGACCGAAACCGTCACTAGCGAGGCTGACACCAGACGGACCCTGTCACGAGGAGAGGCTGACACCAGACCGACACCGTCACGAGGAGAGGCTGACACCAGACCGACACCGTCACGAGGAGAGGCTGACACCAGACCGACTCCGTCACTAGCGAGGCTGACACCAGACTGAAACCGTCACTAGCGAGGCTGACACCAGACTGACACCGTCACGAGGAGAGGCTGACAGCAGTCCGACACCGTCACGAGGAGAGGCTGACACCAGACTGAAACCGTCACTAGCGAGGCTGACACCAGACTGACACCGTCACGAGGAGAGGCTGACACCAGACTGACACCGTCACGAGGAGAGGCTGACACCAGACTGAAACCGTCACTAGCGAGGCTGACACCAGACTGACACCGTCACTAGCGAGGCTGACACCAGACCGACACCGTCACGAGGAGAGGCTGACACCAGACCGAAACCGTCACTAGCGAGGCTGACACCAGACCGACCCCCGTCACGAGGAGAGGCTGACACCAGACCGACCCCGTCACGAGGCGAGGATGACAACAGACCGACACCGTCACTAGCGAGCATAACACCAGACCGACACCGTCACGAGGCGAGGCTGACACCAGACTGAAACCGTCACTAGCGAGGCTGACACCAGACTGACACCGTCACGAGGAGAGGCTGACACCAGACTGACACCGTCACGAGGAGAGGCTGACACCAGACTGAAACCGTCACTAGCGAGGCTGACACCAGACCGACACCGTCACGAGGCGAGGCTGACACCAGACCGACACCATCACGAGGCGAGGCTGACACCAGACCGACACCGTCACGAGGCGAGGCTGACACCAGACCGACACCGTCACTAGCGAGGCTGGCACCAGACCGACCCCGTCACTAGCGAGACTGACGCCAGACCGACACCGTCACGAGGAGAGGCTGACACCAGACTGACACCGTCACGAGGAGAGGCTGACACCAGACTGAAACCGTCACTAGCGAGGCTGACACCAGACTGACACCGTCACGAGGCGAGGCTGACACCAGACCGACACCGTCACGAGGCGAGGCTGACACCAGACCGACACCGTCACGAGGCGAGGCTGACACCAGACCGACACCGTCACTAGCGAGGCTGACACCAGACCGACCCCGTCACTAGTGAGGCTGACACCAGACTGACACCGTCACGAGGAGAGGCTGACACAGACCGACACCGTCACGAGGAGAGGCTGACACCAGACTGAAACCGTCACTAGCGAGGCTGACACCAGACTGACACCGTCACGAGGAGAGGCTGACACCAGACTGACACCGTCACGAGGAGAGGCTGACACCAGACTGAAACCGTCACTAGCGAGGCTGACACCAGACTGACACCGTCACTAGCGAGGCTGACACCAGACCGACACCGTCACGAGGAGAGGCTGACACCAGACCGAAACCGTCACTAGCGAGGCTGACACCAGACCGACCCCCGTCACGAGGAGAGGCTGACACCAGACCGACCCCGTCACGAGGAGAGGCTGACACCAGACCGACACCGTCACGAGGAGAGGCTGACACCAGACCGACCCCGTCACGAGGCGAGGATGACAACAGACCGACACCGTCACTAGCGAGCATAACACCAGACCGACACCGTCACGAGGCGAGGCTGACACCAGACTGAAACCGTCACTAGCGAGGCTGACACCAGACCGACCCCGTCACGAGGAGAGGCTGACACCAGACCGACCCCGTCACGAGGAGAGGATGACACCAGACCGACACCATCACGAGGAGAGGCTGACACCAGACCGACACCGTCACGAGGCGAGGCTGACACCAGACCGACCCCGTCACGAGGCGAGGCTGACACCAGACCGACCCCGTCACTAGCGAGGCTGACACCAGACCGACACCGTCACGAGGAGAGGCTGACACCAGACTGAAACCGTCACTAGCGAGGCTGACATTAGACTGACACCGTCACGAGGAGAGGCTGACACCAGACCGACACCGTCACGAGGAGAGGCTGACACCAGACTGAAACCGTCACTAGCGAGGCTGACACCAGACTGACACCGTCACGAGGAGAGGCTGACACCAGACCGACCCCCGTCACGAGGAGAGGCTGACACCAGACCGACCCCGTCACGAGGCGAGGATGACAACAGACCGACACCGTCACTAGCGAGCATAACACCAGACCGACACCGTAACGAGGCGATGCTGACACCAGACTGAAACCGTCACTAGCGAGGCTGACACCAGACCGACCCCGTCACGAGGAGAGGCTGACACCAGACCGACCCCGTCACGAGGAGAGGATGACACCAGACCGACACCGTCACGAGGAGAGGCTGACACCAGACCGACACCGTCACGAGGCGAGGCTGACACCAGACCGACACCGTCACGAGGCGAGGCTGACACCAGACCGACACCGTCACGAGGCGAGGCTGACACCAGACCGACCCCGTCACGAGGAGAGGCTGACACCAGACCGACACCGTCACGAGGAGAGGCTGACACCAGACCGACCCCGTCACGAGGCGAGGATGACAACAGACCGACACCGTCACTAGCGAGCATAACACCAGACCGACACCGTCACGAGGCGAGGCTGACACCAGACTGAAACCGTCACTAGCGAGGCTGACACCAGACCGACCCCGTCACGAGGAGAGGCTGACACCAGACCGACCCCGTCACGAGGAGAGGATGACACCAGACCGACACCATCACGAGGAGAGGCTGACACCAGACCGACACCGTCACGAGGCGAGGCTGACACCAGACCGACCCCGTCACGAGGCGAGGCTGACACCAGACCGACCCCGTCACTAGCGAGGCTGACACCAGACCGACACCGTCACGAGGAGAGGCTGACACCAGACTGAAACCGTCACTAGCGAGGCTGACATTAGACTGACACCGTCACGAGGAGAGGCTGACACCAGACCGACACCGTCACGAGGAGAGGCTGACACCAGACTGAAACCGTCACTAGCGAGGCTGACACCAGACTGACACCGTCACGAGGAGAGGCTGACACCAGACCGACCCCCGTCACGAGGAGAGGCTGACACCAGACCGACCCCGTCACGAGGCGAGGATGACAACAGACCGACACCGTCACTAGCGAGCATAACACCAGACCGACACCGTCACGAGGCGATGCTGACACCAGACTGAAACCGTCACTAGCGAGGCTGACACCAGACCGACCCCGTCACGAGGAGAGGCTGACACCAGACCGACCCCGTCACGAGGAGAGGATGACACCAGACCGACACCGTCACGAGGAGAGGCTGACACCAGACCGACACCGTCACGAGGCGAGGCTGACACCAGACCGACACCGTCACGAGGCGAGGCTGACACCAGACCGACACCGTCACGAGGCGAGGCTGACACCAGACCGACCCCGTCACGAGGCGAGGCTGACACCAGACCGACACCGTCACTAGCGAGGCTGACACCAGACCGACCCCGTCACTAGCGAGGCTGACACCAGTCCGACACCGTCACGAGGAGAGGCTGACACCAGACTGAAACCGTCACTAGCGAGGCTGACACCAAACTGACACCGTCACGAGGAGAGGCTGACACCAGACCGACACCGTCACGAGGAGAGGCTGACACCAGACTGAAACCGTAACTAGCGAGGCTGACACCAGTCCGACACCGTCACGAGGAGAGGCTGACACCAGACTGAAACCGTCACTAGCGAGGCTGACACCAAACTGACACCGTCACGAGGAGAGGCTGACACCAGACCGACACCGTCACGAGGAGAGGCTGACACCAGACCGACCCCGTCACGAGGCGAGGATGACAACAGACCGACACCGTCACTAGCGAGCATAACACCAGACCGACACCGTCACGAGGCGAGGCTGACACCAGACTGAAACCGTCACTAGCGAGGCTGACACCAGACCGACCCCGTCACGAGGAGAGGCTGACACCAGACCGACCCCGTCACGAGGAGAGGATGACACCAGACCGACCCCGTCACGAGGAGAGGCTGACACCAGACCGACCCCGTCACGAGGAGAGGATGACACAAGACCGACACCGTCACGAGGAGAGGCTGACACCAGACCGACACCGTCACGAGGCGAGGCTGACACCAGACCGACACCGTCACGAGGCGAGGCTGACACCAGACCGACACCGTCACGAGGAGAGGCTGACACCAGACTGAAACCGTCACGAGGCGAGGATGACAACAGACCGACACCGTCACTAGCGAGCATAACACCAGACCGACACCGTCACGAGGCGAGGCTGACACCAGACCGACACCGTCACTAGCGAGGCTGACACCAGACCGACCCCGTCACTAGCGAGGCTGACACCAGACCGACACCGTCACGAGGAGAAGCTGACACCAGACTGAAACCGTCACTAGCGAGGCTGACACCAGACTGACACCGTCACGAGGAGAGGCTGACACCAGACCGACACCGTCACGAGGAGAGGCTGACACCAGACTGAAACCGTCACTAGCGAGGCTGACACCAGACTGACACCGTCACGAGGAGAGGCTGACACCAGACTGACACCGTCACGAGGAGAGGCTGACACCAGACTGACACCGTCACGAGGAGAGGCTGACACCAGACCGACACCGTCACGAGGCGAGGCTGACACCAGACCGACACCGTCACGAGGCGAGGCTGACACCAGACCGACCCCGTCACGAGGCGAGGCTGACACCAGACCGACACCGTCACTAGCGAGGCTGACACCAGACCGACCCCGTCACTAGCGAGGCTGACACCAGACCGACACCGTCACGAGGAGAGGCTGACACCAGACTGAAACCGTCACTAGCGAGGCTGACACCAGACTGACACCGTCACGAGGAGAGGCTGACAGCAGTCCGACACCGTCACGAGGAGAGGCTGACACCAGACTGAAACCGCCACTAGCGAGGCTGACACCAGACTGACACCGTCACGAGGAGAGGCTGACACCAGACTGACACCGTCACGAGGAGAGGCTGACACCAGACTGAAACCGTCACTAGCGAGGCTGACACCAGACTGACACCGTCACTAGCGAGGCTGACACCAGACCGACACCGTCACGAGGAGAGGCTGACACCAGACCGAAACCGTCACTAGCGAGGCTGACACCAGACCGACCCCCGTCACGAGGAGAGGCTGACACCAGACCGACCCCGTCACGAGGCGAGGATGACAACAGACCGACACCGTCACTAGCGAGCATAACACCAGACCGACACCGTCACGAGGCGAGGCTGACACCAGACTGAAACCGTCACTAGCGAGGCTGACACCAGACTGACACCGTCACGAGGAGAGGCTGACACCAGACTGACACCGTCACGAGGAGAGGCTGACACCAGACTGAAACCGTCACTAGCGAGGCTGACACCAGACCGACACCGTCACGAGGCGAGGCTGACACCAGACCGACACCATCACGAGGCGAGGCTGACACCAGACCGACACCGTCACGAGGCGAGGCTGACACCAGACCGACACCGTCACTAGCGAGGCTGACACCAGACCGACCCCGTCACTAGCGAGACTGACACCAGACCGACACCGTCACGAGGAGAGGCTGACACCAGACTGACACCGTCACGAGGAGAGGCTGACACCAGACTGAAACCGTCACTAGCGAGGCTGACACCAGACTGACACCGTCACGAGGCGAGGCTGACACCAGACCGACACCGTCACGAGGCGAGGCTGACACCAGACCGACACCGTCACGAGGCGAGGCTGACACCAGACCGACACCGTCACTAGCGAGGCTGACACCAGACCGACCCCGTCACTAGTGAGGCTGACACCAGACTGACACCGTCACGAGGAGAGGCTGACACAGACCGACACCGTCACGAGGAGAGGCTGACACCAGACTGAAACCGTCACTAGCGAGGCTGACACCAGACTGACACCATCACGAGGAGAGGCTGACACCAGACTGACACCGTCACGAGGAGAGGCTGACACCAGACTGAAACCGTCACTAGCGAGGCTGACACCAGACTGACACCGTCACTAGCGAGGCTGACACCAGACCGACACCGTCACGAGGAGAGGCTGACACCAGACCGAAACCGTCACTAGCGAGGCTGACACCAGACCGACCCCCGTCACGAGGAGAGGCTGACACCAGACCGACCCCGTCACGAGGAGAGGCTGACACCAGACCGACACCGTCACGAGGAGAGGCTGACACCAGACCGACCCCGTCACGAGGCGAGGATGACAACAGACCGACACCGTCACTAGCGAGCATAACACCAGACCGACACCGTCACGAGGCGAGGCTGACACCAGACTGAAACCGTCACTAGCGAGGCTGACACCAGACCGACCCCGTCACGAGGAGAGGCTGACACCAGACCGACCCCGTCACGAGGAGAGGATGACACCAGACCGACACCATCACGAGGAGAGGCTGACACCAGACCGACACCGTCACGAGGCGAGGCTGACACCAGACCGACCCCGTCACGAGGCGAGGCTGACACCAGACCGACCCCGTCACTAGCGAGGCTGACACCAGACCGACACCGTCACGAGGAGAGGCTGACACCAGACTGAAACCGTCACTAGCGAGGCTGACATTAGACTGACACCGTCACGAGGAGAGGCTGACACCAGACCGACACCGTCACGAGGAGAGGCTGACACCAGACTGAAGCCGTCACTAGCGAGGCTGACACCAGACTGACACCGTCACGAGGAGAGGCTGACACCAGACCGACCCCCGTCACGAGGAGAGGCTGACACCAGACCGACCCCGTCACTAGCGAGGCTGACACCAGACCGACACCGTCACTAGCGAGGCTGACACCAGACCGACCCCGTCACTAGCGAGGCTGACACCAGTCCGACACCGTCACGAGGAGAGGCTGACACCAGACTGAAACCGTCACTAGCGAGGCTGACACCAAACTGACACCGTCACGAGGAGAGGCTGACACCAGACCGACACCGTCACGAGGAGAGGCTGACACCAGACTGAAACCGTAACTAGCGAGGCTGACACCAGTCCGACACCGTCACGAGGAGAGGCTGACACCAGACTGAAACCGTCACTAGCGAGGCTGACACCAAACTGACACCGTCACGAGGAGAGGCTGACACCAGACCGACACCGTCACGAGGAGAGGCTGACACCAGACCGACCCCGTCACGAGGCGAGGATGACAACAGACCGACACCGTCACTAGCGAGCATAACACCAGACCGACACCGTCACGAGGCGAGGCTGACACCAGACTGAAACCGTCACTAGCGAGGCTGACACCAGACCGACCCCGTCACGAGGAGAGGCTGACACCAGACCGACCCCGTCACGAGGAGAGGATGACACCAGACCGACCCCGTCACGAGGAGAGGCTGACACCAGACCGACCCCGTCACGAGGAGAGGATGACACAAGACCGACACCGTCACGAGGAGAGGCTGACACCAGACCGACACCGTCACGAGGCGAGGCTGACACCAGACCGACAGCGTCACGAGGCGAGGCTGACACCAGACCGACACCGTCACGAGGCGAGGCTGACACCAGACCAACCCCGTCACGAGGCGAGGCTGACACCAGACGGACACCGTCACTAGCGAGGCTGACACCAGACCGACCCCGTCACTAGCGAGGCTGACACCAGACCGACACCGTCACGAGGAGAGGCTGACACCAGACTGAAACCGTCACTAGCGAGGCTGACACCAGACTGACACCGTCACGAGGAGAGGCTGACACCAGACTGACACCGTCACGAGGAGAGGCTGACACCAGACTGAAACCGTCACTAGCGAGGCTGACACCAGACCGACACCGTCACGAGGCGAGGCTGACACCAGACCGACACCGTCACGAGGCGAGGCTGACACCAGACCGACACCGTCACGAGGAGAGGCTGACACCAGACTGAAACCGTCACGAGGCGAGGATGACAACAGACCGACACCGTCACTAGCGAGCATAACACCAGACCGACACCGTCACGAGGCGAGGCTGACACCAGACCGACACCGTCACTAGCGAGGCTGACACCAGACCGACCCCGTCACTAGCGAGGCTGACACCAGACCGACACCGTCACGAGGAGAAGCTGACACCAGACTGAAACCGTCACTAGCGAGGCTGACACCAGACTGACACCGTCACGAGGAGAGGCTGACACCAGACCGACACCGTCACGAGGAGAGGCTGACACCAGACTGAAACCGTCACTAGCGAGGCTGACACCAGACTGACACCGTCACGAGGAGAGGCTGACACCAGACTGACACCGTCACGAGGAGAGGCTGACACCAGACTGACACCGTCACGAGGAGAGGCTGACACCAGACTGAAACCGTCACTAGCGAGGCTGACACCAGACCGACACCGTCACGAGGCGAGGCTGACACCAGACCGACACCGTCACGAGGCGAGGCTGACACCAGACCGACACCGTCACGAGGCGAGGCTGACACCAGACCGACACCGTCACTAGCGAGGCTGACACCAGACCGACCCCGTCACGAGGAGAGGCTGACACCAGACTGAAACCGTCACTAGCGAGGCTGACACCAGACTGACACCGTCACGAGGAGAGGCTGACACCAGACCGACACCGTCACGAGGAGAGGCTGACACCAGACTGAAACCGTAACTAGCGAGGCTGACACCAGTCCGACACCGTCACGAGGAGAGGCTGACACCAGACTGAAACCGTCACTAGCGAGGCTGACACCAAACTGACACCGTCACGAGGAGAGGCTGACACCAGACCGACACCGTCACGAGGAGAGGCTGACACCAGACCGACCCCGTCACGAGGCGAGGATGACAACAGACCGACACCGTCACTAGCGAGCATAACACCAGACCGACACCGTCACGAGGCGAGGCTGACACCAGACTGAAACCGTCACTAGCGAGGCTGACACCAGACCGACCCCGTCACGAGGAGAGGCTGACACCAGACCGACCCCGTCACGAGGAGAGGATGACACCAGACCGACCCCGTCACGAGGAGAGGCTGACACCAGACCGACCCCGTCACGAGGAGAGGATGACACAAGACCGACACCGTCACGAGGAGAGGCTGACACCAGACCGACACCGTCACGAGGCGAGGCTGACACCAGACCGACAGCGTCACGAGGCGAGGCTGACACCAGACCGACACCGTCACGAGGCGAGGCTGACACCAGACCAACCCCGTCACGAGGCGAGGCTGACACCAGACGGACACCGTCACTAGCGAGGCTGACACCAGACCGACCCCGTCACTAGCGAGGCTGACACCAGACCGACACCGTCACGAGGAGAGGCTGACACCAGACTGAAACCGTCACTAGCGAGGCTGACACCAGACTGACACCGTCACGAGGAGAGGCTGACACCAGACTGACACCGTCACGAGGAGAGGCTGACACCAGACTGAAACCGTCACTAGCGAGGCTGACACCAGACCGACACCGTCACGAGGCGAGGCTGACACCAGACCGACACCGTCACGAGGCGAGGCTGACACCAGACCGACACCGTCACGAGGAGAGGCTGACACCAGACTGAAACCGTCACGAGGCGAGGATGACAACAGACCGACACCGTCACTAGCGAGCATAACACCAGACCGACACCGTCACGAGGCGAGGCTGACACCAGACCGACACCGTCACTAGCGAGGCTGACACCAGACCGACCCCGTCACTAGCGAGGCTGACACCAGACCGACACCGTCACGAGGAGAAGCTGACACCAGACTGAAACCGTCACTAGCGAGGCTGACACCAGACTGACACCGTCACGAGGAGAGGCTGACACCAGACCGACACCGTCACGAGGAGAGGCTGACACCAGACTGAAACCGTCACTAGCGAGGCTGACACCAGACTGACACCGTCACGAGGAGAGGCTGACACCAGACTGACACCGTCACGAGGAGAGGCTGACACCAGACTGACACCGTCACGAGGAGAGGCTGACACCAGACTGAAACCGTCACTAGCGAGGCTGACACCAGACCGACACCGTCACGAGGCGAGGCTGACACCAGACCGACACCGTCACGAGGCGAGGCTGACACCAGACCGACACCGTCACGAGGCGAGGCTGACACCAGACCGACACCGTCACTAGCGAGGCTGACACCAGACCGACCCCGTCACGAGGAGAGGCTGACACCAGACTGAAACCGTCACTAGCGAGGCTGACACCAGACTGACACCGTCACGAGGAGAGGCTGACACCAGACCGACACCGTCACGAGGAGAGGCTGACACCAGACTGAAACCGTCACTAGCGAGGCTGACACCAGACTGACACCGTCAAGAGGAGAGGCTGACACCAGACTGACACCGTCACGAGGAGAGGCTGACACCAGACTGAAACCGTCACTAGCGAGGCTGACACCAGACTGACACCGTCACTAGCGAGGCTGACACCAGACCGACACCGTCACGAGGAGAGGCTGACACCAGACCGAAACCGTCACTAGCGAGGTTGACACCAGACCGACCCCCGTCACGAGGAGAGGCTGACACCAGACCGACCCCGTCACGAGGAGAGGCTGACACCAGACCGACACCGTCACGAGGAGAGGCTGACACCAGACCGACACCGTCACGAGGAGAGGCTGACACCAGACCGACCCCCGTCACTAGCGAGGCTGACACCAGACCGACCCCGTCACGAGGAGAGGCTGACACCAGACTGAAACCGTCACTAGCGAGGCTGACACCAGACTGACACCGTCACGAGGAGAGGCTGACACCAGACTGACACCGTCACGAGGAGAGGCTGACACCAGACTGAAACCGTCACTAGCGAGGCTGACACCAGACCGACCCCGTCACGAGGAGAGGCTGACACCAGACCGACCCCGTCATGAGGAGAGGCTGACACCAGACCGACACCGTCACGAGGAGAGGCTGACACCAGACCGACACCGTCACGAGGAGAGGCTGACACCAGACCGACCCCGTCACTAGCGTGGCTGACACCAGACCGACCCCGTCACGAGGCGAGGATGACACCAGACCGACACCGTCACTAGCGAGGATGACACCAGACCGACACCGTCACGAGGCGAGGCTGACACCAGACCGACACCGTCACGAGGCGAGGCTGACACCAGACCGACACCGTCACGAGGCGAGGCTGACACCAGACCGACCCCGTCACTAGCGAGGCTGACACCAGACCGACACCGTCACGAGGCGAGGCTGACACCAGACTGATACCGTCACTAGCGAGGCTGACACCAGACTGACACCGTCACGAGGAGAGGCTGACACCAGACTGACACCGTCACGAGGAGAGGCTGACACCAGACTGAAACCGTCACTAGCGAGGCTGACACCAGACTGACACCGTCACGAGGAGAGGCTGACACCAGACTGACACCGTCACGAGGAGAGGCTGACACCAGACTGAAACCGTCACTAGCGAGGCTGACACCAGACCGACACCGTCACGAGGCGAGGCTGACACCAGACCGACACCGTCACGAGGCGAGGCTGACACCAGACCGACACCGTCACGAGGCGAGGCTGACACCAGACCGACACCGTCACTAGCGAGGCTGACACCAGACCAACCCCGTCACTAGCGAGACTGACACCAGACCGACCCCGTCACGAGGCGAGGATGACACCAGACCGACACCGTCATTAGCGAGGATGACACCAGACCGACACCGTCACTAGCGAGCATAACACCAGACCGACACCATCACGAGGCGAGGCTGACACCAGACTGAAACCGTCACTAACGAGGCTGACACCAGACCGACCCCGTCACGAGGAGAGGCTGACACCAGACCGACCCCGTCACGAGGAGAGGATGACACCAGACCGACACCGTCACGAGGAGAGGCTGACACCAGACCGACACCGTCACGAGGCGAGGCTGACACCAGACCGACACCGTCACTAGCGAGGCTGACACCAGACCGACCCCGTTACTAGCGAGGCTGACACCAGACCGACACCGTCACGAGGAGAGGCTGACACCAGACTGAAACCGTCACTAGCGAGGCTGACACCAGACTGACACCGTCACGAGGAGAGGCTGACACCAGACCGACACCGTCACGAGGAGAGGCTGACACCAGACTGAAACCGTCACTAGCGAGGCTGACACCAGACCGACCCCCGTCACGAGGAGAGGCTGACACCAAACCGACCCCGTCACGAGGAGAGGCTGACACCAGACCGACACCGTCACTAGCGAGGATGACACCAGACCGACACCGTCACGAGGCGAGGATGACACCAGACCGACACCGTCACTAGCGAGGATGACACCAGATCGACCCCCGTCACGAGGAGAGGCTGACACCAGACCGACCCCGTCACGAGGAGAGGTTGACACCAGACCGACACCGTCACTAGCGAGGCTGACACCAGACCGACACCGTCACGAGGCGAGGCTGACACCAGACCGACCCCGTCACGAGGAGAGGCTGACACCAGACCGACCCCGTCACGAGGAGAGGCTGACACCAGACCGACACAGTCACGAGGAGAGGCTGACACCAGACCGACCCCGTCACTAGCGAGGCAGACACCAGACTGACACCGTCACGAGGAGAGGCTGACACCGGACTGAAACCGTCACTAGCGAGGCTGACACCAGACCGACCCCGTCACGAGGAGAGGCTGACACCAGACCGACACCGTCACGAGGAGAGGCTGACACCAGACCGACACCGTCACTAGCGAGGCAGACACCAGACTGACACCGTCACGAGGAGAGGCTGACACCAGACTGAAACCGTCACTAGCGAGGCTGACACCAGACCGACTCCGTCACAAGGAGAGGCTGACACCAGACCGACCCCGTCACGAGGAGAGGCTGACACCAGACCGACACCGTCACGAGGAGAGGCTGACACCAGACCGACACAGTCACGAGGAGAGGCTGACACCAGACCGACCCCGTCACTAGCGAGGCAGACACCAGACTGACACCGTCACGAGGAGAGGCTGACACCGGACTGAAACCGTCACTAGCGAGGCTGACACCAGACCGACCCCGTCACGAGGAGAGGCTGACACCAGACCGACACCGTCACGAGGAGAGGCTGACACCAGACCGACACCGTCACTAGCGAGGCAGACACCAGACTGACACCGTCACGAGGAGAGGCTGACACCAGACTGAAACCGTCACTAGCGAGGCTGACACCAGACCGACCCCGTCACGAGGAGAGGCTGACACCAGACCGACCCCGTCACGAGGAGAGGCTGACACCAGACCGACACCGTCACGAGGAGAGGCTGACACCAGACCGACACCGTCACGAGGAGAGGCTGACACCAGACCGACCCCGTCACTAGCGTGGCTGACACCAGACCGACCCCGTCACGAGGCGAGGATGACACCAGACCGACACCGTCACTAGCGAGGATGACACCAGACCGACACCGTCACGAGGCGAGGCTGACACCAGACCGACACCGTCACGAGGCGAGGCTGACACCAGACTGACACCGTCACGAGGCGAGGCTGACACCAGACCGACCCCGTCACTAGCGAGGCTGACACCAGACCGACCCCGTCACTAGCGAGGCTGACACCAGACCGACACCGTCACGAGGCGAGGCTGACACCAGACTGATACCGTCACTAGCGAGGCTGACACCAGACTGACACCGTCACGAGGAGAGGCTGACACCAGACTGACACCGTCACGAGGAGAGGTTGACACCAGACTGAAACCGTCACTAGCGAGGCTAACACCAGACTGACACCGTCACTAGCGAGGCTGACACCAGACCGACACCGTCACGAGGAGAGGCTGACACCAGACCGACCCCGTCACTAGCGAGGCTGACACCAGACCGACCCCGTCACGAGGCGAGGAAGACACCAGACCGACACCGTCATTAGCGAGGATGACACCAGACCGACACCGTTACGAGGAGAGGCATACACCAGACCGAAACCGTCACTAGCGAGGCTGACACCAGACCGACCCCCATCACGAGGAGAGGCTGACACCAAACCGACCCCGTCACGAGGAGAGGCTGACACCAGACCGACACCGTCACTAGCGAGGATGACACCAGACCGACACCGTCACGAGGCGAGGATGACACCAGACCGACACCGTCACTAGCGAGGATGACACCAGACCGACCCCCGTCACGAGGAGAGGCTGACACCAGACCGACCCCGTCACGAGGAGAGGCTGACACCAGACCGACACCGTCACTAGCGAGGCTGACACCAGTCGGACCCCGTCACGAGGAGAGGCTGACACCAGACCGACACCGTCACGAGGAGAGGCTGACACCAGACCGACCCCGTCACTAGCGAGGCAGACACCAGACTGACACCATCACGAGATGAGGCTGACACCAGACTGAAACCGTCACTAGCGAGGCTGACACCAGACCGACCCCGTCACGAGGAGAGGCTGACACCAGACCGACCCCGTCACGAGGAGAGGCTGACACCAGACGGACCCCGTCATGAGGAGAGGCTGACACCAGACCGACACCGTCACGAGGAGAGGCTGACACCAGACTGAAACCGTCACTAGCGAGGCTGACACCAGACTGACACCGTCACTAGCGAGGCTGACACCAGACCGACACCGTCACGAGGAGAGGCTGACACCAGACTGAAACCGTCACTAGCGAGGCTGACACCAGACTGACACCGTCACGAGGAGAGGCTGACACCAGACCGACACCGTCACGAGGAGAGGCTGACACCAGACTGAAACCGTCACTAGCGAGGCTGACACCAGACTGACACCGTCACGAGGAGAGGCTGACACCAGACTGACACCGTCACGAGGAGAGGCTGACACCAGACCGACCCCGTCACGAGGAGAGGCTGACACCAGACCGACACCGTCACTAGCGAGGCTGACACCAGACCGACACCGTCACGAGGCGAGGCTGACACCAGACCGACCCCGTCACGAGGAGAGGCTGACACCAGACCGACCCCGTCACGAGGAGAGGCTGACACCAGACGGACCCCGTCACGAGGAGAGGCTGACACCAGACCGACACCGTCACGAGGAGAGGCTGACACCAGACCGACCCCGTCACTAGCGAGGCAGACACCAGACTGACACCGTCACGAGGAGAGGCTGACACCAGACTGAAACCGTCACTAGCGAGGCTGACACCAGACCGACCCCGTCACGAGGAGAGGCTGACACCAGACCGACCCCGTCACGAGGAGAGGCTGACACCAGACCGACACCGTCACGAGGAGAGGCTGACACCAGACCGACACCGTCACTAGCGAGGCTGACACCAGACTGACACCGTCACGAGGAGAGGCTGACACCAGACTGACACCGTCACGAGGAGAGGCTGACACCAGACCGACACCGTCACGAGGCGAGGCTGACACCAGACCGACACCGTCACGAGGCGAGGCTGACACCAGACCGACACCGTCACGAGGCGAGGCTGACACCAGACCGACCCCGTCACGAGGCGAGGATGACCCCAGACCGACACCGTCACTAGCGAGGATGACACCAGACCGACACCGTCACGAGGAGAGGCTGACACCAGACCGAAACCGTCACTAGCGAGGCTGACACCAGACCGACCCCCGTCACGAGGAGAGGCTGACACCAAACCGACCCCGTCACGAGGAGAGGCTGACACCAGACCGACACCGTCAGTAGCGAGGATGACACCAGACCGACACCGTCACTAGCGAGGCTGACACCAGACCGACACCGTCACGAGGAGAGGCTGACACCAGACCGACCCCGTCACTAGCGAGGCTGACACCAGACTGACACCGTCACGAGGAGAGGCTGACACCAGACTGAAACCTTCACTAGCGTGGCTGACACCAGACTGACACCGTCACTAGCGAGGCTGACACCAGACTGACACCGTCACGAGGAGAGGCTGACACCAGACTGAAACCGTCACTAGCGAGGCTGACACCAGACGGACCCTGTCACGAGGAGAGGCTGACACAAGACCGACACCGTCACGAGGAGAGGCTGACACCAGACCGAAACCGTCACTAGCGAGGCTGACACCAGACGGACCCTGTCACGAGGAGAGGCTGACACCAGACCGACACCGTCACGAGGAGAGGCTGACACCAGACCGACACCGTCACGAGGAGAGGCTGACACCAGACCGACTCCGTCACTAGCGAGGCTGACACCAGACCGACCCCGTCACGAGGCGAGGATGACACCAGACCGACACCGTCACTAGCGAGAATGACACCAGACCGACACCGTCACGAGGCGAGGCTGACACCAGACGGACACCGTCACGAGGAGAGGCTGACACCAGACTGAAACCGTCACTAGCGAGGCTGACACCAGACTGACACCGTCACGAGGAGAGGCTGACACCAGACTGACACCGTCACGAGGAGAGGCTGACACCAGACTGAAACCGTCACTAGCGAGGCTGACACCAGACCGACCCCGTCACGAGGAGAGGCTGACACCAGACCGACCCCGTCACTAGCGAGGCTGACACCAGACTGACACCGTCACGAGGAGAGGCTGACACCAGACTGAAACCGTCACTAGCGAGGCTGACACCAGACTGACACCGTGACTAGCGAGGCTGACACCAGACTGACACCGTCACGAGGAGAGGCTGACACCAGACTGAAACCGTCACTAGCGAGGCTGACACCAGACCGACCCCGTCACGAGGAGAGCCTGACACCAGACGGACACCGTCACTATCGAGGCTGACACCAGACTGACACCGTCACTAGCGAGGCTGACACCAGACTGACACCGTCACGAGGAGAGGCTGACACCAGACCGAAACCGTCACTAGCGAGGCTGACACCAGACTGACACCGTCACGAGGAGAGGCTGACACCAGACTGACACCGTCACGAGGAGAGGCTGACACCAGACCGACACCGTCACGAGGAGAGGCTGACACCAGACCGACTCCGTCACTAGCGAGGCTGACACCAGACCGACCCCGTCACGAGGCGAGGATGACACCAGACCGACACCGTCACTAGCGAGGATGACACCAGACCGACACCGTCACGAGGCGAGGCTGACACCAGACCGACACCGTCACGAGGCAAGGCTGACACCAGACCGACCCCGTCACTAGCGAGGCTGAAACCAGACGGACACCGTCACGAGGAGAGGCTGACACCAGACTGAAACCGTCACTAGCGAGGCTGACACCAGACTGACACCGTCACGAGGAGAGGCTGACACCAGACCGACCCCGTCACGAGGAGAGGCTGACACCAGACCGACCCCGTCACTAGCGAGGCTGACACCAGACTGACACCGTCACGAGGAGAGGCTGACACCAGACTGAAACCGTCACTAACGAGGCTGACACCAGACTGACACCGTCACTAGCGAGGCTGACACCAGACTGACACCGTCACGAGGAGATGCTGACACCAGACTGAACCGTCACTAGCGAGGCTGACACCAGACCGACCCCGTCACGAGGAGAGGCTGACACCAGACGGACCCCGTCACGAGGAGAGGCTGACACCAGACCGACACCGTCACGAGGAGAGGCTGACACCAGACCGACCCCGTCACGAGGAGAGGCTGACACCAGACCGACCCCGGCACTAGCGAGGCTGACACCAGACTGACACCGTCACGAGGAGAGGCTGACACCAGACTGAAACCGTCACTAGCGAGGCTGACACCAGACTGACACCGTCACGAGGAGAGGCTGACACCAGACTGACACCGTCACGAGGAGAGGCTGACACCAGACTGAAACCGTCACGAGGAGAGGCTGACACCAGACTGAAACCGTCACTAGCGAGGCTGACACCAGACTGACACCGTCACGAGGAGAGGCTGACACCAGACTGAAACCGTCACTAGCGAGGCTGACACCAGACTGACACCGTCACTAGCGAGGCTGACACCAGACTGACACCGTCACGAGGAGAGGCTGACACCAGACTGAAACCGTCACTAGCGAGGCTGACACCAGACTGACCCCGTCACGAGGAGAGGCTGACACCAGACCGACCCCGTCACGAGGAGAGGCTGACACCAGACGGACCCCGTCACGAGGAGAGGCTGACACCAGACCGACACCGTCACGAGGAGAGGCTGACACCAGACCGACTCCGTCACTAGCGAGGCTGACACCAGACTGACACCGTCACGAGGAGAGGCTGACACCAGACCGACCCCGTCACGAGGAGAGGCTGACACCAGACTGACACCGTCACGAGGAGAGGCTGACACCAGACTGAAACCGTCACTAGCGAGGCTGACACCAGACTGACACCGTCACGAGGAGAGGCTGACACCAGACCGACCCCGTCACGAGGAGAGGCTGACACCAGACCGACCCCGTCACTAGCGAGGCTGACACCAGACTGACACCGTCACGAGGAGAGGCTGACACCAGACTGAAACCGTCACTAGCGAGGCTGACACCAGACTGACACCGTCACTAGCGAGGCTGACACCAGACTGACACCGTCACGAGGAGAGGCTGACACCAGACTGAAACCGTCACTAGCGAGGCTGACACCAGACTGACCCTGTCACGAGGAGAGGCTGACACCAGACCGACCCCGTCACGAGGAGAGGCTGACACCAGACGGACCCCGTCACGAGGAGAGGCTGACACCAGACCGACACCGTCACGAGGAGAGGCTGACACCAGACCGACTCCGTCACTAGCGAGGCTGACACCAGACTGACACCGTCACGAGGAGAGGCTGACACCAGACCGACCCCGTCACGAGGAGAGGCTGACACCAGACTGACACCGTCACGAGGAGAGGCTGACACCAGACCGACCCCGTCACGAGGAGAGGCTGACACCAGACCGACCCCGTCACTAGCGAGGCTGACACCAGACTGACACCGTCACGAGGAGAGGCTGACACCAGACTGAAACCGTCACTAGCGAGGCTGACACCAGACTGACACCGTCACTAGCGAGGCTGACACCAGACTGACACCGTCACGAGGAGATGCTGACACCAGACTGAAACCGTCACGAGGAGAGGCTGACACCAGACGGACCCCGTCACGAGGAGAGGCTGACACCAGACCGACACCGTCACGAGGAGAGGCTGACACCAGACCGACCCCGTCACGAGGAGAGGCTGACACCAGACCGACCCCGGCACTAGCGAGGCTGACACCAGACTGACACCGTCACGAGGAGAGGCTGACACCAGACGGACACCGTCACGAGGAGAGGCTGACACCAGACTGAAACCGTCACTAGCGAGGCTGACACCAGACTGACACCGTCACGAGGCGAGGCTGACACCAGACCGACACCGTCACGAGGCGAGGCTGACACCAGACCGACCCCGTCACTAGCGAGGCTGACACCAGACCGACCCCGTCACTAGCAAGGCTGACACCAGACTGACACCGTCACGAGGAGAGGCTGACACCAGACTGAAACCGTCACTAGCGAGGCTGACACCAGACTGACACCGTCACGAGGAGAGGCTGACACCAGACCGACCCCGTCACGAGGAGAGGCTGACACCAGACTGACACCGTCACGAGGAGAGGGTGACACCAGACTGAAACCGTCACTAGCGAGGCTGACACCAGACTGACACCGTCACGAGGAGAGGCTGACACCAGACCGACCCCGTCACTAGCGAGGCTGACACCAGACGGACACCGTCACGAGGAGAGGCTGACACCAGACGGACCCCGTCACGAGGAGAGGCTGACACCAGACCGACACCGTCACGAGGAGAGGCTGACACCAGACCGACCCCGTCACGAGGAGAGGCTGACACCAGACCGACCCCGGCACTAGCGAGGCTGACACCAGACTGACACCGTCACGAGGGAGAGGCTGACACCAGACGGACACCGTCACGAGGAGAGGCTGACACCAGACTGAAACCGTCACTAGCGAGGCTGACACCAGACTGACACCGTCACGAGGCGAGGCTGACACCAGACCGACACCGTCACGAGGCGAGGCTGACACCAGACCGACCCCCGTCACTAGCGAGGCTGACACCAGACCGACCCCGTCACTAGCAAGGCTGACACCAGACTGACACCGTCACGAGGAGAGGCTGACACCAGACTGAAACCGTCACTAGCGAGGCTGACACCAGACTGACACCGTCACGAGGAGAGGCTGACACCAGACCGACCCCGTCACGAGGAGAGGCTGACACCAGACTGACACCAGTCACGAGGAGAGGGTGACACCAGACTGAAACCGTCACTAGCGAGGCTGACACCAGACTGACACCGTCACGAGGAGAGGCTGACACCAGACCGACCCCGTCACTAGCGAGGCTGACACCAGACGGACACCGTCACGAGGGAGAGGCTGACACCAGACTGAAACCGTCACTAGCGAGGCTGACACCAGACTGACACCGTCACGAGGAGAGGCTGACACCAGACTGACACCGTCACGAGGAGAGGCTGACACCAGACTGACACCGTCACTAGCGAGGCTGACACCAGACTGACACCGTCACTAGCGAGGCTGACACCAGACTGACACCGTCACGAGGAGAGGCTGACACCAGACCGAAACCGTCACTAGCGAGGCTGACACCAGACGGACCCTGTCACGAGGAGAGGCTGACACCAGACTGACACCGTCACGAGGAGAGGCTGACACCAGACCGACACCGTCACGAGGAGAGGCTGACACCAGACCGACTCCGTCACTAGCGAGGCTGACACCAGACCGACCCCGTCACGAGGCGAGGATGACACCAGACCGACACCGTCACGAGGCGAGGATGACACCAGACCGACACCGTCACGAGGCGAGGCTGACACCAGACCGACACCGTCACGAGGCAAGGCTGACACCAGACCGACCCCGTCACTAGCGAGGCTGACACCAGACCGACCCCGTCACTAGCGAGGCTGACACCAGACGGACACCGTCACGAGGAGAGGCTGACACCAGACTGAAACAGTCACTAGCGAGGCTGACACCAGACTGACACCGTCACGAGGAGAGGCTGACACCAGACCGACCCCGTCACGAGGAGAGGCTGACACCAGACCGACCCCGTCACTAGCGAGGCTGACACCAGACTGACACCGTCACGAGGAGAGGCTGACACCAGACTGAAACCGTCACTAGCGAGGCTGACACCAGACTGACACCGTCACTAGCGAGGCTGACACCAGACTGACACCGTCACGAGGAGAGGCTGACACCAGACTGAAACCGTCACTAGCGAGGCTGACACCAGACCGACCCCGTCACGAGGAGAGGCTGACACCAGACCGACCCCATCACGAGGAGAGGCTGACACCAGACGGACCCCGTCACGAGAGAGGCTGACACCAGACCGACACCGTCACGAGGAGAGGCTGACACCAGACCGACCCCGTCACGAGGAGAGGCTGACACCAGATCGACCCCGTCACTAGCGAGGCTGACACCAGACTGACACCGTCACGAGGAGAGGCTGACACCAGACGGACACCGTCACGAGGAGAGGCTGACACCAGACTGAAACCGTCACTAGCGAGGCTGACACCAGACTGACACCGTCACGAGGAGAGGCTGACACCAGACTGACACCGTCACGAGGAGAGGCTGACACCAGACTGACACCGTCACTAGCGAGGCTGACACCAGACTGACACCGTCACTAGCGAGGCTGACACCAGACTGACACCGTCACGAGGAGAGGCTGACACCAGACCGAAACCGTCACTAGCGAGGCTGACACCAGACGGACCCTGTCACGAGGAGAGGCTGACACCAGACCGACACCGTCACGAGGAGAGGCTGACACCAGACCGACACCGTCACGAGGAGAGGCTGACACCAGACCGACTCCGTCACTAGCGAGGCTGACACCAGACCGACCCCGTCACGAGGCGAGGATGACACCAGACCGACACCGTCACTAGCGAGGATGACACCAGACCGACACCGTCACGAGGCGAGGCTGACACCAGACCGACACCGTCACGAGGCGAGGCTGACACCAGACCGACCCCGTCACTAGCGAGGCTGACACCAGACCGACCCCGTCACTAGCGAGGCTGACACCAGACGGACACCGTCACGAGGAGAGGCTGACACCAGACTGAAACCGTCACTAGCGAGGCTGACACCAGACTGACACCGTCACGAGGAGAGGCTGACACCAGACTGACACCGTCACGAGGACAGGCTGACACCAGACTGAAACCGTCACGAGGAGAGGCTGACACCAGACTGAAACCGTCACTAGCGAGGCTGACACCAGACTGACACCGTCACGAGGAGAGGCTGACACCAGACTGAAACCGTCACTAGCGAGGCTGACACCAGACTGACACCGTCACTAGCGAGGCTGACACCAGACTGACACCGTCACGAGGAGAGGCTGACACCAGACTGAAACCGTCACTAGCGAGGCTGACACCAGACCGACCCCGTCACGAGGAGAGGCTGACACCAGACCGACCCCGTCACGAGGAGAGGCTGACACCAGACGGACCCCGTCACGAGGAGAGGCTGACACCAGACCGACACCGTCACGAGGAGAGGCTGACACCAGACCGACCCCGTCACGAGGAGAGGCTGACACCAGACCGACCCCGTCACTAGTGAGGCTGACACCAGACTGACACCGTCACGAGGAGAGGCTGACACCAGACTGAAACCGTCACTAGCGAGGCTGACACCAGACTGACACCGTCACTAGCGAGGCTGACACCAGACTGACACCGTCACGAGGAGAGGCTGACACCAGACTGAAACCGTCACTAGCGAGGCTGACACCAGACCGACCCCGTCACGAGGAGAGGCTGACACCAGACCGACCCCGTCACGAGGAGAGGCTGACACCAGACCGACCCCGTCACGAGGAGAGGCTGACACCAGACGGACACCGTCACGAGGAGAGGCTGACACCAGACTGAAACCGTCACTAGCGAGGCTGACACCAGACTGACCCCGTCACTAGTGAGGCTGACACCAGACTGACACCGTCACGAGGAGAGGCTGACACCAGACTGAAACCGTCACTAGCGAGGCTGACACCAGACTGACACCGTCACTAGCGAGGCTGACACCAGACTGACACCGTCACGAGGAGAGGCTGACACCAGACTGAAACCGTCACTAGCGAGGCTGACACCAGACCGACCCCGTCACGAGGAGAGGCTGACACCAGACCGACCCCGTCACGAGGAGAGGCTGACACCAGACCGACCCCGTCACGAGGAGAGGCTGACACCAGACGGACACCGTCACGAGGAGAGGCTGACACCAGACTGAAACCGTCACTAGCGAGGCTGACACCAGACTGACACCGTCACGAGGCGAGGCTGACACCAGACCGACCCCGTCACTAGCGAGGCTGACACCAGACGGACACCGTCACGAGGAGAGGCTGACACCAGACTGAAACCGTCACTAGCGAGGCTGACACCAGACTGACACCGTCACGAGGCGAGGCTGACACCAGACCGACCCCGTCACTAGCGAGGCTGACACCAGACGGACACCGTCACGAGGAGAGGCTGACACCAGACTGAAACCGTCACTAGCGAGGCTGACACCAGACTGACACCGTCACGAGGAGAGGCTGACACCAGACTGACCCCGTCACGAGGAGAGGCTGACACCAGACTGACACCGTCACGAGGAGAGGCTGACACCAGACTGAAACCGTCACTAGCGAGGCTGACACCAGACTGACACCGTCACGAGGAGAGGCTGACACCAGACTGACACCGTCACGAGGAGAGGCTGACACCAGACTGAAACCGTCACTAGCGAGGCTGACACCAGACTGACACCGTCACGAGGAGAGGCAGACACCAGACTGACACCGTCACGAGGAGAGGCTGACACCAGACTGACACCGTCACTAGCGAGGCTGACACCAGACTGACACCGTCACTAGCGAGGCTGACACCAGACTGACACCGTCACGAGGAGAGGCTGACACCAGACCGACACCGTCACGAGGAGAGGCTGACACCAGACCGACACCGTCACGAGGAGAGGCTGACACCAGACCGACTCCGTCACTAGCGAGGCTGACACCAGACCGACCCCGTCACGAGGCGAGGATGACACCAGACCGACACCGTCACTAGCGAGGATGACACCAGACCGACACCGTCACGAGGCGAGGCTGACACCAGACCGACACCGTCACGAGACGAGGCTGACACCAGACCGACCCCGTCACTAGCGAGGCTGACACCAGACCGACCCCGTCACTAGCGAGGCTGACACCAGACGGACACCGTCACGAGGAGAGGCTGACACCAGACTGAAACCGTCACTAGCGAGGCTGACACCAGACTGACACCGTCACGAGGAGAGGCTGACACCAGACTGACACCGTCACTAGCGAGGCTGACACCAGACTGACACCGTCACGAGGAGAGGCTGACACCAGACTGACACCGTCACGAGGAGAGGCTGACACCAGACTGACACCGTCACGAGGAGAGGCTGACACCAGACGGACCCCGTCACGAGGAGAGGCTGACACCAGACCGACACCGTCACGAGGAGAGGCTGACACCAGACCGACCCCGTCACGAGGAGAGGCTGACACCAGACCGACCCCGTCACTAGCGAGGCTGACACCAGACTGACACCGTCACGAGGAGAGGCTGACACCAGACGGACACCGTCACGAGGAGAGGCTGACACCAGACTGACACCGTCACGAGGAGAGGCTGACACCAGACCGACACCGTCACGAGGAGAGGCTGACACCAGACCGACTCCGTCACTAGCGAGGCTGACACCAGACCGACCCCGTCACGAGGCGAGGATGACACCAGACCGACACCGTCACTAGCGAGGATGACACCAGACCGACACCGTCACGAGGCGAGGCTGACACCAGACCGACACCGTCACGAGGCGAGGCTGACACCAGACCGACCCCGTCACTAGCGAGGCTGACACCAGACCGACCCCGTCACTAGCGAGGCTGACACCAGACGGACACCGTCACGAGGAGAGGCTGACACCAGACTGAAACAGTCACTAGCGAGGCTGACACCAGACTGACACCGTCACGAGGAGAGGCTGACACCAGACCGACCCCGTCACGAGGAGAGGCTGACACCAGACCGACTCCGTCACTAGCGAGGCTGACACCAGACTGACACCGTCACGAGGAGAGGCTGACACCAGACTGAAACCGTCACTAGCGAGGCTGACACCAGACTGACACCGTCACTAGCGAGGCTGACACCAGACTGACACCGTCACGAGGAGAGGCTGACACCAGACTGAAACCGTCACTAGCGAGGCTGACACCAGACCGACCCCGTCACGAGGAGAGGCTGACACCAGACCGACCCCGTCACGAGGAGAGGCTGACACCAGACCGACCCCGTCACGAGGAGAGGCTGACACCAGACCGACCCCGTCACTAGCGAGGCTGACACCAGACTGACACCGTCACGAGGAGAGGCTGACACCAGACTGAAACCGTCACTAGCGAGGCTGACACCAGACCGACCCCGTCACTAGCGAGGCTGACACCAGACTGACACCGTCACGAGGAGAGGCTGACACCAGACGGACACCGTCACGAGGAGAGGCTGACACCAGACTGAAACCGTCACTAGCGAGGCTGACACCAGACTGACACCGTCACGAGGAGAGGCTGACACCAGACTGACACCGTCACGAGGAGAGGCTGACACCAGACTGACACCGTCACTAGCGAGGCTGACACCAGACTGACACCGTCACTAGCGAGGCTGACACCAGACTGACACCGTCACGAGGAGAGGCTGACACCAGACCGAAACCGTCACTAGCGAGGCTGACACCAGACGGACCCTGTCACGAGGAGAGGCTGACACCAGACTGACACCGTCACGAGGAGAGGCTGACACCAGACCGACACCGTCACGAGGAGAGGCTGACACCAGACCGACTCCGTCACTAGCGAGGCTGACACCAGACCGACCCCGTCACGAGGCGAGGATGACACCAGACCGACACCGTCACTAGCGAGGATGACACCAGACCGACACCGTCACGAGGCGAGGCTGACACCAGACCGACACCGTCACGAGGCGAGGCTGACACCAGACCGACCCCGTCACTAGCGAGGCTGACACCAGACCGACCCCGTCACTAGCGAGGCTGACACCAGACGGACACCGTCACGAGGAGAGGCTGACACCAGACTGAAACAGTCACTAGCGAGGCTGACACCAGACTGACACCGTCACGAGGAGAGGCTGACACCAGACCGACCCCGTCACGAGGAGAGGCTGACACCAGACCGACCCCGTCACTAGCGAGGCTGACACCAGACTGACACCGTCACGAGGAGAGGCTGACACCAGACCGACACCGTCACGAGGAGAGGCTGACACCAGACCGACACCGTCACGAGGAGAGGCTGACACCAGACTGAAACCGTCACTAGCGAGGCTGACACCAGACTGACACCGTCACGAGGAGAGGCTGACACCAGACTGAAACCGTCACTAGCGAGGCTGACACCAGACTGGCACCGTCACTAGCGAGGCTGACACCAGACTGACACCGTCACGAGGAGAGGCTGACACCAGACTGAAACCGTCACTAGCGAGGCTGACACCAGACCGACCCCGTCACGAGGAGAGGCTGACACCAGACCGACCCCGTCACGAGGAGAGGCTGACACCAGACCGACCCCGTCACGAGGAGAGGCTGACACCAGACCGACACCGTCACGAGGAGAGGCTGACACCAGACCGACTCCGTCACTAGCGAGGCTGACACCAGACCGACCCCGTCACGAGGCGAGGATGACACCAGACCGACACCGTCACTAGCGAGGATGACACCAGACCGACACCGTCACGAGGCGAGGCTGACACCAGACCGACACCGTCACGAGGCGAGGCTGACACCAGACCGACCCCGTCACTAGCGAGGCTGACACCAGACCGACCCCGTCACTAGCGAGGCTGACACCAGACGGACACCGTCACGAGGAGAGGCTGACACCAGACTGAAACCGTCACTAGCGAGGCTGACACCAGACTGACACCGTCACGAGGAGAGGCTGACACCAGACTGACACCGTCACGAGGACAGGCTGACACCAGACTGAAACCGTCACGAGGAGAGGCTGACACCAGACTGAAACCGTCACTAGCGAGGCTGACACCAGACTGACACCGTCACGAGGAGAGGCTGACACCAGACTGAAACCGTCACTAGCGAGGCTGACACCAGACTGACACCGTCACTAGCGAGGCTGACACCAGACTGACACCGTCACGAGGAGAGGCTGACACCAGACTGAAACCGTCACTAGCGAGGCTGACACCAGACCGACCCCGTCACGAGGAGAGGCTGACACCAGACCGACCCCGTCACGAGGAGAGGCTGACACCAGACGGACCCCGTCACGAGGAGAGGCTGACACCAGACCGACACCGTCACGAGGAGAGGCTGACACCAGACCGACCCCGTCACGAGGAGAGGCTGACACCAGACCGACCCCGTCACTAGTGAGGCTGACACCAGACTGACACCGTCACGAGGAGAGGCTGACACCAGACTGAAACCGTCACTAGCGAGGCTGACACCAGACTGACACCGTCACTAGCGAGGCTGACACCAGACTGACACCGTCACGAGGAGAGGCTGACACCAGACTGAAACCGTCACTAGCGAGGCTGACACCAGACCGACCCCGTCACGAGGAGAGGCTGACACCAGACCGACCCCGTCACGAGGAGAGGCTGACACCAGACGGACACCGTCACGAGGAGAGGCTGACACCAGACTGAAACCGTCACTAGCGAGGCTGACACCAGACTGACCCCGTCACTAGTGAGGCTGACACCAGACTGACACCGTCACGAGGAGAGGCTGACACCAGACTGAAACCGTCACTAGCGAGGCTGACACCAGACTGACACCGTCACTAGCGAGGCTGACACCAGACTGACACCGTCACGAGGAGAGGCTGACACCAGACTGAAACCGTCACTAGCGAGGCTGACACCAGACCGACCCCGTCACGAGGAGAGGCTGACACCAGACCGACCCCGTCACGAGGAGAGGCTGACACCAGACCGACCCCGTCACGAGGAGAGGCTGACACCAGACGGACACCGTCACGAGGAGAGGCTGACACCAGACTGAAACCGTCACTAGCGAGGCTGACACCAGACTGACACCGTCACGAGGCGAGGCTGACACCAGACCGACCCCGTCACTAGCGAGGCTGACACCAGACGGACACCGTCACGAGGAGAGGCTGACACCAGACTGAAACCGTCACTAGCGAGGCTGACACCAGACTGACACCGTCACGAGGCGAGGCTGACACCAGACCGACCCCGTCACTAGCGAGGCTGACACCAGACGGACACCGTCACGAGGAGAGGCTGACACCAGACTGAAACCGTCACTAGCGAGGCTGACACCAGACTGACACCGTCACGAGGAGAGGCTGACACCAGACTGACCCCGTCACGAGGAGAGGCTGACACCAGACTGACACCGTCACGAGGAGAGGCTGACACCAGACTGAAACCGTCACTAGCGAGGCTGACACCAGACTGACACCGTCACGAGGAGAGGCTGACACCAGACTGACACCGTCACGAGGAGAGGCTGACACCAGACTGAAACCGTCACTAGCGAGGCTGACACCAGACTGACACCGTCACGAGGAGAGGCAGACACCAGACTGACACCGTCACGAGGAGAGGCTGACACCAGACTGACACCGTCACTAGCGAGGCTGACACCAGACTGACACCGTCACTAGCGAGGCTGACACCAGACTGACACCGTCACGAGGAGAGGCTGACACCAGACCGACACCGTCACGAGGAGAGGCTGACACCAGACCGACACCGTCACGAGGAGAGGCTGACACCAGACCGACTCCGTCACTAGCGAGGCTGACACCAGACCGACCCCGTCACGAGGCGAGGATGACACCAGACCGACACCGTCACTAGCGAGGATGACACCAGACCGACACCGTCACGAGGCGAGGCTGACACCAGACCGACACCGTCACGAGACGAGGCTGACACCAGACCGACCCCGTCACTAGCGAGGCTGACACCAGACCGACCCCGTCACTAGCGAGGCTGACACCAGACGGACACCGTCACGAGGAGAGGCTGACACCAGACTGAAACCGTCACTAGCGAGGCTGACACCAGACTGACACCGTCACGAGGAGAGGCTGATACCAGACTGACACCGTCACTAGCGAGGCTGACACCAGACTGACACCGTCACGAGGAGAGGCTGACACCAGACTGACACCGTCACGAGGAGAGGCTGACACCAGACTGACACCGTCACGAGGAGAGGCTGACACCAGACGGACCCCGTCACGAGGAGAGGCTGACACCAGACCGACACCGTCACGAGGAGAGGCTGACACCAGACCGACCCCGTCAAGAGGAGAGGCTGACACCAGACCGACCCCGTCACTAGCGAGGCTGACACCAGACTGACACCGTCACGAGGAGAGGCTGACACCAGACGGACACCGTCACGAGGAGAGGCTGACACCAGACTGAAACCGTCACTAGCGAGGCTGACACCAGACTGACACCGTCACGAGGAGAGGCTGACACCAGACCGAAACCGTCACTAGCGAGGCTGACACCAGACGGACCCTGTCACGAGGAGAGGCTGACACCAGACTGACACCGTCACGAGGAGAGGCTGACACCAGACCGACACCGTCACGAGGAGAGGCTGACACCAGACCTACTCCGTCACTAGCGAGGCTGACACCAGACCGACCCCGTCACGAGGCGAGGATGACACCAGACCGACACCGTCACTAGCGAGGATGACACCAGACCGACACCGTCACGAGGCGAGGCTGACACCAGACCGACACCGTCACGAGGCGAGGCTGACACCAGACCGACCCCGTCACTAGCGAGGCTGACACCAGACGGACACCGTCACGAGGAGAGGCTGACACCAGACTGAAACCGTCACTAGCGAGGCTGACACCAGACTGACACCGTCACGAGGAGAGGCTGACACCAGACCGACCCCGTCACGAGGAGAGGCTGACACCAGACCGACCCCGTCACTAGCGAGGCTGACACCAGACTGACACCGTCACGAGGAGAGGCTGACACCAGACTGAAACCGTCACTAGTGAGGCTGACACCAGACTGACACCGTCACGAGGAGAGGCTGACACCAGACTGAAACCGTCACTAGCGAGGCTTACACCAGACCGACCCCGTCACGAGGAGAGGCTGACACCAGACCGACCCCGTCACGAGGAGAGGCTGACACCAGACGGACCCCGTCATGAGGAGAGGCTGACACCAGACCGACCCCGTCACGAGGAGAGGCTGACACCAGACCGACACCGTCACGAGGAGAGGCTGACACCAGACAGACCCCGTCACTAGCGAGGCTGACACCAGACTGACACCGTCACGAGGAGAGGCTGACACCAGACTGACACCGTCACGAGGAGAGGCTGACACCAGACTGAAACCGTCACTAGCGAGGCTGACACCAGACTGACACCGTCACGAGGAGAGGCTGACACCAGACTGAAACCGTCACTAGCGAGGCTGACACCAGACCGACCCCGTCACTAGCGAGGCTGACACCAGACTGACACCGTCACGAGGAGAGGCTGACACCAGACTGACACCGTCACGAGGAGAGGCTGACACCAGACTGAAACCGTCACTAGCGAGGCTGACACCAGACTGACACCGTCACGAGGAGAGGCTGACACCAGACTGACACCGTCACGAGGAGAGGCTGACACCAGACTGACACCGTCACTAGCGAGGCTGACACCAGACTGACACCGTCACTAGCGAGGCTGACACCAGACTGACACCGTCACGAGGAGAGGCTGACACCAGACCGAAACCGTCACTAGCGAGGCTGACACCAGACGGACCCTGTCACGAGGAGAGGCTGACACCAGACTGACACCGTCACGAGGAGAGGCTGACACCAGACCGACACCGTCACGAGGAGAGGCTGACACCAGACCGACTCCGTCACTAGCGAGGCTGACACCAGACCGACCCCGTCACGAGGCGAGGATGACACCAGACCGACACCGTCACTAGCGAGGATGACACCAGACCGACACCGTCACGAGGCGAGGCTGACACCAGACCGACACCGTCACGAGGCGAGGCTGACACCAGACCGACCCCGTCACTAGCGAGGCTGACACCAGACCGACCCCGTCACTAGCGAGGCTGACACCAGACGGACACCGTCACGAGGAGAGGCTGACACCAGACTGAAACAGTCACTAGCGAGGCTGACACCAGACTGACACCGTCACGAGGAGAGGCTGACACCAGACCGACCCCGTCACGAGGAGAGGCTGACACCAGACCGACCCCGTCACTAGCGAGGCTGACACCAGACTGACACCGTCACGAGGAGAGGCTGACACCAGACTGAAACCGTCACTAGCGAGGCTGACACCAGACTGACACCGTCACTAGCGAGGCTGACACCAGACTGACACCGTCACGAGGAGAGGCTGACACCAGACTGAAACCGTCACTAGCGAGGCTGACACCAGACCGACCCCGTCACGAGGAGAGGCTGACACCAGACCGACCCCGTCACGAGGAGAGGCTGACACCAGACCGACCCCGTCACGAGGAGAGGCTGACACCAGACCGACCCCGTCACTAGCGAGGCTGACACCAGACTGACACCGTCACGAGGAGAGGCTGACACCAGACTGAAACCGTCACTAGCGAGGCTGACACCAGACCGACCCCGTCACTAGCGAGGCTGACACCAGACTGACACCGTCACTAGCGAGGCTGACACCAGACCGACCCCGTCACTAGCGAGGCTGACACCAGACGGACACCGTCACGAGGAGAGGCTGACACCAGACTGAAACAGTCACTAGCGAGGCTGACACCAGACTGACACCGTCACGAGGAGAGGCTGACACCAGACCGACCCCGTCACGAGGAGAGGCTGACACCAGACCGACCCCGTCACTAGCGAGGCTGACACCAGACTGACACCGTCACGAGGAGAGGCTGACACCAGACTGAAACCGTCACTAGCGAGGCTGACACCAGACTGGCACCGTCACTAGCGAGGCTGACACCAGACTGACACCGTCACGAGGAGAGGCTGACACCAGACTGAAACCGTCACTAGCGAGGCTGACACCAGACCGACCCCGTCACGAGGAGAGGCTGACACCAGACCGACCCCGTCACGAGGAGAGGCTGACACCAGACCGACCCCGTCACGAGGAGAGGCTGACACCAGACCGATCCCGTCACTAGCGAGGCTGACACCAGACTGACACCGTCACGAGGAGAGGCTGACACCAGACGGACACCGTCACGAGGAGAGGCTGACACCAGACTGAAACCGTCACTAGCGAGGCTGACACCAGACTGACACCGTCACGAGGAGAGGCTGACACCAGACTGACACCGTCACGAGGAGAGGCTGACACCAGACTGACACCGTCACTAGCGAGGCTGACACCAGACTGACACCGTCACTAGCGAGGCTGACACCAGACTGACACCGTCACGAGGAGAGGCTGACACCAGACCGAAACCGTCACTAGCGAGGCTGACACCAGACGGACCCTGTCACGAGGAGAGGCTGACACCAGACCGACACCGTCACGAGGAGAGGCTGACACCAGACCGACACCGTCACGAGGAGAGGCTGACACCAGACCGACTCCGTCACTAGCGAGGCTGACACCAGACCGACCCCGTCACGAGGCGAGGATGACACCAGACCGACACCGTCACTAGCGAGGATGACACCAGACCGACACCGTCACGAGGCGAGGCTGACACCAGACCGACACCGTCACGAGGCGAGGCTGACACCAGACCGACCCCGTCACTAGCGAGGCTGACACCAGACCGACCCCGTCACTAGCGAGGCTGACACCAGACGGACACCGTCACGAGGAGAGGCTGACACCAGACTGAAACCGTCACTAGCGAGGCTGACACCAGACTGACACCGTCACGAGGAGAGGCTGACACCAGACTGACACCGTCACGAGGAGAGGCTGACACCAGACTGAAACCGTCACGAGGAGAGGCTGACACCAGACTGAAACCGTCACTAGCGAGGCTGACACCAGACTGACACCGTCACGAGGAGAGGCTGACACCAGACTGAAACCGTCACTAGCGAGGCTGACACCAGACTGACACCGTCACTAGCGAGGCTGACACCAGACTGACACCGTCACGAGGAGAGGCTGACACCAGACTGAAACCGTCACTAGCGAGGCTGACACCAGACCGACCCCGTCACGAGGAGAGGCTGACACCAGACGGACCCCGTCACGAGGAGAGGCTGACACCAGACGGACCCCGTCACGAGGAGAGGCTGACACCAGACCGACACCGTCACTAGCGAGGCTGACACCAGACTGACACCGTCACTAGCGAGGCTGACACCAGACCGACCCCGTCACGAGGAGAGGCTGACACCAGACCGACCCCGTCACGAGGAGAGGCTGACACCAGACCGACCCCGTCACGAGGAGAGGCTGACACCAGACGGACACCGTCACGAGGAGAGGCTGACACCAGACTGAAACCGTCACTAGCGAGGCTGACACCAGACTGACACCGTCACGAGGAGAGGCTGACACCAGACTGACCCCGTCACGAGGAGAGGCTGACACCAGACTGACACCGTCACGAGGAGAGGCTGACACCAGACTGAAACCGTCACTAGCGAGGCTGACACCAGACTGACACCGTCACGAGGAGAGGCTGACACCAGACTGACACCGTCACGAGGAGAGGCTGACACCAGACTGAAACCGTCACTAGCGAGGCTGACACCAGACTGACACCGTCACGAGGAGAGGCTGACACCAGACTGACACCGTCACGAGGAGAGGCTGACACCAGACTGAAACCGTCACTAGCGAGGCTGACACCAGACTGACACCGTCACGAGGAGAGGCTGACACCAGACTGACACCGTCACGAGGAGAGGCTGACACCAGACCGAAACCGTCACTAGCGAGGCTGACACCAGACGGACCCTGTCACGAGGAGAGGCTGACACCAGACCGACACCGTCACGAGGAGAGGCTGACACCAGACCGACACCGTCACGAGGAGAGGCTGACACCAGACCGACTCCGTCACTAGCGAGGCTGACACCAGACCGACCCCGTCACGAGGCGAGGATGACACCAGACCGACACCGTCACTAGCGAGGATGACACCAGACCGACACCGTCACGAGGCGAGGCTGACACCAGACCGACACCGTCACGAGACGAGGCTGACACCAGACCGACCCCGTCACTAGCGAGGCTGACACCAGACCGACCCCGTCACTAGCGAGGCTGACACCAGACGGACACCGTCACGAGGAGAGGCTGACACCAGACTGAAACCGTCACTAGCGAGGCTGACACCAGACTGAAACCGTCACGAGGAGAGGCTGACACCAGACTGACACCGTCACTAGCGAGGCTGACACCAGACTGACACCGTCACGAGGAGAGGCTGACACCAGACTGACACCGTCACGAGGAGAGGCTGACACCAGACTGACACCGTCACGAGGAGAGGCTGACACCAGACGGACCCCGTCACGAGGAGAGGCTGACACCAGACCGACACCGTCACGAGGAGAGGCTGACACCAGACCGACCCCGTCACGAGGAGAGGCTGACACCAGACCGATCCCGTCATTAGCGAGGCTGACACCAGACTGACACCGTCACGAGGAGAGGCTGACACCAGACGGACACCGTCACGAGGAGAGGCTGACACCAGACTGAAACCGTCACTAGCGAGGCTGACACCAGACGGACCCTGTCACGAGGAGAGGCTGACACCAGACCGACACCGTCACGAGGAGAGGCTGACACCAGACCGACACCGTCACGAGGAGAGGCTGACACCAGACCGACTCCGTCACTAGCGAGGCTGACACCAGACCGACCCCGTCACGAGGCGAGGATGACACCAGACCGACACCGTCACTAGCGAGGATGACACCAGACCGACACCGTCACGAGGCGAGGCTGACACCAGACAGACCCCGTCACTAGCGAGGCTGACACCAGACTGACACCGTCACGAGGAGAGGCTGACACCAGACTGACACCGTCACGAGGAGAGGCTGACACCAGACTGAAACCGTCACTAGCGAGGCTGACACCAGACTGACACCGTCACGAGGAGAGGCTGACACCAGACTGAAACCGTCACTAGCGAGGCTGACACCAGACCGACCCCGTCACTAGCGAGGCTGACACCAGACTGACACCGTCACGAGGAGAGGCTGACACCAGACTGACACCGTCACGAGGAGAGGCTGACACCAGACTGAAACCGTCACTAGCGAGGCTGACACCAGACTGACACCGTCACGAGGAGAGGCTGACACCAGACTGACACCGTCACGAGGAGAGGCTGACACCAGACTGACACCGTCACTAGCGAGGCTGACACCAGACTGACACCGTCACGAGGAGAGGCTGACACCAGACCGAAACCGTCACTAGCGAGGCTGACACCAGACCGAAACCGTCACTAGCGAGGCTGACACCAGACGGACCCTGTCACGAGGAGAGGCTGACACCAGACTGACACCGTCACGAGGAGAGGCTGACACCAGACCGACACCGTCACGAGGAGAGGCTGACACCAGACCGACTCCGTCACTAGCGAGGCTGACACCAGACCGACCCCGTCACGAGGCGAGGATGACACCAGACCGACACCGTCTCTAGCGAGGATGACACCAGACCGACACCGTCACGAGGCGAGGCTGACACCAGACCGACACCGTCACGAGGCGAGGCTGACACCAGACCGACCCCGTCACTAGCGAGGCTGACACCAGACCGACCCCGTCACTAGCGAGGCTGACACCAGACGGACACCGTCACGAGGAGAGGCTGACACCAGACTGAAACAGTCACTAGCGAGGCTGACACCAGACTGACACCGTCACGAGGAGAGGCTGACACCAGACCGACCCCGTCACGAGGAGAGGCTGACACCAGACCGACCCCGTCACTAGCGAGGCTGACACCAGACTGACACCGTCACGAGGAGAGGCTGACACCAGACTGAAACCGTCACTAGCGAGGCTGACACCAGACTGACACCGTCACTAGCGAGGCTGACACCAGACCGACCCCGTCACGAGGCGAGGATGACACCAGACCGACACCGTCACTAGCGAGGATGACACCAGACCGACACCGTCACGAGGCGAGGCTGACACCAGACCGACACCGTCACGAGGCGAGGCTGACACCAGACCGACCCCGTCACTAGCGAGGCTGACACCAGACCGACCCCGTCACTAGCGAGGCTGACACCAGACGGACACCGTCACGAGGAGAGGCTGACACCAGACTGAAACCGTCACTAGCGAGGCTGACACCAGACTGACACCGTCACGAGGAGAGGCTGACACCAGACTGACACCGTCACGAGGAGAGGCTGACACCAGACTGAAACCGTCACGAGGAGAGGCTGACACCAGACTGAAACCGTCACTAGCGAGGCTGACACCAGACTGACACCGTCACGAGGAGAGGCTGACACCAGACTGAAACCGTCACTAGCGAGGCTGACACCAGACTGACACCGTCACTAGCGAGGCTGACACCAGACTGACACCGTCACGAGGAGAGGCTGACACCAGACTGAAACCGTCACTAGCGAGGCTGACACCAGACCGACCCCGTCACGAGGAGAGGCTGACACCAGACCGACCCCGTCACGAGGAGAGGCTGACACCAGACGGACCCCGTCACGAGGAGAGGCTGACACCAGACCGACACCGTCACTAGCGAGGCTGACACCAGACTGACACCGTCACTAGCGAGGCTGACACCAGACTGACACCGTCACGAGGAGAGGCTGACACCAGACTGAAACCGTCACTAGCGAGGCTGACACCAGACCGACCCCGTCACGAGGAGAGGCTGACACCAGACCGACCCCGTCACGAGGAGAGGCTGACACCAGACCGACCCCGTCACGAGGAGAGGCTGACACCAGACGGACACCGTCACGAGGAGAGGCTGACACCAGACTGAAACCGTCACTAGCGAGGCTGACACCAGACTGACACCGTCACGAGGCGAGGCTGACACCAGACCGACCCCGTCACTAGCGAGGCTGACACCAGACGGACACCGTCACGAGGAGAGGCTGACACCAGACTGAAACCGTCACTAGCGAGGCTGACACCAGACTGACACCGTCACGAGGAGAGGCTGACACCAGACTGACCCCGTCACGAGGAGAGGCTGACACCAGACTGACACCGTCACGAGGAGAGGCTGACACCAGACTGAAACCGTCACTAGCGAGGCTGACACCAGACTGACACCGTCACGAGGAGAGGCTGACACCAGACTGACACCGTCACGAGGAGAGGCTGACACCAGACTGAAACCGTCACTAGCGAGGCTGACACCAGACTGACACCGTCACGAGGAGAGGCTGACACCAGACTGACACCGTCACGAGGAGAGGCTGACACCAGACCGAAACCGTCACTAGCGAGGCTGACACCAGACGGACCCTGTCACGAGCAGAGGCTGACACCAGACCGACACCGTCACGAGGAGAGGCTGACACCAGACCGACACCGTCACGAGGAGAGGCTGACACCAGACCGACTCCGTCACTAGCGAGGCTGACACCAGACCGACCCCGTCACTAGCGAGGCTGACACCAGACGGACACCGTCACGAGGAGAGGCTGACACCAGACTGAAACCGTCACTAGCGAGGCTGACACCAGACTGACACCGTCACGAGGAGAGGCTGAAACCAGACTGAAACCGTCACTAGCGAGGCTGACACCAGACTGACACCGTCACTAGCGAGGCTGACACCAGACTGACACCGTCACGAGGAGAGGCTGACACCAGACTGAAACCGTCACTAGCGAGGCTGACACCAGACCGACCCCGTCACGAGGAGAGGCTGACACCAGACCGACCCCGTCACGAGGAGAGGCTGACACCAGACGGACCCCGTCACGAGGAGAGGCTGACACCAGACCGACACCGTCACTAGCGAGGCTGACACCAGACTGACACCGTCACTAGCGAGGCTGACACCAGACTGACACCGTCACGAGGAGAGGCTGACACCAGACTGAAACCGTCACTAGCGAGGCTGACACCAGACCGACCCCGTCACGAGGAGAGGCTGACACCAGACCGACCCCGTCACGAGGAGAGGCTGACACCAGACCGACCCCGTCACGAGGAGAGGCTGACACCAGACGGACACCGTCACGAGGAGAGGCTGACACCAGACTGAAACCGTCTCTAGCGAGGCTGACACCAGACTGACACCGTCACGAGGCGAGGCTGACACCAGACCGACCCCGTCACTAGCGAGGCTGACACCAGACGGACACCGTCACGAGGAGAGGCTGACACCAGACTGAAACCGTCACTAGCGAGGCTGACACCAGACTGACACCGTCACGAGGAGAGGCTGACACCAGACTGACCCCGTCACGAGGAGAGGCTGACACCAGACTGACACCGTCACGAGGAGAGGCTGACACCAGACTGAAACCGTCACTAGCGAGGCTGACACCAGACTGACACCGTCACGAGGAGAGGCTGACACCAGACCGACCCCGTCACGAGGAGAGGCTGACACCAGACCGACCCCGTCACTAGCGAGGCTGACACCAGACTGACACCGTCACGAGGAGAGGCTGACACCAGACTGAAACCGTCACTAGCGAGGCTGACACCAGACTGACACCGTCACGAGGAGAGGCTGACACCAGACTGAAACCGTCACTAGCGAGGCTTACACCAGACCGACCCCGTCACGAGGAGAGGCTGACACCAGACCGACCCCGTCACGAGGAGAGGCTGACACCAGACGGACCCCGTCATGAGGAGAGGCTGACACCAGACCGACCCCGTCACGAGGAGAGGCTGACACCAGACCGACACCGTCACGAGGAGAGGCTGACACCAGACAGACCCCGTCACTAGCGAGGCTGACACCAGACTGACACCGTCACGAGGAGAGGCTGACACCAGACTGACACCGTCACGAGGAGAGGCTGACACCAGACTGAAACCGTCACTAGCGAGGCTGACACCAGACTGACACCGTCACGAGGAGAGGCTGACACCAGACTGAAACCGTCACTAGCGAGGCTGACACCAGACTGACACCGTCACTAGCGAGGCTGACACCAGACTGATACCGTCACGAGGAGAGGCTGACACCAGACTGAAACCGTCACTAGCGAGGCTGACACCAGACGGACCCTGTCACGAGGAGAGGCTGACACCAGACCGACCCCATCACGAGGAGAGGCTGACACCAGACGGAAACCGTCACGAGGAGAGGCTGACACCAGACCGACACCGTCACGAGGAGAGGCTGACACCAGACCGACCCCGTCACGAGGAGAGGCTGACACCAGACCGACCCCGTCACTAGCGAGGCTGACACCAGACGGACACCGTCACGAGGAGAGGCTGACACCAGACTGAAACCGTCACTAGCGAGGCTGACACCAGACTGACACCGTCACGAGGAGAGGCTGACACCAGACTGACACCGTCACGAGGAGAGGCTGACACCAGACTGAAACTGTCACTAGCGAGGCTGACACCAGACCGACCCCGTCACGAGGAGAGGCTGACACCAGACCGACCCCGTCACGAGGAGAGGCTGACACCAGACCGACACCGTCACGAGGAGAGGCTGACACCAGACCGACACCGTCACGAGGAGAGGCTGACACCAGACCGACCCCGTCACGAGGAGAGGCTGACACCAGACCGACCCCGTCACTAGCGAGGCTGACACCAGACTGACACCGTCACGAGGAGAGGCTGACACCAGACGGACACCGTCACGAGGAGAGGCTGACACCAGACTTAAACCGTCACTAGCGAGGCTGACACCAGACTGACACCGTCACGAGGCGAGGCTGACACCAGACCGACACCGTCACGAGGCGAGGCTGACACCAGACCGACCCCGTCACTAGCGAGGCTGACACCAGACCGACCCCGTCACTAGCGAGGCTGACACCAGACGGACACCGTCACGAGGAGAGGCTGACACCAGACTGAAACCGTCACTAGCGAGGCTGACACCAGACTGACACCGTCACGAGGAGAGGCTGACACCAGACCGACCCCGTCACGAGGAGAGGCTGACACCAGACTGACACCGTCACGAGGAGAGGCTGACACCAGACTGAAACCGTCACTAGCGAGGCTGACACCAGACTGACACCGTCACGAGGAGAGGCTGACACCAGACTGACACCGTCACGAGGAGAGGCTGACACCAGACTGAAACCGTCACTAGCGAGGCTGACACCAGACTGACACCGTCACGAGGAGAGGCTGACACCAGACTGACACCGTCACGAGGAGAGGCTGACACCAGACTGAAACCGTCACTAGCGAGGCTGACACCAGACTGACACCGTCACTAGCGAGGCTGACACCAGACTGACACCGTCACGAGGAGAGGCTGACACCAGACCGAAACCGTCACTAGCGAGGCTGACACCAGACGGACCCTGTCACGAGGAGAGGCTGACACCAGACCGACACCGTCACGAGGAGAGGCTGACACCAGACGGACCCCGTCATGAGGAGAGGCTGACACCAGACCGACCCCGTCACGAGGAGAGGCTGACACCAGACCGACACCGTCACGAGGAGAGGCTGACACCAGACAGACCCCGTCACTAGCGAGGCTGACACCAGACTGACACCGTCACGAGGAGAGGCTGACACCAGACTGACACCGTCACGAGGAGAGGCTGACACCAGACTGAAACCGTCACTAGCGAGGCTGACACCAGACTGACACCGTCACGAGGAGAGGCTGACACCAGACTGAAACCGTCACTAGCGAGGCTGACACCAGACTGACACCGTCACTAGCGAGGCTGACACCAGACTGATACCGTCACGAGGAGAGGCTGACACCAGACTGAAACCGTCACTAGCGAGGCTGACACCAGACGGACCCTGTCACGAGGAGAGGCTGACACCAGACCGACCCCATCACGAGGAGAGGCTGACACCAGACGGAAACCGTCACGAGGAGAGGCTGACACCAGACCGACACCGTCACGAGGAGAGGCTGACACCAGACCGACCCCGTCACGAGGAGAGGCTGACACCAGACCGACCCCGTCACTAGCGAGGCTGACACCAGACGGACACCGTCACGAGGAGAGGCTGACACCAGACTGAAACCGTCACTAGCGAGGCTGACACCAGACTGACACCGTCACGAGGAGAGGCTGACACCAGACTGACACCGTCACGAGGAGAGGCTGACACCAGACTGAAACTGTCACTAGCGAGGCTGACACCAGACCGACCCCGTCACGAGGAGAGGCTGACACCAGACCGACCCCGTCACGAGGAGAGGCTGACACCAGACGGACCCCGTCACGAGGAGAGGCTGACACCAGACCGACACCGTCACGAGGAGAGGCTGACACCAGACCGACCCCGTCACGAGGAGAGGCTGACACCAGACCGACCCCGTCACTAGCGAGGCTGACACCAGACTGACACCGTCACGAGGAGAGGCTGACACCAGACGGACACCGTCACGAGGAGAGGCTGACACCAGACTGAAACCGTCACTAGCGAGGCTGACACCAGACTGACACCGTCACGAGGCGAGGCTGACACCAGACCGACACCGTCACGAGGCGAGGCTGACACCAGACCGACCCCGTCACTAGCGAGGCTGACACCAGACCGACCCCGTCACTAGCGAGGCTGACACCAGACGGACACCGTCACGAGGAGAGGCTGACACCAGACTGAAACCGTCACTAGCGAGGCTGACACCAGACTGACACCGTCACGAGGAGAGGCTGACACCAGACCGACCCCGTCACGAGGAGAGGCTGACACCAGACTGACACCGTCACGAGGAGAGGCTGACACCAGACTGAAACCGTCACTAGCGAGGCTGACACCAGACTGACACCGTCACGAGGAGAGGCTGACACCAGACTGACACCGTCACGAGGAGAGGCTGACACCAGACTGAAACCGTCACTAGCGAGGCTGACACCGGACTGACACCGTCACGAGGAGAGGCTGACACCAGACTGACACCGTCACGAGGAGAGGCTGACACCAGACTGAAACCGTCACTAGCGAGGCTGACACCAGACTGACACCGTCACTAGCGAGGCTGACACCAGACTGACACCGTCACGAGGAGAGGCTGACACCAGACCGAAACCGTCACTAGCGAGGCTGACACCAGACGGACCCTGTCACGAGGAGAGGCTGACACCAGACCGACACCGTCACGAGGAGAGGCTGACACCAGACCGACCCCGTCACGAGGAGAGGCTGACACCAGACCGACTCCGTCACTAGCGAGGCTGACACCAGACCGACACCGTCACGAGGCGAGGCTGACACCAGACCGACACCGTCACGAGGCGAGGCTGACACCAGACCGACCCCGTCACTAGCGAGGCTGACACCAGACCGACCCCGTCACTAGCGAGGCTGACACCAGACGGACACCGTCACGAGGAGAGGCTGACACCAGACTGAAACCGTCACTAGCGAGGCTGACACCAGACTGACACCGTCACGAGGAGAGGCTGACACCAGACGGACCCCGTCACGAGGAGAGGCTGACACCAGACCGACCCCGTCACTAGCGAGGCTGACACCAGACTGACACCGTCACGAGGAGAGGCTGACACCAGACGGACACCGTCACGAGGAGAGGCTGACACCAGACTGAAACCGTCACTAGCGAGGCTGACACCAGACTGACACCGTCACGAGGAGAGGCTGACACCAGACCAAAACCGTCACTAGCGAGGCTGACACCAGACGGACCCTGTTACGAGGAGAGGCTGACACCAGACCGACACCGTCACGAGGAGAGGCTGACACCAGACCGACACCGTCACGAGGAGAGGCTGACACCAGACCGACTCCGTCACTAGCGAGGCTGACACCAGACCGACCCCGTCACGAGGCGAGGATGACACCAGACCGACACCGTCACTAGCGAGGCTGACACCAGACCGACCCCATCACTAGCGAGGCTGACACCAGACGGACACCGTCACGAGCAGAGGCTGACACCAGACTGAAACCGTCACTAGCGAGGCTGACACCAGACTGACACCGTCACGAGGAGAGGCTGACACCAGACCGACCCCGTCACTAGCGAGGCTGACACCAGACTGACACCGTCACGAGGAGAGGCTGACACCAGACTGAAACCGTCACTAGCGAGGCTGACACCAGACTGACACCGTCACTAGCGAGGCTGACACCAGACTGACACCGTCACGAGGAGAGGCTGACACCAGACTGAAACCGTCACTAGCGAGGCTGACACCAGACTGACACCGTCACTAGCGAGGCTGACACCAGACTGACACCGTCACGAGGAGAGGCTGACACCAGACTGAAACCGTCACTAGCGAGGCTGACACCAGACCGACCCCGTCACGAGGAGAGGCTGACACCAGACGGACCCCGTCACGAGGAGAGGCTGACACCAGACGGACCCCGTCACGAGGAGAGGCTGACACCAGACCGACCCCGTCACGAGGAGAGGCTGACACCAGACCGACCCCGTCACTAGCGAGGCTGACACCAGACTGACACCGTCACGAGGAGAGGCTGACACCAGACTGAAACCGTCACTAGCGAGGCTGACACCAGACTGACACCGTCACGAGGAGAGGCTGACACCAGACTGACACCGTCACTAGCGAGGCTGACACCAGACTGACACCGTCACTAGCGAGGCTGACACCAGACTGACACCGTCACGAGGAGAGGCTGACACCAGACCGAAACCGTCACTAGCGAGGCTGACACCAGACGGACCCTGTCACGAGGAGAGGCTGACACCAGACCTACACCGTCACGAGGAGAGGCTGACACCAGACCGACACCGTCACGAGGAGAGGCTGACACCAGACCGACTCCGTCACTAGCGAGGCTGACACCAGACCGACCCCGTCACGAGGCGAGGATGACACCAGACCGACACCGTCACTAGCGAGGATGACACCAGACCGACACCGTCACGAGGCGAGGCTGACACCAGACTGACACCGTCACGAGGCGAGGCTGACACCAGACCGACACCGTCACGAGGCGAGGCTGACACCAGACCGACCCCGTCACTAGCGAGGCTGACACCAGACCGACCCCGTCACTAGCGAGGCTGACACCAGACGGACACCGTCACGAGGAGAGGCTGACACCAGACTGAAACCGTCACTAGCGAGGCTGACACCAGACTGACACCGTCACGAGGAGAGGCTGACACCAGACTGACACCGTCACGAGGAGAGGCTGACACCAGACTGAAACCGTCACTAGCGAGGCTGACACCAGACTGACACCGTCACGAGGAGAGGCTGACACCAGACTGACACCGTCACGAGGAGAGGCTGACACCAGACTGAAACCGTCACTAGCGAGGCTGACACCAGACTGACACCGTCACGAGGAGAGCCTGACACCAGACTGAAACCGTCACTAGCGAGGCTGACACCAGACCGACCCCGTCACAAGGAGAGGCTGACACCAGACGGACCCCGTCACGAGGAGAGGCTGACACCAGACCGACACCGTCACGAGGAGAGGCTGACACCAGACCGACCCCGTCACGAGGAGAGGCTGACACCAGACCGACCGCGTCACTAGCGAGGCTGACACCAGACTGACACCGTCACGAGGAGAGGCTGACACCAGACGGACACCGTCATGAGGAGAGGCTGACACCAGACTGAAACCGTCACTAGCGAGGCTGACACCAGACGGACCCTGTCACGAGGAGAGGCTGACACCAGACTGAAACCGTCACTAGCGAGTCTGACACCAGACCGACCCCGTCACAAGGAGAGGCTGACACCAGACCGACCCCGTCACGAGGAGAGGCTGACACCAGACGGACCCCGTCACGAGGAGAGGCTGACACCAGACCGACACCGTCACGAGGAGAGGCTGACACCAGACCGACCCCGTCACGAGGAGAGGCTGACACCAGACCGACCCCGTCACTAGCGAGGCTGACACCAGACTGACACCGTCACGAGGAGAGGCTGACACCAGACGGACACCGTCACGAGGAGAGGCTGACACCAGACTGAAACCGTCACTAGCGAGGCTGACACCAGACTGACACCGTCACGAGGAGAGGCTGACACCAGACCGAAACCGTCACTAGCGAGGCTGACACCAGACGGACCCTGTTACGAGGAGAGGCTGACACCAGACCGACACCGTCACGAGGAGAGGCTGACACCAGACCGACACCGTCACGAGGAGAGGCTGACACCAGACCGACTCCGTCACTAGCGAGGCTGACACCAGACCGACCCCGTCACGAGGCGAGGATGACACCAGACTGACACCGTCACGAGGAGAGGCTGACACCAGACTGAAACCGTCACTAGCGAGGCTGACACCAGACTGACACCGTCACTAGCGAGGCTGACACCAGACTGACACCGTCACGAGGAGAGGCTGACACCAGACTGAAACCGTCACTAGCGAGGCTGACACCAGACCGACCCCGTCACGAGGAGAGGCTGACACCAGACCGACCCCGTCACTAGCGAGGCTGACACCAGACTGACACCGTCACGAGGAGAGGCTGACACCAGACTGAAACCGTCACTAGCGAGGCTGACACCAGACTGACACCGTCACTAGCGAGGCTGACACCAGACTGACACCGTCACGAGGAGAGGCTGACACCAGACTGAAACCGTCACTAGCGAGGCGGACACCAGACTGACACCGTCACTAGCGAGGCTGACACCAGACTGACACCGTCACGAGGAGAGGCTGACACCAGACTGAAACCGTCACTAGCGAGGCTGACACCAGACCGACCCCGTCACGAGGAGAGGCTGACACCAGACCGACCCCGTCACGAGGAGAGGCTGACACCAGACGGACCCCGTCACGAGGAGAGGCTGACACCAGACCGACCCCGTCACGAGGAGAGGCTGACACCAGACCGACCCCGTCACTAGCGAGGCTGACACCAGACTGACACCGTCACGAGGAGAGGCTGACACCAGACGGACACCGTCACGAGGAGAGGCTGACACCAGACTGAAACCGTCACTAGCGAGGCTGACACCAGACTGACACCGTCACGAGGAGAGGCTGACACCAGACTGACACCGTCACTAGCGAGGCTGACACCAGACTGACACCGTCACTAGCGAGGCTGACACCAGACTGACACCGTCACGAGGAGAGGCTGACACCAGACCGAAACCGTCACTAGCGAGGCTGACACCAGACGGACCCTGTCACGAGGAGAGGCTGACACCAGACCTACACCGTCACGAGGAGAGGCTGACACCAGACCGACACCGTCACGAGGAGAGGCTGACACCAGACCGACTCCGTCACTAGCGAGGCTGACACCAGACCGACCCCGTCACGAGGCGAGGATGACACCAGACCGACATCGTCACTAGCGAGGATGACACCAGACCAACACCGTCACGAGGCGAGGCTGACACCAGACCGACACCGTCACGAGGCGAGGCTGACACCAGACCGACCCCGTCACTAGCGAGGCTGACACCAGACCGACCCCGTCACTAGCGAGGCTGACACCAGACGGACACCGTCACGAGGAGAGGCTGACACCAGACTGAAACCGTCACTAGCGAGGCAGACACCAGACTGACACCGTCACGAGGAGAGGCTGACACCAGACTGACACCGTCACGAGGAGAGGCTGACACCAGACTGAAACCGTCACTAGCGAGGCTGACACCAGACTGACACCGTCACGAGGAGAGGCTGACACCAGACGGACACCGTCACGAGGAGAGGCTGACACCAGACTGAAACCGTCACTAGCGAGGCTGACACCAGACCGACACCGTCACGAGGAGAGGCTGAAACCAGACCGACCCCGTCACGAGGAGAGGCTGACACCAGACCGACCCCGTCACTAGCGAGGCTGAAACCAGACTGACACCGTCACGAGGAGAGGCTGACACCAGACTGACACCGTCACGAGGAGAGGCTGACACCAGACCGACCCCGTCACGAGGAGAGGCTGACACCAGACCGACCCCGTCACTAGCGAGGCTGACACCAGACTGACACCGTCACGAGGAGAGGCTGACACCAGACGGACACCGTCACGAGGAGAGGCTGACACCAGACTGAAACCGTCACTAGCGAGGCTGACACCAGACTGACACCGTCACGAGGAGAGGCTGACACCAGACTGACACCGTCACGAGGAGAGGCTGACACCAGACTGACACCGTCACGAGGAGAGGCTGACACCAGACTGAAACCGTCACTAGCGAGGCTGACACCAGACTGACACCGTCACGAGGAGAGGCTGACACCAGACTGACACCGTCACTAGCGAGGCTGACACCAGACTGACACCGTCACTAGCGAGGCTGACACCAGACTGACACCGTCACGAGGAGAGGCTGACACCAGACCGAAACCGTCACTAGCGAGGCTGACACCAGACGGACCCTGTCACGAGGAGAGGCTGACACCAGACCGACACCGTCACGAGGAGAGGCTGACACCAGACCGACACCGTCACGAGGAGAGGCTGACACCAGACCGACTCCGTCACTAGCGAGGCTGACACCAGACCGACCCCGTCACGAGGCGAGGATGACACCAGACCGACACCGTCACTAGCGAGGATGACACCAGACCGACACCTTCACGAGGCGAGGCTGACACCAGACCGACACCGTCACGAGGCGAGGCTGACACCAGACCGACCCCGTCACTAGCGAGGCTGACACCAGACCGACCCCGTCACTAGCGAGGCTGACACCAGACCGACCCCGTCACTAGCGAGGCTGACACCAGACGGACACCGTCACGAGGAGAGGCTGACACCAGACTGAAACCGTCACTAGCGAGGCTGACACCAGACTGACACCGTCACGAGGAGAGGCTGACACCAGACTGACACCGTCACGAGGAGAGGCTGACACCAGACTGAAACCGTCACTAGCGAGGCTGACACCAGACTGACACCGTCACGAGGAGAGGCTGACACCAGACTGACACCGTCACGAGGAGAGGCTGACACCAGACTGAAACCATCACTAGCGAGGCTGACACCAGACCGACACCGTCACGAGGAGAGGCTGACACCAGACCGACCCCGTCACGAGGAGAGGCTGACACCAGACCGACCCCGTCACTAGCGAGGCTGACACCAGACTGACACCGTCACGAGGAGAGGCTGACACCAGACGGACACCGTCACGAGGAGAGGCTGACACCAGACTGAAACCGTCACTAGCGAGGCTGACACCAGACTGACACCGTCACGAGGAGAGGCTGACACCAGACTGACACCGTCACGAGGAGAGGCTGACACCAGACTGAAACCGTCACTAGCGAGGCTGACACCAGACTGACACCGTCACGAGGAGAGGCTGACACCAGACTGACACCGTCACGAGGAGAGGCTGACACCAGACTGACACCGTCACTAGCGAGGCTGACACCAGACTGACACTGTCACCAGGAGAGGCTGACACCAGACTGAAACCGTCACTAGCGAGGCTGAAACCAGACGGACACTGTCACGAGGAGAGGCTGACACCAGACCGACACCGTCACGAGGAGAGGCTGACACCAGAAAGACACCGTCACGAGGAGAGGCTGACACCAGACCGACTCCGTCACTAGCGAGGCTGACACCAGACCGACCCCGTCACGAGGCGAGGATGACACCAGACCGACACCGTCACTAGCGAGGATGACACCAGACCGACACCGTCACGAGGCGAGGCTGACACCAGACCGACACCGTCACGAGGCGAGGCTGACACCAGACCGACCCCGTCACTGCGAGGCTGACACCAGACCGACCCCGTCACTAGCGAGGCTGACACCAGACGGACACCGTCACGAGGAGAGGCTGACACCAGACTGAAACCGTCACTAGCGAGGCTGACACCAGACTGACACCGTCACGAGGAGAGGCTGACACCAGACTGACACCGTCACGAGGAGAGGCTGACACCAGACTGACACCGTCACGAGGAGAGGCTGACACCAGACTGAAACCGTCACTAGCGAGGCTGACACCAGACTGACACCGTCACGAGGAGAGGCTGACACCAGACTGAAACCGTCACTAGCGAGGCTGACACCAGACTGACACCGTCACGAGGAGAGGCTGACACCAGACTGACACCGTCACTAGCGAGGCTGACACCAGACTGACACCGTCACTAGCGAGGCTGACACCAGACTGACACCGTCACGAGGAGAGGCTGACACCAGACCGAAACCGTCACTAGCGAGGCTGACACCAGACGGACCCTTTCACGAGGAGAGGCTGACACCAGACGGACCCTTTCACGAGGAGAGGCTGACACCAGACCGACACCGTCACGAGGAGAGGCTGACACCAGACCGACTCCGTCACTAGCGAGGCTGACACCAGACCGACCCCGTCACGAGGCGAGGATGACACCAGACCGACACCGTCACTAGCGAGGATGACACCAGACCGACACCGTCACGAGGCGAGGCTGACACCAGACCGACACCGTCACGAGGCGAGGCTGACACCAGACCGACCCCGTCACTAGCGAGGCTGACACCAGACCGACCCCGTCACTAGCGAGGCTGACACCAGACGGACACCGTCACGAGGAGAGGCTGACACCAGACTGAAACCGTCACTAGCGAGGCTGACACCAGACCGACCCCGTCACGAGGCGAGGCTGACACCAGACCGACCCCGTCACTAGCGAGGCTGACACCAGACGGACACCGTCACGAGGAGAGGCTGACACCAGACTGAAACCGTCACTAGCGAGGCTGACACCAGACTGACACCGTCACGAGGAGAGGCTGACACCAGACTGACACCGTCACGAGGAGAGGCTGACACCAGACTGACACCGTCACTAGCGAGGCTGACACCAGACTGACACCGTCACTAGCGAGGCTGACACCAGACTGACACCGTCACGAGGAGAGGCTGACACCAGACCGAAACCGTCACTAGCGAGGCTGACACCAGACGGACCCTGTCACGAGGAGAGGCTGACACCAGACCGACACCGTCACGAGGAGAGGCTGACACCAGACTGACACCGTCACGAGGAGAGGCTGACACCAGACTGACTCCGTCACTAGCGAGGCTGACACCAGACCGACCCCGTCACGAGGCGAGGATGACACCAGACCGACACCGTCACTAGCGAGGATGACACCAGACCGACCCCGTCACTAGCGAGGCTGACACCAGACCGACCCAGTCACTAGCGAGGCTGACACCAGACGGACACCGTCACGAGGAGAGGCTGACACCAGACTGAAACCGTCACTAGCGAGGCTGACACCAGACTGACACCGTCACGAGGAGAGGCTGACACCAGACTGACACCGTCACGAGGAGAGGCTGACACCAGACTGAAACCGTCACTAGCGAGGCTGACACCAGACCGACCCCGTCACGAGGAGAGGCTGACACCAGACTGAAACCGTCACTAGCGAGGCTGACACCAGACTGACACCGTCACGAGGAGAGGCTGACACCAGACTGACACCGTCACGAGGAGAGGCTGACACCAGACTGACACCGTCACTAGCGAGGCTGACACCAGACTGACACCGTCACTAGCGAGGCTGACACCAGACTGACACCGTCACGAGGAGAGGCTGACACCAGACCGAAACCGTCACTAGCGAGGCTGACACCAGACTGACACCGTCACGAGGAGAGGCTGACACCAGACTGACACCGTCACTAGCGAGGCTGACACCAGACTGACACCGTCACTAGCGAGGCTGACACCAGACTGACACGGTCACGAGGAGAGGCTGACACCAGACCGAAACCGTCACTAGCGAGGCTGACACCAGACGGACCCTGTCACGAGGAGAGGCTGACACCAGACCGACACCGTCACGAGGAGAGGCTGACACCAGACCGACACCGTCACGAGGAGAGGCTGACACCAGACCGACTCCGTCACTAGCGAGGCTGACACCAGACCGACCCCGTCACGAGGCGAGGATGACACCAGACCGACACCGTCACTAGCGAGGATGACACCAGACCGACACCGTCACGAGGCGAGGCTGACACCAGACCGACACCGTCACGAGGCGAGGCTGACACCAGACCGACCCCGTCACTAGCGAGGCTGACACCAGACAGACCCCGTCACTAGCGAGGCTGACACCAGACGGACACCGTCACGAGGAGAGGCTGACACCAGACTGAAACCGTTACTAGCGAGGCTGACACCAGACTGACACCGTCACGAGGAGAGGCTGACACCAGACTGACACCGTCACGAGGAGAGGCTGACACCAGACTGACACCGTCACTAGCGAGGCTGACACCAGACTGACACCGTCACTAGCGAAGCTAACACCAGACTGACACGGTCACGAGGAGAGGCTGACACCAGACCGAAACCGTCACTAGCGAGGCTGACACCAGACGGACCCTGTCACGAGGAGAGGCTGACACCAGACCGACACCGTCACGAGGAGAGGCTGACACCAGACCGACACCGTCACGAGGAGAGGCTGACACCAGACCGACTCCGTCACTAGCGAGGCTGACACCAGACCGACCCCGTCACGAGGCGAGGATGACACCAGACCGACACCGTCACTAGCGAGGATGACACCAGACCGACACCGTCACGAGGCGAGGCTGACACCAGACCGACACCGTCACGAGGCGAGGCTGACACCAGACCGACCCCGTCACTAGCGAGGCTGACACCAGACAGACCCCGTCACTAGCGAGGCTGACACCAGACGGACACCGTCACGAGGAGAGGCTGACACCAGACTGAAACCGTCACTAGCGAGGCTGACACCAGACTGACACCGTCACGAGGAGAGGCTGACACCAGACTGACACCGTCACTAGCGAGGCTGACACCAGACTGACACCGTCACGAGGAGAGGCTGACACCAGACGGACACCGTCACGAGGAGAGGCTGACACCAGACTGAAACCGTCACTAGCGAGGCTGACACCAGACTGACACCGTCACGAGGAGAGGCTGACACCAGACTGACACCGTCACGAGGAGAGGCTGACACCAGACTGACACCGTCACTAGCGAGGCTGACACCAGACTGACACCGTCACTAGCGAGGCTGACACCAGACTGACACGGTCACGAGGAGAGGCTGACACCAGACCGAAACCGTCACTAGCGAGGCTGACACCAGACGGACCCTGTCACGAGGAGAGGCTGACACCAGACCGACACCGTCACGAGGAGAGGCTGACACCAGACCGACACCGTCACGAGGAGAGGCTGACACCAGACCGACTCCGTCACTAGCGAGGCTGACACCAGACCGACCCCGTCACGAGGCGAGGATGACACCAGACCGACACCGTCACTAGCGAGGATGACACCAGACCGGCACCGTCACGAGGCGAGGCTGACACCAGACCGACACCGTCACGAGGCGAGGCTGACACCAGACCGACCCCGTCACTAGCGAGGCTGACACCAGACAGACCCCGTCACTAGCGAGGCTGACACCAGACGGACACCGTCACGAGGAGAGGCTGACACCAGACTGAAACCGTCACTAGCGAGGCTGACACCAGACTGACACCGTTACGAGGAGAGGCTGACACCAGACTGACACCGTCACGAGGAGAGGCTGACACCAGACTGAAACCGTCACTAGCGAGGCTGACACCAGACTGACACTGTCACGAGGAGAGGCTGACACCAGACTGACACCGTCACGAGGAGAGGCTGACACCAGACTGAAACCGTCACTAGCGAGGCTGACACCAGACTGACACCGTCACGAGGAGAGGCTGACACCAGACTGAAACCGTCACTAGCGAGGCTGACACCAGACTGACACCGTCACTAGCGAGGCTGACACCAGACTGACACCGTCACGAGGAGAGGCTGACACCAGACTGAAACCGTCACTAGCGAGGCTGACACCAGACCGACCCCGTCACGAGGAGAGGCTGACACCAGACCGACCCCGTCACGAGGAGAGGCTGACACCAGACCGACCCCGTCACGAGGAGAGGCTGACACCAGACCGACACCGTCACGAGGAGAGGCTGACACCAGACCGACCCCGTCACGAGGAGAGGCTGACACCAGACCGACCCCGTCACGAGGAGAGGCTGACACCAGACGGACACCGTCACGAGGAGAGGCTGACACCAGACGGACACCGTCACGAGGAGAGGCTGACACCAGACTGAAACCGTCACTAGCGAGGCTGACACCAGACTGACACCGTCACGAGGAGAGGCTGACACCAGACTGACACCGTCACGAGGAGAGGCTGACACCAGACTGACACCGTCACTAGCGAGGCTGACACCAGACTGACACCGTCACTAGCGAGGCTGACACCAGACTGACACCGTCACGAGGAGAGGCTGACACCAGACCGAAACCGTCACTAGCGAGGCTGACACCAGACGGACCCTGTCACGAGGAGAGGCTGACACCAGACCGACACCGTCAAGAGGAGAGGCTGACACCAGACCGACTCCGTCACTAGCGAGGCTGACACCAGACCGACCCCGTCACGAGGCGAGGATGACACCAGACCGACACCGTCACTAGCGAGGATGACACCAGACCGACACCGTCACGAGGCGAGGCTGACACCAGACCGACACCGTCACGAGGCGAGGCTGACACCAGACCGACCCCGTCACTAGCGAGGCTGACACCAGACCGACCCCGTCACTAGCGAGGCTGACACCAGACGGACACCGTCACGAGGAGAGGCTGACACCAGACTGAAACCATCACTAGCGAGGCTGACACCAGACCGACCCCGTCACGAGGAGAGGCTGACACCAGACCGACCCCGTCACGAGGAGAGGCTGACACCAGACGAACCCCTTCACGAGGAGAGGCTGACACCAGACCGACACCGTCACGAGGAGAGGCTGACACCAGACCGACCCCGTCACGAGGAAAGGCTGACACCAGACCGACCCCGTCACTAGCGAGGCTGACACCAGACTGACACCGTCACGAGGAGAGGCTGACACCAGACGGACACCGTCACGAGGAGAGGCTGACACCAGACTGAAACCGTCACTAGCGAGGCTGACACCAGACTGACACCGTCACGAGGAGAGGCTGACACCAGACTGACACCGTCACGAGGAGAGGCTGACACCAGACTGACACCGTCACTAGCGAGGCTGACACCAGACTGACACCGTCACTAGCGAGGCTGACACCAGACTGACACCGTCACGAGGAGAGGCTGACACCAGACCGAAACCGTCACTAGCGAGGCTGACACCAGACGGACCCTGTCACGAGGAGAGGCTGACACCAGACCGACACCGTCACGAGGAGAGGCTGACACCAGACCGACACCGTCACGAGGAGAGGCTGACACCAGACTGACCCCGTCACGAGGCGAGGATGACACCAGACCGACACCGTCACTAGCGAGGATGACACCAGACCGACCCCGTCACTAGCGAGGCTGACACCAGACCGACCCAGTCACTAGCGAGGCTGACACCAGACGGACACCGTCACGAGGAGAGGCTGACACCAGACTGAAACCGTCACTAGCGAGGCTGACACCAGACTGACACCGTCACGAGGAGAGGCTGACACCAGACTGACACCGTCACGAGGAGAGGCTGACACCAGACTGAAACCGTCACTAGCGAGGCTGACACCAGACTGACACCGTCACGAGGAGAGGCTGACACCAGACTGACACCGTCACGAGGAGAGGCTGACACCAGACTGACACCGTCACTAGCGAGGCTGACACCAGACTGACACCGTCACGAGGAGAGGCTGACACCAGACTGAAACCGTCACTAGCGAGGATGACACCAGACTGACACCGTCACGAGGAGAGGCTGACACCAGACTGAAACCGTCACTAGCGAGGCTGACACCAGACTGACACCGTCACTAGCGAGGCTGACACCAGACTGACACCGTCACAAGGAGAGGCTGACACCAGACTGAAACCGTCACTAGCGAGGCTGACACCAGACCAACCCCGTCACGAGGAGAGGCTGACACCAGACCGACCCCGTCACGAGGAGAGGCTGACACCAGACTGAAACCGTCACTAGCGAGGCTGACACCAGACTGACACCGTCACGAGGAGAGGCTGACACCAGACTGACACCGTCACGAGGAGAGGCTGACACCAGACTGACACCGTCACTAGCGAGGCTGACACCAGACTGACACCGTCACTAGCGAGGCTGACACCAGACTGACACCGTCACGAGGAGAGGCTGACACCAGACTGAAACCGTCACTAGCGAGGCTGACACCAGACTGACACCGTCACTAGCGAGGCTGACACCAGACTGACACCGTCACGAGGAGAGGCTGACACCAGACTGAAACCGTCACTAGCGAGGCTGACACCAGACCGACCCCGTCACGAGGAGAGGCTGACACCAGACCGACCCCGTCACGAGGAGAGGCTGACACCAGACGGACCCCGTCACGAGGAGAGGCTGACACCAGACGGACCCCGTCACGAGGAGAGGCTGACACCAGACCGACACCGTCACGAGGAGAGGCTGACACCAGACCAACACCGTCACGAGGAGAGGCTGACACCAGACCGACCCCGTCACTAGCGAGGCAGACACCAGACTGACACCGTCACGAGGAGAGGCTGACACCAGACTGAAACCGTCACTAGCGAGGCTGACACCAGACCGACCCCGTCACGAGGAGAGGCTGACACCAGACCGACCCCGTCACGAGGAGAGGCTGACACCAGACCGACACCGTCACGAGGAGAGGCTGACACCAGACCGACCCCGTCACTAGCGTGGCTGACACCAGACCGACCCCGTCACGAGGCGAGGATGACACCAGACCGACCCCGTCACTAGTGAGGCTGACACCAGACAGACCCCGTCACTAGCGAGGCTGACACCAGACGGACACCGTCACGAGGAGAGGCTGACACCAGACTGAAACCGTCACTAGCGAGGCTGACACCAGACTGACACCGTCACGAGGAGAGGCTGACACCAGACTGACACCGTCACTAGCGAGGCTGACACCAGACTGACACCGTCACGAGGAGAGGCTGACACCAGACTGAAACCGTCACGAGGAGAGGCTGACACCAGACTGAAACCGTCACTAGCGAATCTGACACCAGACTGACACCGTCACGAGGAGAGGCTGACACCAGACTGAAACCGTCACTAGCGAGGCTGACACCAGACCGACCCCGTCACGAGGAGAGGCTGACACCAGACCGACCCAGTCACGAGGAGAGGCTGACACCAGACTGACCCCGTCACGAGGAGAGGCTGACACCAGACCGACACCGTCACGAGGAGAGGCTGACACCAGACCGACCCCGTCACGAGGAGAGGCTGACACCAGACCGACCCCGTCACTAGCGAGGCTGACACCAGACTGACACCGTCACGAGGAGAGGCTGACACCAGACGGACACCGTCACGAGGAGAGGCTGACACCAGACTGAAACCGTCACTAGCGAGGCTGACACCAGACTGACACCGTCACGAGGAGAGGCTGACACCAGACTGACACCGTCACGAGGAGAGGCTGACACCAGACTGACACCGTCACTAGCGAGGCTGACACCAGACTGACACCGTCACTAGCGAGGCTGACACCAGACTGACACGGTCACGAGGAGAGGCTGACACCAGACCGAAACCGTCACTAGCGAGGCTGACACCAGACGGACCCTGTCACGAGGAGAGGCTGACACCAGACCGACACCGTCACGAGGAGAGGCTGACACCAGACCGACACCGTCACGAGGAGAGGCTGACACCAGACCGACTCCGTCACTAGCGAGGCTGACACCAGACCGACCCCGTCACGAGGCGAGGATGACACCAGACCGACACCGTCACTAGCGAGGATGACACCAGACCGGCACCGTCACGAGGCGAGGCTGACACCAGACCGACACCGTCACGAGGCGAGGCTGACACCAGACCGACCCCGTCACTAGCGAGGCTGACACCAGACAGACCCCGTCACTAGCGAGGCTGACACCAGACGGACACCGTCACGAGGAGAGGCTGACACCAGACTGAAACCGTCACTAGCGAGGCTGACACCAGACTGACACCGTTACGAGGAGAGGCTGACACCAGACTGACACCGTCACGAGGAGAGGCTGACACCAGACTGAAACCGTCACTAGCGAGGCTGACACCAGACTGACACTGTCACGAGGAGAGGCTGACACCAGACTGACACCGTCACGAGGAGAGGCTGACACCAGACTGAAACCGTCACTAGCGAGGCTGACACCAGACTGACACCGTCACGAGGAGAGGCTGACACCAGACTGAAACCGTCACTAGCGAGGCTGACACCAGACTGACACCGTCACTAGCGAGGCTGACACCAGACTGACACCGTCACGAGGAGAGGCTGACACCAGACTGAAACCGTCACTAGCGAGGCTGACACCAGACCGACCCCGTCACGAGGAGAGGCTGACACCAGACCGACCCCGTCACGAGGAGAGGCTGACACCAGACTGACCCCGTCACGAGGAGAGGCTGACACCAGACCGACACCGTCACGAGGAGAGGCTGACACCAGACCGACCCCGTCACGAGGAGAGGCTGACACCAGACTGAAACCGTCACTAGCGAGGCTGACACCAGACTGACACCGTCACGAGGAGAGGCTGACACCAGACGGACACCGTCACGAGGAGAGGCTGACACCAGACTGAAACCGTTACTAGCGAGGCTGACACCAGACTGACACCGTCACGAGGAGAGGCTGACACCAGACTGACACCGTCACGAGGAGAGGCTGACACCAGACTGACACCGTCACTAGCGAGGCTGACACCAGACTGACACCGTCACTAGCGAAGCTGACACCAGACTGACACCGTCACTAGCGAGGCTGACACCAGACTGACACCGTCACGAGGAGAGGCTGACACCAGACCGAAACCGTCACTAGCGAGGCTGACACCAGACGGACCCTGTCACGAGGAGAGGCTGACACCAGACCGACACCGTCAAGAGGAGAGGCTGACACCAGACCGACTCCGTCACTAGCGAGGCTGACACCAGACCGACCCCGTCACGAGGCGAGGATGACACCAGACCGACACCGTCACTAGCGAGGATGACACCAGACCGACACCGTCACGAGGCGAGGCTGACACCAGACCGACACCGTCACGAGGCGATGCTGACACCAGACCGACCCCGTCACTAGCGAGGCTGACACCAGACCGACCCCGTCACTAGCGAGGCTGACACCAGACGGACACCGTCACGAGGAGAGGCTGACACCAGACTGAAACCGTCACTAGCGAGGCTGACACCAGACCGACCCCGTCACGAGGAGAGGCTGACACCAGACCGACCCCGTCACGAGGAGAGGCTGACACCAGACGAACCCCTTCACGAGGAGAGGCTGACACCAGACCGACACCGTCACGAGGAGAGGCTGACACCAGACCGACCCCGTCACGAGGAAAGGCTGACACCAGACCGACCCCGTCACTAGCGAGGCTGACACCAGACTGACACCGTCACGAGGAGAGGCTGACACCAGACGGACACCGTCACGAGGAGAGGCTGACACCAGACTGAAACCGTCACTAGCGAGGCTGACACCAGACTGACACCGTCACGAGGAGAGGCTGACACCAGACTGACACCGTCACGAGGAGAGGCTGACACCAGACTGACACCGTCACTAGCGAGGCTGACACCAGACTGACACCGTCACTAGCGAGGCTGACACCAGACTGACACCGTCACGAGGAGAGGCTGACACCAGACCGAAACCGTCACTAGCGAGGCTGACACCAGACGGACCCTGTCACGAGGAGAGGCTGACACCAGACCGACACCGTCACGAGGAGAGGCTGACACCAGACCGACACCGTCACGAGGAGAGGCTGACACCAGACTGACCCCGTCACGAGGCGAGGATGACACCAGACCGACACCGTCACTAGCGAGGATGACACCAGACCGACCCCGTCACTAGCGAGGCTGACACCAGACCGACCCAGTCACTAGCGAGGCTGACACCAGACGGACACCGTCACGAGGAGAGGCTGACACCAGACTGAAACCGTCACTAGCGAGGCTGACACCAGACTGACACCGTCACGAGGAGAGGCTGACACCAGACTGACACCGTCACGAGGAGAGGCTGACACCAGACTGAAACCGTCACTAGCGAGGCTGACACCAGACTGACACCGTCACGAGGAGAGGCTGACACCAGACTGACACCGTCACGAGGAGAGGCTGACACCAGACTGACACCGTCACTAGCGAGGCTGACACCAGACTGACACCGTCACGAGGAGAGGCTGACACCAGACTGAAACCGTCACTAGCGAGGATGACACCAGACTGACACCGTCACGAGGAGAGGCTGACACCAGACTGAAACCGTCACTAGCGAGGCTGACACCAGACTGACACCGTCACTAGCGAGGCTGACACCAGACTGACACCGTCACAAGGAGAGGCTGACACCAGACTGAAACCGTCACTAGCGAGGCTGACACCAGACCAACCCCGTCACGAGGAGAGGCTGACACCAGACAGACCCCGTCACGAGGAGAGGCTGACACCAGACTGAAACCGTCACTAGCGAGGCTGACACCAGACTGACACCGTCACGAGGAGAGGCTGACACCAGACTGACACCGTCACGAGGAGAGGCTGACACCAGACTGACACCGTCACTAGCGAGGCTGACACCAGACTGACACCGTCACTAGCGAGGCTGACACCAGACTGACACCGTCACGAGGAGAGGCTGACACCAGACTGAAACCGTCACTAGCGAGGCTGACACCAGACTGACACCGTCACTAGCGAGGCTGACACCAGACTGACACCGTCACGAGGAGAGGCTGACACCAGACTGAAACCGTCACTAGCGAGGCTGACACCAGACCGACCCCGTCACGAGGAGAGGCTGACACCAGACCGACCCCGTCACGAGGAGAGGCTGACACCAGACGGACCCCGTCACGAGGAGAGGCTGACACCAGACGGACCCCGTCACGAGGAGAGGCTGACACCAGACCGACACCGTCACGAGGAGAGGCTGACACCAGACCGACCCCGTCACTAGCGAGGCAGACACCAGACTGACACCGTCACGAGGAGAGGCTGACACCAGACTGAAACCGTCACTAGCGAGGCTGACACCAGACCGACCCCGTCACGAGGAGAGGCTGACACCAGACCGACCCCGTCACGAGGAGAGGCTGACACCAGACCGACACCGTCACGAGGAGAGGCTGACACCAGACCGACCCCGTCACTAGCGTGGCTGACACCAGACCGACCCCGTCACGAGGCGAGGATGACACCAGACCGACACCGTCACGAGGAGAGGCTGACACCAGACTGAAACCGTCACTAGCGAGGCTGACACCAGACTGACACCGTCACGAGGAGAGGCTGACACAAGACCGACACCGTCACGAGGAGAGGCTGACACCAGACTGAAACCGTCACTAGCGAGGCTGACACCAGACTGACACCGTCACTAGCGAGGCTGACACCAGACCGACACCGTCACGAGGAGAGGCTGAAACCAGACCGAAACCGTAACTAGCGAGGCTGAAACCAGACCGACCCCCGTCACGAGGAGAGGCTGACACCAGACCGACCCCGTCACGAGGAGAGGCTGACACCAGACCGACACCGTCACGAGGAGAGGCTGACACCAGACCGACCCCGTCACGAGGCGAGGATGACAACAGACCGACACCGTCACTAGCGAGCATAACACCAGACCGACACCGTCACGAGGCGAGGCTGACACCAGACTGAAACCGTCACTAGCGAGGCTGACACCAGACCGACACCGTCACGAGGCGAGGCTGACACCAGACCGACACCGTCACGAGGCGAGGCTGACACCAGACCGACACCGTCACGAGGCGAGGCTGACACCAGACCGACCCCGTCACGAGGCGAGGATGACCCCAGACCGACACCTTCACTAGCGAGGATGACACCAGACCGACACCGTCACGAGGAGAGGCTGACACCAGACCGAAACCGTCACTAGCGAGGCTGACACAAGACCGACCCCCGTCTCGAGGAGAGGCTGACACCAAACCGACCCCGTCACGAGGAGAGGCTGACACCAGACCGACACCGTCACTAGCGAGGATGACACCAGACCGACACCGTCACCAGGCGAGGATGACACCAGACCGACACCGTCACTAGCGAGGATGACACCAGACCGACCCCCGTCACGAGGAGAGGCTGACACCAGACCGACCCCGTCACGAGGAGAGGCTGACACCAGACCGACACCGTCACTAGCGAGGCTGACACCAGACCGACACCGTCACGAGGCGAGGCTGACACCAGACCGACCCCGTCACGAGGAGAGGCTGACACCAGACCGACCCCATCACGAGGAGAGGCTGACACCAGACGGACCCCGTCACGAGGAGAGGCTGACACCAGACCGACACCGTCACGAGGAGAGGCTGACACCAGACCGACCCCGTCACTAGCGTGGCTGACACCAGACCGACCCCGTCACGAGGCGAGGATGACACCAGACCGACACCGTCACTAGCGAGGATGACACCAGACCGACACCGTCACGAGGAGAGGCTGACACCAGACTGAAACCGTCACTAGCGAGGCTGACACCAGACTGACACCGTCACGAGGAGAGGCTGACACCAGACTGAAACCGTCACTAGCGAGGCTGACACCAGACTGACACCGTCACTAGAAAGGCTGACACCAGACTGACACCGTCACGAGGAGAGGCTGACACCAGACTGAAACCGTCACTAGCGAGGCTGACACCAGACGGACCCCGTCACGAGGAGAGGCTGACACCAGACCGACCACGTCACGAGGAGAGGCTGACACCAGACCGACCCCGTCACGAGGAGAGGCTGACACCAGACGGACCCCGTCACGAGGAGAGGCTGACACCAGACCGACACCGTCACGAGGAGAGGCTGACACCAGACCGACCCCGTCACGAGGAGAGGCTGACACCAGACCGACCCCGTCACTAGCGAGGCTGACACCAGACTGACACCGTCACGAGGAGAGGCTGACACCAGACGGACACCGTCACGAGGAGAGGCTGACACCAGACTGAAACCGTCACTAGCGAGGCTGACACCAGACTGACACCGTCACGAGGAGAGGCTGACACCAGACTGACACCGTCACTAGCGAGGCTGACACCAGACTGACACCGTCACTAGCGAGGCTGACACCAGACTGACACCGTCACGAGGAGAGGCTGACACCAGACCGAAACCGTCACTAGCGAGGCTGACACCAGACGGACCCTGTCACGAGGAGAGGCTGACACCAGACCGACACCGTCACGAGGAGAGGCTGACACCAGACCGACACCGTCACGAGGAGAGGCTGACACCAGACCGACTCCGTCACTAGCGAGGCTGACACCAGACCGACCCCGTCACGAGGCGAGGATGACACCAGACCGACACCGTCACTAGCGAGGATGACACCAGACCGACACCGTCACGAGGCGAGGCTGACACCAGACCGACACCGTCACGAGGCGAGGCTGACACCAGACCGACCCCGTCACTAGCGAGGCTGACACCAGACCGACCCCGTCACTAGCGAGGCTGACACCAGACGGACACCGTCACGAGGAGAGGCTGACACCAGACGGACACCGTCACGAGGAGAGGCTGACACCAGACTGAAACCGTCACTAGCGAGGCTGACACCAGACTGACACCGTCACGAGGAGAGGCTGACACCAGACTGACACCGTCACGAGGAGAGGCTGACACCAGACTGACACCGTCACTAGCGAGGCTGACACCAGACTGACACCGTCACTAGCGAGGCTGACACCAGACTGACACCGTCACGAGGAGAGGCTGACACCAGACCGAAACCGTCACTAGCGAGGCTGACACCAGACGGACCCTGTCACGAGGAGAGGCTGACACCAGACCGACACCGTCACGAGGAGAGGCTGACACCAGACCGACACCATCACGAGGAGAGGCTGACACCAGACCGACTCCGTCACTAGCGAGGCTGACACCAGACCGACCCCGTCACGAGGCGAGGATGACACCAGACCTACACCGTCACTAGCGAGGATGACACCAGACCGACACCGTCACGAGGCGAGGCTGACACCAGACCGACACCGTCACGAGGCGAGGCTGACACCAGACCGACCCCGTCACTAGCGAGGCTGACACCAGACCGACCCGTCACTAGCGAGGCTGACACCAGACGGACACCGTCACGAGGAGAGGCTGACACCAGACTGAAACCGTCACTAGCGAGGCTGACACCAGACTGACACCGTCACGAGGAGAGGCTGACACCAGACTGACACCGTCACGAGGAGAGGCTGACACCAGACCGACCCCGTCACTAGCGAGGCTGACACCAGACTGACACCGTCACGAGGAGAGGCTGACACCAGACTGAAACCGTCACTAGCGAGGCTGACACCAGACTGACACCGTCACTAGCGAGGCTGACACCAGACTGACACCGTCACGAGGAGAGGCTGACACCAGACTGAAACCGTCACTAGCGAGGCTGACACCAGACCGACCCCGTCACGAGGAGAGGCTGACACCAGACCGACCCCGTCACGAGGAGAGGCTGACACCAGACCGACCCCGTCACGAGGAGAGGCTGACACCAGACGGACCCCGTCACGAGGAGAGGCTGACACCAGACCGACACCGTCACGAGGAGAGGCTGACACCAGACCGACCCCGTCACGAGGAGAGGCTGACACCAGACCGACCCCGTCACTAGCGAGGCTGACACCAGACTGACACCGTCACGAGGAGAGGCTGACACCAGACCGACACCGTCACGAGGAGAGGCTGACACCAGACCGACCCCGTCACGAGGCGAGGATGACACCAGACCGACACCGTCACTAGCGAGGATGACACCAGACCGACACCGTCACGAGGCGAGGCTGACACCAGACCGACACCGTCACGAGGCGAGGCTGACACCAGACCGACCCCGTCACTAGCGAGGCTGACACCAGACGGACACCGTCACGAGGAGAGGCTGACACCAAACCGACCCCGTCACGAGGAGAGGCTGACACCAGACCGACACCGTCACTAGCGAGGATGACACCAGACCGACACCGTCACGAGGCGAGGATGACACCAGACCGACACCGTCACTAGCGAGGATGACACCAGACCGACCCCCGTCACGAGGAGAGGCTGACACCAGACCGACCCCGTCACGAGGAGAGGCTGACACCAGACCGACACCGTCACTAGCGAGGCTGACACCAGACCGACACCGTCACTAGCGAGGCTGACACCAGACCGACCCCGTCACGAGGAGAGGCTGACACCAGACCGACCCCGTCACGAGGAGAGGCTGACACCAGACGGACCCCGTCACGAGGAGAGGCTGACACCAGACCGACACTGTCACGAGGAGAGGCTGACACCAGACTGAAACCGTCACTAGCGAGGCTGACACCAGACCGACACCGTCACGAGGAGAGGCTGACACCAGACCGACCCCGTCACTAGCGAGGCTGACACCAGACCGACCCCGTCACGAGGCGAGGATGACACCAGACCGACACCGTCACTAGCGAGGATGACACCAGACCAATACCGTCACGAGGCGAGGCTGACACCAGACCGACACCGTCACGAGGAGAGGCTGACACCAGACTGAAACCGTCACTAGCGAGGCTGACACCAGACCGACACCGTCACGAGGAGAGGCTGACACCAGACCGAAACTGTCACTAGCGAGGCTGACACCAGACCGACCCCCGTCACGAGGAGAGGCTGACACCAGACCGACCCCGTCACGAGGAGAGGCTGACACCAGACCGACCCCGTCACTAGCGAGGCTGACACCAGACCGACCCCGTCACGAGGCGAGGATAACACCAGACCGACACCGTCACTAGCGAGGCTGACACCAGACCGACACCGTCACGAGGCGAGGCTGACACCAGACCGACCCCGTCACAAGGAGAGGCTAACACCAGACCGACCCCGTCACTAGCGAGGCTGACACCAGACCGACCCCGTCACGAGGCGAGGCTGACACCAGACCGACACCGTCACGAGGCGAGGCTGACACCAGACCGACACAGTCACAAGGAGAGGCTGACACCAGACCGACCCCGTCACTAGCGAGGCTGACACCAGACCGACCCCGTCACGAGGCGAGGATGACACCAGACCGACACCGTCACTAGCGAGGATGACACCAGACCGACACCGTCACGAGGCGAGGCTGACACCAGACCGACACCGTCACGAGGCGAGGCTGACACCAGACCGACACCGTCACGAGGCGAGGCTGACACCAGACCGACACAGTCACGAGGCGAGGCTGACACCAGACCGACACCGTCACGAGGCGAGGCTGACACCAGACCGACCCCGTCACTAGCGAGGCTGACACCAGACCGACCCCGTCACTAGCGAGGCTGACACCAGACCGACACGGTTACGAGGAGAGGCTGACACCAGACTGAAACCGTCACTAGCGAGGCTGACACCAGACTGACACCGTCACGAGGAGAGGCTGACACCAGACTGACACCGTCACGAGGAGAGGCTGACACCAGACTGAAACCGTCACTAGCGAGGCTGACACCAGACTGACACCGTCACTAGCGAGTCTGACACCAGACCGACACCGTCACGAGGAGAGGCTGACACCAGACCGAAACCGTCACTAGCGAGGCTGACACCAGACCGACCCCCGTCACGAGGAGAGGCTGACACCAGACCGACCCCGTCACGAGGAGAGGCTGACACCAGACCGAAACCATCACTAGCGTTGCTGACACCAGACCGACCCCCGTCACGAGGAGAGGCTGACACCAGACCGACCCCGTCACGAGGAGAGGCTGACACCAGACCGACACCGTCACTAGCGAGGCTGACACCAGACCGACACCGTCACGAGGCGAGGCTGACACCAGACCGACCCCGTCACAAGGAGAGGCTAACACCAGACCGACCCCGTCACTAGCGAGGCTGACACCAGACCGACCCCGTCACGAGGCGAGGCTGACACCAGACCGACACCGTCACGAGGCGAGGCTGACACCAGACCGACACAGTCACAAGGAGAGGCTGACACCAGACCGACCCCGTCACTAGCGAGGCTGACACCAGACCGACCCCGTCACGAGGCGAGGATGACACCAGACCGACACCGTCACTAGCGAGGATGACACCAGACCGACACCGTCACGAGGCGAGGCTTACACCAGACCGACACCGTCACGAGGCGAGGCTGACACCAGACCGACACCGTCACGAGGCGAGGCTGACACCAGACCGACACAGTCACGAGGCGAGGCTGACACCAGACCGACACCGTCACGAGGCGAGGCTGACACCAGACCGACCCCGTCACTAGCGAGGCTGACACCAGACCGACCCCGTCACTAGCGAGGCTGACACCAGACCGACACGGTTACGAGGAGAGGCTGACACCAGACTGAAACCGTCACTAGCGAGGCTGACACCAGACTGACACCGTCACGAGGAGAGGCTGACACCAGACTGACACCGTCACGAGGAGAGGCTGACACCAGACTGAAACCGTCACTAGCGAGTCTGACACCAGACCGACACCGTCACGAGGAGAGGCTGACACCAGACCGAAACCGTCACTAGCGAGGCTGACACCAGACCGACCCCCGTCACGAGGAGAGGCTGACACCAGACCGACCCCGTCACGAGGAGAGGCTGACACCAGACCGACACCGTCACTAGCGAGGATGACACCAGACCGACACCGTCACGAGGCGAGGATGACACCAGACCGACACCGTCACTAGCGAGGATGACACCAGACCGACCCCCGTCACGAGGAGAGGCTGACACCAGACCGACCCCGTCACGAGGAGAGGCTGACACCAGACCGACACCGTCACGAGGCGAGGCTGACACCAGACCGACCCCGTCACTAGCGAGGCAGACACCAGACTGACACCGTCACGAGGAGAGGCTGACACCAGACTGAAACCGTCACTAGCGAGGCTGACACCTGACCGACCCCGTCACTAGCGAGGCTGACACCAGACCGACCCCGTCACGAGGCGAGGCTGACACCAGACTGACACCGTCACGAGGAGAGGCTGACACCAGACCGACCCCGTCACTAGCGAGGCTGACACCAGACCGACCCCGTCACGAGGAGAGGATGACACCAGACCGACACCGTCACGAGGCGAGGCTGACACCAGACCGACCCCGTCACTAGCGAGGCTGACACCAGTCCGACCCCGTCACTAGCGAGGCTGACACCAGACCGACACCGTCACGAGGAGAGGCTGACACCAGACTGAAACCGTCACTAGCGAGGCTGACACCAGACTGACACCGTCACGAGGAGAGGCTGACACCAGACTGACACCATCACGATGAGAGGCTGACACCAGACTGAAACCGTCACTAGCGAGGCTGACACCAGACTGACACCGTCACTAGCGAGGCTGACACCAGACCGACACCGTCACGAGGCGAGGCTGACACCAGACCGACCCCGTCACGAGGAGAGGCTAACACCAGACCGACCCCGTCACTAGCGAGGCTGACACCAGACCGACACCGTCACGAGGCGAGGATGACACCAGACCGACACCGTCACAAGGCGAGGCTGACACCAGACCGACCCCGTCACTAGCGAGGCTGACACCAGACTGACACCGTCACGAGGAGAGGCTGACACCAGACTGAAACCGTCACTAGCGAGGCTGACACCAGACCGACCCCGTCACGAGGAGAGGCTGACACCAGACCGACCCCGTCACGAGGAGAGGCTGACACCAGACCGACACCGTCACGAGGAGAGGCTGACACCAGACCGACACCGTCACTAGCGAGGCTGACACCAGACCGACCCCCGTCACGAGGAGAGGCTGACAAAAAAAAAACCGACCCCGTCACGAGGAGAGGCTGACACCAGACCGACCCCGTCACGAGGAGAGGCTGACACCAGACCGACACCGTCACGAGGAGAGGCTGACACCAGACCGACACCGTCACGAGGAGAGGCTGACACCAGACCGACCCCGTCACTAGCGAGGCTGACACCAGACCGACCCCGTCACGAGGCGAGGATGAAACCAGATCGACACCGTCACGAGGCGAGGCTGACACCAGACCGAACCCGTCACTAGCGAGGCAGACACCAGACTGACACCGTCACTAGCGAGGCTGACACCAGACCAACACCGTCACGAGGAGAGGCTGACACCAGACCGAAACCGTCACTAGCGAGGCTGACACCAGACCGACCCCCGTCACGAGGAGAGGCTGACACCAAACCGACCCCGTCACGAGGAGAGGCTGACACCAGACCGACACCGTCACGAGGAGAGGCTGACACCAGACCGACCCCGTCACGAGGAGAGGCTGACACCAGACCGACACAGTCACGAGGAGAGGCTGACACCAGACCGACCCCGTCACTAGCGAGGCTGACACCAGACCGACCCCGTCACGAGGCGAGGATGACAATAGACCGACACCGTCACTAGCAAGGATGACACCAGACCGACACCGTCACGAGGCGAGGCTGACACCAGACCGACACCGTCACGAGGCGAGGCTGACACCAGACCGACACCGTCACGAGGCGAGGCTGACACCAGACCGACACAGTCACGAGGCGAGGCTGACACCAGACCGACACCGTCACGAGGCGAGGCTGACACCAGACCGACCCCGTCACTAGCGAGGCTGACACCAGACCGACCCCGTCACTAGCGAGGCTGACACCAGACCGACACGGTTACGAGGAGAGGCTGACACCAGACTGAAACCGTCACTAGCGAGGCTGACACCAGACTGACACCGTCACGAGGAGAGGCTGACACCAGACTGACACCGTCACGAGGAGAGGCTGACACCAGACTGAAACCGTCACTAGCGAGGCTGACACCAGACTGACACCGTCACTAGCGAGGCTGACACCAGACCGACACCGTCACGAGGAGAGGCTGACACCAGACCGAAACCGTCACTAGCGAGGCTGACACCAGACCGACCCCCGTCACGAGGAGAGGCTGACACCAGACCGACCCCGTCACGAGGAGAGGCTGACACCAGACCGACACCGTCACTAGCGAGGATGACACCAGACCGACACCGTCACGAGGCGAGGATGACACCAGACCGACACCGTCACTAGCGAGGATGACACCAGACCGACCCCGTCACGAGGAGAGGCTGACACCAGACCGACACCGTCACGAGGCGAGGCTGACACCAGACCGACCCCGTCACTAGCGAGGCAGACACCAGACTGACACCGTCACGAGGAGAGGCTGACACCAGACTGAAACCGTCACTAGCGAGGCTGACACCAGACCGACCCCGTCACTAGCGAGGCTGACACCAGACCGACCCCGTCATGAGGCGAGGCTGACACCAGACCGACACCGTCACGAGGAGAGACTGAAACCGTCACTAGCGAGGCTGACACCAGACTGACACCGTCACGAGGAGAGGCTGACACCAGACTGACACCATCACGATGAGAGGCTGACACCAGACTGAAACCGTCACTAGCGAGGCTGACACCAGACTGACACCGTCACTAGCGAGGCTGACACCAGACCGACACCGTCACGAGGAGAGGCTGACACCAGACCGAAACCATCACTAGCGTTGCTGACACCAGACCGACCCCCGTCACGAGGAGAGGCTGACACCAGACCGACCCCGTCACGAGGAGAGGCTGACACCAGACCGACACCGTCACTAGCGAGGCTGACACCAGACCGACACCGTCACGAGGCGAGGCTGACACCAGACCGACCCCGTCACGAGGAGAGGCTAACACCAGACCGACCCCGTCACTAGCGAGGCTGACACCAGACCGACCCCGTCACGAGGCGAGGATGACACCAGACCGACACCGTCACTAGCGAGGATGACACCAGACCGACACCGTCACGAGGCGAGGATGACACCAGACCGACACCGTCACAAGGCGAGGCTGACACCAGACCGACCCCGTCACTAGCGAGGCTGACACCAGACTGACACCGTCACGAGGAGAGGCTGACACCAGACTGAAACCGTCACTAGCGAGGCTGACACCAGACCGACCCCGTCACGAGGAGAGGCTGACACCAGACCGACCCCGTCACGAGGAGAGGCTGACACCAGACCGACACCGTCACGAGGAGAGGCTGACACCAGACCGACACCGTCACGAGGCGAGGCTGACACCAGACCGACCCCGTCACTAGCGAGGCAGACACCAGACTGACACCGTCACGAGGAGAGGCTGACACCAGACTGAAACCGTCACTAGCGAGGCTGACACCAGACCGACCCCGTCACTAGCGAGGCTGACACCAGACCGACCCCGTCACGAGGCGAGGCTGACACCAGACCGACACCGTCACGAGGAGAGACTGAAACCGTCACTAGCGAGGCTGACACCAGACTGACACCGTCACGAGGAGAGGCTGACACCAGACTGACACCATCACGATGAGAGGCTGACACCAGACTGAAACCGTCACTAGCGAGGCTGACACCAGACTGACACCGTCACTAGCGAGGCTGACACCAGACCGACACCGTCACGAGGAGAGGCTGACACCAGACCGAAACCATCACTAGCGTTGCTGACACCAGACCGACCCCCGTCACGAGGAGAGGCTGACACCAGACCGACCCCGTCACGAGGAGAGGCTGACACCAGACCGACACCGTCACTAGCGAGGCTGACACCAGACCGACACCGTCACGAGGCGAGGCTGACACCAGACCGACCCCGTCACGAGGAGAGGCTAACACCAGACCGACCCCGTCACTAGCGAGGCTGACACCAGACCGACCCCGTCACGAGGCGAGGATGACACCAGACCGACACCGTCACTAGCGAGGATGACACCAGACCGACACCGTCACGAGGCGAGGATGACACCAGACCGACACCGTCACAAGGCGAGGCTGACACCAGACCGACCCCGTCACTAGCGAGGCTGACACCAGACTGACACCGTCACGAGGAGAGGCTGACACCAGACTGAAACCGTCACTAGCGAGGCTGACACCAGACCGACCCCGTCACGAGGAGAGGCTGACACCAGACCGACCCCGTCACGAGGAGAGGCTGACACCAGACCGACACCGTCACGAGGAGAGGCTGACACCAGACCGACACCGTCACGAGGAGAGGCTGACACCAGACCGACCCCGTCACTAGCGAGGCTGACACCAGACCGACCCCGTCACGAGGCGAGGATGACACCAGATCGACACCGTAAAAGAGGCGAAGCTGACACCAGACCGACACTGTCACGAGGCGAGGCTGACACCAGACCGACCCCGTCACTAGCGAGGCTGACACCAGACCGACCCCGTCACTAGCGAGGCTGACACCAGACCGACACCGTCACGAGGAGAGGCTGACACCAGACCGACACCATCACGAGGAGAGGCTGACACCAGACCGACACCGTCACGAGGCGAGGCTGACACCAGACCGACACCGTCACGAGGCGAGGCTGACACCAGACCGACCCCGTCACGAGGCGAGGATGACCCCAGACCGACACCGTCACTAGCGAGGATGACACCAGACCGACACCGTCACGAGGAGAGGCTGACACCAGACCGAAACCGTCACTAGCGAGGCTGACACCAGACCGACCCCCATCACGAGGAGAGGCTGACACCAAACCGACCCCGTCACGAGGAGAGGCTGACACCAGACCGACACCGTCACTAGCGAGGATGACACCAGACCGACACCGTCACGAGGCGAGGATGACACCAGACCGACACCGTCACTAGCGAGGATGACACCAGACCGACCCCCGTCACGAGGAGAGGCTAACACCAGACCGACCCCGTCACGAGGAGAGGCTGACACCAGACTGAAACCGTCACTAGCGAGGCTGACACCAGACCGACCCCGTCACGAGGAGAGGCTGACACCAGACCGACCCCGTCACGAGGAGAGGCTGACACAAGACCGACACCGTCACGAGGAGAGGCTGACACCAGACCGACACCGTCACTAGCGAGGATGACACCAGACCGACACCGTCACGAGGCGAGGCTGACACCAGACCGACACCGTCACTAGCGAGGATGACACCAGACCGACCCCCGTCACGAGGAGAGGCTAACACCAGACCGACCCCGTCACGAGGAGAGGCTGACACCAGACTGAAACCGTCACTAGCGAGGCTGACACCAGACCGACCCCGTCACGAGGAGAGGCTGACACCAGACCGACCCCGTCACGAGGAGAGGCTGACACAAGACCGACACCGTCACGAGGAGAGGCTGACACCAGAACCGACACCGTCACTAGCGAGGATGACACCAGACCGACACCGTCACGAGGCGAGGCTGACACCAGACCGACACCGTCACGAGGCGAGGCTGACACCAGACCGACACCGTCACGAGGCGAGGCTGACACCCAGACCGACCCCGTCACTAGCGAGGCTGACACCAGACCGACCCCGTCACTAGCGAGGCTGACACCAGACCGACACCGTCACGAGGCGAGGCTGACACCAGACTGATACCGTCACTAGCGAGGCTGACACCAGAATGACACCATCACGATGAGAGGCCTGACACCAGACTGAAACCGTCACTAGCGAGGCTGACACCAGACTGACACCGTCACTAGCGAGGCTGACACCAGACCGACACCGTTCACGAGGAGAGGCTGACACCAGACCGACACCGTCACTAGCGAGGCTGACACCAGACCGACACCGTCACGAGGCGAGGCTGACACCAGACCGACCCCGTCACGAGGAGAGGCTAACACCAGACCGACCCCGTCACTAGCGAGGCTGACACCAGACCGACCCCGTCACGAGGCGAGGATGACACCAGACCGACACCGTCACTAGCGAGGATGACACCAGACCGACACCGTCACGAGGCGAGGATGACACCAGACCGACACCGTCACAAGGCGAGGCTGACACCAGACCGACCCCGTCACTAGCGAGGCTGACACCAGACTGACACCGTCACGAGGAGAGGCTGACACCAGACTGAAACCGTCACTAGCGAGGCTGACACCAGACCGACCCCGTCACGAGGAGAGGCTGACACCAGACCGACACCGTCACGAGGAGAGGCTGACACCAGACCGACTCCGTCACGAGGAGAGGCTGACACCAGACTGACACCGTCACGAGGAGAGGCTGACACCAGACCGACTCCGTCACGAGGAGAGGGCTGACACCAGACTGACACCGTCACGAGGAGAGGCTGACACCAGACTGAAACCGTCACTAGCGAGGCTGACACCAGACCGACCCCATCACGAGGCGAGGATGACACCAGACCGACACCGTCACTAGCGAGGATGACACCAGACCGACACCGTCACGAGGCGAGGCTGACACCAGACCGACACCGTCACGAGGCGAGGCTGACACCAGACCGACCCCTTCACTAGCGAGGCTGACACCAGACCGACCCCGTCACTAGCGAGGCTGACACCAGACGGACACCGTCACGAGGAGAGGCTGACACCAGACTGACACCGTCACGAGGAGAGGCTGACACCAGACTGACACCGTCACGAGGAGAGGCTGACACAAGACCGACACCGTCACGAGGAGAGGCTGACACCAGACCGACCCCGTCACGAGGAGAGGCTGACACCAGACCGACCCCGTCACTAGCGAGGCTGACACCAGACTGACACCGTCACGAGGAGAGGCTGACACCAGACGGACACCGTCACGAGGAGAGGCTGACACCAGACTGAAACCGTCACTAGCGAGGCTGACACCAGACTGACACCGTCACGAGGAGAGGCTGACACCAGACTGACACCGTCACGAGGAGAGGCTGACACCAGACTGAAACCGTCACTAGCGAGGCTGACACCAGACTGACACCGTCACTAGCGAGGCTGACACCAGACCGACACCGTCACGAGGAGAGGCTGACACCAGACCGACACCGTCACTAGCGAGGCTGACACCAGACCGACACCGTCACGAGGCGAGGCTGACACCAGACCGACCCCGTCACGAGGAGAGGCTAACACCAGACCGACCCCGTCACTAGCGAGGCTGACACCAGACCGACCCCGTCACGAGGCGAGGATGACACCAGACCGACACCGTCACTAGCGAGGATGACACCAGACCGACACCGTCACGAGGCGAGGATGACACCAGACCGACACCGTCACAAGGCGAGGCTGACACCAGACCGACCCCGTCACTAGCGAGGCTGACACCAGACTGACACCGTCACGAGGAGAGGCTGACACCAGACTGAAACCGTCACTAGCGAGGCTGACACCAGACCGACCCCGTCACGAGGAGAGGCTGACACCAGACCGACACCGTCACGAGGAGAGGCTGACACCAGACCGACTCCGTCACGAGGAGAGGCTGACACCAGACTGACACCGTCACGAGGAGAGGCTGACACCAGACCGACTCCGTCACGAGGAGAGGCTGACACCAGACTGACACCGTCACGAGGAGAGGCTGACACCAGACTGAAACCGTCACTAGCGAGGCTGACACCAGACCGACCCCATCACGAGGCGAGGATGACACCAGACCGACACCGTCACTAGCGAGGATGACACCAGACCGACACCGTCACGAGGCGAGGCTGACACCAGACCGACCCCGTCACTAGCGAGGCTGACACCAGACGGACACCGTCACGAGGAGAGGCTGACACCAGACTGACACCGTCACGAGGAGAGGCTGACACCAGACTGACACCGTCACGAGGAGAGGCTGACACAAGACCGACACCGTCACGAGGAGAGGCTGACACCAGACCGACCCCGTCACGAGAGAGGCTGACACCAGACCGACCCCGTCACTAGCGAGGCTGACACCAGACTGACACCGTCACGAGGAGAGGCTGACACCAGACGGACACCGTCACGAGGAGAGGCTGACACCAGACTGAAACCGTCACTAGCGAGGCTGACACCAGACTGACACCGTCACGAGGAGAGGCTGACACCAGACTGACACCGTCACGAGGAGAGGGCTGACACCAGACTGACACCGTCACTAGCGAGGCTGACACCAGACTGACACCGTCACTAGCGAGGCTGACACCAGACTGACACCGTCACGAGGAGAGGCTGACACCAGACCGACTCCATCACTAGCGAGACTGACACCAGACCGACCCCGTCACGAGGCGAGGATGACACCAGACTGACACCGTCACGAGGAGAGGCTGACACCAGACTGAAACCGTCACTAGCGAGGCTGGACACCAGACTGACACCGTCACTAGCGAGGCTGACACCAGACCGACCCCGTCACTAGCGAGGCTGACACCAGACGGACACCGTCACGAGGAGAGGCTGACACCAGACCGACACCGTCACTAGCGAGGCTGACACCAGACTGACACCGTCACTAGCGAGGCTGACACCAGACTGACACCGTCACTAGCGAGGGCTGACACCAGACTGACACCGTCACGAGGAGAAGCTGACACCAGACCGAAACCGTCACTAGCGAGGCTGACACCAGACGGACCCTGTCACGAGGAGAGGCTGACACCAGACTGAAACCGTCACTAGCGAGGCTGACACCAGACTGACACCGTCACTAGCGAGGCTGACACCAGACTGACACCGTCACTAGCGAGGCTGACACCAGACTGACACCGTCACGAGGAGAGGCTGACACCAGACTGAAACCGTCACTAGCGAGGCTGACACCAGACTGACACCGTCACTAGCGAGGCTGACACCAGACTGACACCGTCACTAGCGAGGCTGACACCAGACTGACACCGTCACGAGGAGAAGCTGACACCAGACCGAAACCGTCACTAGCGAGGCTGACACCAGACGGACCCTGTCACGAGGAGAGGCTGACACCAGACTGAAACCGTCACTAGCGAGGCTGACACCAGACTGACACCGTCACTAGCGAGGCTGACACCAGACTGACACCGTCACTAGCGAGGCTGACACCAGACTGACACCGTCACGAGGAGAGGCTGACACCAGACTGAAACCGTCACTAGCGAGGCTGACACCAGACGGACCCCGTCACGAGGACAGGCTGACACCAGACCGACACCGTCACGAGGAGAGGCTGACACCAGACCGACCCCGTCACGAGGAGAGGCTGACACCAGACTGAAACCGTCACTAGCGAGGCTGACACCAGACTGACACCGTCACGAGGAGAGGCTGACACCAGACTGACACCGTCACGAGGCGAGGCTGACACCAGACTGAAACCGTCACTAGCGAGGCTGACACCAGACTGACACCGTCACTAGCGAGGCTGACACCAGACTGACACCGTCACGAGGAGAGGCTGACACCAGACCGAAACCGTCACTAGCGAGGCTGACACCAGACGGACCCTGTCACGAGGAGAGGCTGACACCAGACCGACACCGTCACGAGGAGAGGCTGACACCAGACCGACACCGTCACGAGGAGAGGCTGACACCAGACCGACTCCGTCACTAGCGAGGCTGACACCAGATCGACCCCGTCACGAGGCGAGGATGACACCAGACCGACACCGTCACTAGCGAGGATGACACCAGACCGACACCGTCACGAGGCGAGGCTGACACCAGACCGACACTGTCACGAGGCGAGGCTGACACCAGACCGACCCCGTCACTAGCGAGGCTGACACCAGACCGACACCGTCACGAGGAGAGGCTGACACCTGACCGACACCGTCACGAGGCGAGGCTGACACCAGACCGACCCCGTCACTAGCGAGGCTGACACCAGACCGACCCCGTCACTAGCGAGGCTGACACCAGACGGACACCGTCACGAGGAGAGGCTGACACCAGACTGAAACCGTCACTAGCGAGGCTTACACCAGACTGACACCGTCACGAGGAGAGGCTGACACCAGACTGACACCGTCATGAGGAGAGGCTGACACCAGACTGAAACCGTCACTAGCGAGGCTGACACCAGACTGACACCGTCACGAGGAGAGGCTGACACCAGACCGACCCCGTCACGAGGAGAGGCTGACACCAGACCGACCCCGTCACTAGCGAGGCTGACACCAGACTGACACCGTCACGTGGAGAGGCTGACACCAGACTGAAACCGTCACTAGCGAGGCTGACACCAGACTGACACCGTCACTAGCGAGGCTGACACCAGACTGACACCGTCACGAGGAGAGGCTGACACCAGACCGACCCCGTCACGAGGAGAGGCTGACACCAGACTGACCCCGTCACTAGCGAGGCTGACACCAGACTGACACCGTCACGAGGAGAGGATGACACCAGACGGACACCGTCACGAGGAGAGGCTGACACCAGACTGAAACCGTCACTAGCGAGGCTGACACCAGACTGACACCGTCACGAGGAGAGGCTGACACCAGACTGACACCGTCACGAGGAGAGGCTGACACCAGACTGACACCGTCACTAGCGAGGCTGACACCAGACTGACACCGTCACTAGCGAGGCTGACACCAGACTGACACCGTCACTAGCGAGGCTGACACCAGACTGACACCGTCACGAGGAGAAGCTGACACCAGACCGAAACCGTCACTAGCGAGGCTGACACCAGACGGACCCTGTCACGAGGAGAGGCTGACACCAGACCGACCCCGTCACTAGCGAGGCTGACACCAGACGGACACCGTCACGAGGAGAGGCTGACACCAGACTGAAACCGTCACTAGCGAGGCTGACACCAGACCGACCCCGTCACGAGGAGAGGCTGACACCAGACCGACCCCGTCACGAGGAGAGGCTGACACCAGACCGACACCGTCACGAGGAGAGGCTGACACCAGACCGACCCCGTCACGAGGAGAGGCTGACACCAGACCGACCCCGTCACTAGCGAGGCTGACACCAGGACTGACACCGTCACGAGGAGAGGCTGACACCAGACGGACACCGTCACGAGGAGAGGCTGACACCAGACTGAAACCGTCACTAGCGAGGCTGACACCAGACTGACACCATCACGAGGAGAGGCTGACACCAGACTGACACCGTCACAAGGAGAGGCTGACACCAGACTGACACCGTCACGAGGCGAGGCTGACACCAGACTGACACCGTCACTAGCGAGGCTGACATCAGACTGACACCGTCACGAGGAGAGGCTGACACCAGACCGAAACCGTCACTAGCGAGGCTGACACCAGACGGACCCTGTCACGAGGAGAGGCTGACACCAGACCGACACCGTCACGAGGAGAGGCTGACACCAGACCGACACCGTCACGAGGAGAGGCTGACACCAGACCGACTCCGTCACGAGGAGAGGCTGACACCAGACTGAAACCGTCACTAGCGAGGCTGACACCAGACTGACAGCGTCACGAGGAAAGGCTGACACCAGACCGACCCCGTCACGAGGAGAGGCTGACACCAGACCGACCCCGTCACTAGCGAGGCTGACACCAGACCGACCCCATCACGAGGCGAGGATGACACCAGACCGACCCCGTCACTAGCGAGGCTGACACCAGACCGACCCCGTCACGAGGCGAGGATGACACCAGACCGACCCCGTCACTAGCGAGGCTGACACCAGACCGACCCCGTCACGAGGCGAGGATGACACCAGACTGAAACCGTCACTAGCGAGGCTGACACCAGACCGACCCCGTCACGAGGAGAGGCTGACACCAGACCGACCCCGTCACGAGGAGAGGCTGACACCAGACGGACCCCGTCACGAGGAGAGGCTGACACCAGACCGACCCCGTCACTAGCGAGGCTGACACCAGACCGACCCCGTCACTAGCGAGGCTGACACCAGACGGACACCGTCACGAGGAGAGGCTGACACCAGACTGACACCGTCACGAGGAGAGGCTGACACCAGACTGAAACCGTCACTAGCGAGGCTGACACCAGACTGACACCGTCACGAGGAGAGGCTGACACCAGACTGAAACCGTCACTAGCGAGGCTGACACCAGACTGACACCGTCACTAGCGAGGCTGACACCAGACTGACACCGTCACGAGGAGAGGCTGACACCAGACTGAAACCGTCACTAGCGAGGCTGACACCAGACCGACCCCGTCACGAGGAGAGGCTGACACCAGACCGACCCAGTCACAAGGAGAGGCTGACACCAGACGGACCCCGTCACGAGGAGAGGCTGACACCAGACCGACACCGTCACGAGGAGAGGCTGACACCAGACCGACCCCGTCACGAGGAGAGGCTGACACCAGACCTACCCCGTCCACTAGCGAGGCTGACACCAGACTGACACCGTCACGAGGAGAGGCTGACACCAGACTGACACCGTCACGAGGAGAGGCTGACACCAGACTGACACCGTCACTAGCGAGGCTGACACCAGACTGACACCGTCACTAGCGAGGCTGACACCAGACTGACACCGTCACTAGCGAGGCTGACACCAGACTGACACCGTCACGAGGAGAGGCTGACACCAGACTGAAACCGTCACTAGCGAGGCTGACACCAGACTGACACCGTCACGAGGAGAGGCTGACACCAGACTGACACCGTCACGAGGAGAGGCTGACACCAGACTGACACCGTCACGAGGCGAGGCTGACACCAGACCGACACCGTCACGAGGCGAGGCTGACACCAGACCGACCCCGTCACTAGCGAGGCTGACACCAGACCGACCCCGTCACGAGGAGAGGCTGACACCAGACCGATCCCGTCACTAGCGAGGCTGACACCAGACTGACACCGTCACGAGGAGAGGCTGACACCAGACGGACACCGTCACGAGGAGAGGCTGACACCAGACTGAAACCGTCACTAGCGAGGCTGACACCAGACTGACACCGTCACGAGGAGAGGCTGACACCAGACTGACACCGTCACGAGGAGAGGCTGACACCAGACTGAAACCGTTACTAGCGAGGCTGACACCAGACTGACACCGTCACGAGGAGAGGCTGACACCAGACTGACACCGTCACGAGGCGAGGCTGACACCAGACCGACCCCGTCACTAGCGAGGCTGACACCAGACTGACCCCGTCACTAGCGAGGCTGACACCAGACTGACACCGTCACGAGGAGAGGCTGACACCAGACGGACACCGTCACGAGGAGAGGCTGACACCAGACTGACACCGTCACTAGCGAGGCTGACAGCAGACCGACCCCGTCACTAGCGAGGCTGACACCAGACCGACACCGTCACGAGGAGAGGCTGACACCAGACTGAAACCGTCACTAGCGAGGCTGACACCAGACTGACACCGTCACTAGCGAGGCTGACACCAGACTGACACCGTCACGAGGAGAGGCTGACACCAGACTGAAACCGTCACTAGCGAGGCTGACACCAGACCGACCCCGTCACGAGGAGAGGCTGACACCAGACCGACCCAGTCACAAGGAGAGGCTGACACCAGACGGACCCCGTCACGAGGAGAGGCTGACACCAGACCGACACCGTCACGAGGAGAGGCTGACACCAGACCGACCCCGTCACGAGGAGAGGCTGACACCAGACCGACCCCGTCACTAGCGAGGCTGACACCAGACTGACACCGTCACGAGGAGAGGCTGACACCAGACTGACACCGTCACGAGGAGAGGCTGACACCAGACTGACACCGTCACTAGCGAGGCTGACACCAGACTGACACCGTCACTAGCGAGGCTGACACCAGACTGACACCGTCACTAGCGAGGCTGACACCAGACTGACACCGTCACGAGGAGAGGCTGACACCAGACTGAAACCGTCACTAGCGAGGCTGACACCAGACTGACACCGTCACGAGGAGAGGCTGACACCAGACTGACACCGTCACGAGGAGAGGCTGACACCAGACTGACACCGTCACGAGGCGAGGCTGACACCAGACCGACACCGTCACGAGGCGAGGCTGACACCAGACCGACCCCGTCACTAGCGAGGCTGACACCAGACCGACCCCGTCACGAGGAGAGGCTGACACCAGACCGACCCCGTCACTAGCGAGGCTGACACCAGACTGACACCGTCACGAGGAGAGGCTGACACCAGACGGACACCGTCACGAGGAGAGGCTGACACCAGACTGAAACCGTCACTAGCGAGGCTGACACCAGACTGACACCGTCACGAGGAGAGGCTGACACCAGACTGACACCGTCACGAGGAGAGGCTGACACCAGACTGAAACCGTTACTAGCGAGGCTGACACCAGACTGACACCGTCACGAGGAGAGGCTGACACCAGACTGACACCGTCACGAGGCGAGGCTGACACCAGACCGACCCCGTCACTAGCGAGGCTGACACCAGACTGACCCCGTCACTAGCGAGGCTGACACCAGACTGACACCGTCACGAGGAGAGGCTGACACCAGACGGACACCGTCACGAGGAGAGGCTGACACCAGACTGAAACCGTCACTAGCGAGGCTGACACCAGACTGACACCGTCACGAGGAGAGGCTGACACCAGACTGACACCGTCACGAGGAGAGGCTGACACCAGACTGACACCGTCACTAGCGAGGCTGACACCAGACTGACACCGTCACTAGCGAGGCTGACACCAGACTGACACCGTCACTAGCGAGGCTGACACCAGACTGAAACCGTCACGAGGAGAAGCTGACACCAGACCGAAACCGTCACTAGCGAGGCTGACACCAGACGGACCCTGTCACGAGGAGAGGCTGACACCAGACCGACCCCGTCACTAGCGAGGCTGACACCAGACGGACACCGTCACGAGGAGAGGCTGACACCAGACTGAAACCGTCACTAGCGAGGCTGACACCAGACCGACCCCGTCACGAGGAGAGGCTGACACCAGACCGACCCCGTCACGAGGAGAGGCTGACACCAGACCGACACCGTCACGAGGAGAGGCTGACACCAGACCGACACCGTCACGAGGAGAGGCTGACACCAGACCGACCCCGTCACGAGGAGAGGCTGACACCAGACCGACCCCGTCACTAGCGAGGCTGACACCAGACTGACACCGTCACGAGGAGAGGCTGACACCAGACGGACACCGTCACGAGGAGACGCTGACACCAGACTGAAACCATCACTAGCGAGGCTGACACCAGACTGACACCATCACGAGGAGAGGCTGACACCAGACTGACACCGTCACGAGGAGAGGCTGACACCAGACTGACACCGTCACGAGGCGAGGCTGACACCAGACTGACACCGTCACTAGCGAGGCTGACATCAGACTGACACCGTCACGAGGAGAGGCTGACACCAGACCGAAACCGTCACTAGCGAGGCTGACACCAGACGGACCCTGTCACGAGGAGAGGCTGACACCAGACCGACACCGTCACGAGGAGAGGCTGACACCAGACCGACACCGTCACGAGGAGAGGCTGACACCAGACCGACTCCGTCACGAGGAGAGGCTGACACCAGACTGAAACCATCACTTGCGAGGCTGACACCAGACTGACAGCGTCACGAGGAAAGGCTGACACCAGACCGACCCCGTCACTAGCGAGGCTGACACCAGACCGACCCCGTAACGAGGCGAGGATGACACCAGACCGACCCCGTCACTAGCGAGGCTGACACCAGACCGACCCCGTCACGAGGCGAGGATGACACCAGACCGACCCCGTCACTAGCGAGGCTGACACCAGACGGACACCGTCACGAGGAGAGGCTGACACCAGACTGACACCGTCACGAGGAGAGGCTGACACCAGACTGACACCGTCACTAGCGAGGCTGACACCAGACTGACACCGTCACTAGCGAGGCTGACACCAGACTGACACCGTCACTAGCGAGGCTGACACCAGACTGACACCGTCACGAGGAGAAGCTGACACCAGACCGAAACCGTCACTAGCGAGGCTGACACCAGACGGACCCTGTCACGAGGAGAGGCTGACACCAGACCGACCCCGTCACTAGCGAGGCTGACACCAGACGGACACCGTCACGAGGAGAGGCTGACACCAGACTGAAACCGTCACTAGCGAGGCTGACACCAGACCGACCCCGTCACGAGGAGAGGCTGACACCAGACCGACCCCGTCACGAGGAGAGGCTGACACCAGACCGACACCGTCACGAGGAGAGGCTGACACCAGACCGACCCCGTCACGAGGAGAGGCTGACACCAGACCGACCCCGTCACTAGCGAGGCTGACACCAGACTGACACCGTCACGAGGAGAGGCTGACACCAGACGGACACCGTCACGAGGAGAGGCTGACACCAGACTGAAACCGTCACTAGCGAGGCTGACACCAGACTGACACCATCACGAGGAGAGGCTGACACCAGACTGACACCGTCACAAGGAGAGGCTGACACCAGACTGACACCGTCACGAGGCGAGGCTGACACCAGACTGACACCGTCACTAGCGAGGCTGACATCAGACTGACACCGTCACGAGGAGAGGCTGACACCAGACCGAAACCGTCACTAGCGAGGCTGACACCAGACGGACCCTGTCACGAGGAGAGGCTGACACCAGACCGACACCGTCACGAGGAGAGGCTGACACCAGACCGACACCGTCACGAGGAGAGGCTGACACCAGACCGACTCCGTCACGAGGAGAGGCTGACACCAGACTGAAACCGTCACTAGCGAGGCTGACACCAGACTGACAGCGTCACGAGGAAAGGCTGACACCAGACCGACCCCGTCACGAGGAGAGGCTGACACCAGACCGACCCCGTCACTAGCGAGGCTGACACCAGACCGACCCCATCACGAGGCGAGGATGACACCAGACCGACCCCGTCACTAGCGAGGCTGACACCAGACCGACCCCGTCACGAGGCGAGGATGACACCAGACCGACCCCGTCACTAGCGAGGCTGACACCAGACCGACCCCGTCACGAGGCGAGGATGACACCAGACTGAAACCGTCACTAGCGAGGCTGACACCAGACCGACCCCGTCACGAGGAGAGGCTGACACCAGACCGACCCCGTCACGAGGAGAGGCTGACACCAGACGGACCCCGTCACGAGGAGAGGCTGACACCAGACCGACCCCGTCACTAGCGAGGCTGACACCAGACCGACCCCGTCACTAGCGAGGCTGACACCAGACGGACACCGTCACGAGGAGAGGCTGACACCAGACTGACACCGTCACGAGGAGAGGCTGACACCAGACTGAAACCGTCACTAGCGAGGCTGACACCAGACTGACACCGTCACGAGGAGAGGCTGACACCAGACTGAAACCGTCACTAGCGAGGCTGACACCAGACTGACACCGTCACTAGCGAGGCTGACACCAGACTGACACCGTCACGAGGAGAGGCTGACACCAGACTGAAACCGTCACTAGCGAGGCTGACACCAGACCGACCCCGTCACGAGGAGAGGCTGACACCAGACCGACCCAGTCACAAGGAGAGGCTGACACCAGACGGACCCCGTCACGAGGAGAGGCTGACACCAGACCGACACCGTCACGAGGAGAGGCTGACACCAGACCGACCCCGTCACGAGGAGAGGCTGACACCAGACCGACCCCGTCACTAGCGAGGCTGACACCAGACTGACACCGTCACGAGGAGAGGCTGACACCAGACTGACACCGTCACGAGGAGAGGCTGACACCAGACTGACACCGTCACTAGCGAGGCTGACACCAGACTGACACCGTCACTAGCGAGGCTGACACCAGACTGACACCGTCACTAGCGAGGCTGACACCAGACTGACACCGTCACGAGGAGAGGCTGACACCAGACTGAAACCGTCACTAGCGAGGCTGACACCAGACTGACACCGTCACGAGGAGAGGCTGACACCAGACTGACACCGTCACGAGGAGAGGCTGACACCAGACTGACACCGTCACGAGGCGAGGCTGACACCAGACCGACACCGTCACGAGGCGAGGCTGACACCAGACCGACCCCGTCACTAGCGAGGCTGACACCAGACCGACCCCGTCACGAGGAGAGGCTGACACCAGACCGACCCCGTCACTAGCGAGGCTGACACCAGACTGACACCGTCACGAGGAGAGGCTGACACCAGACGGACACCGTCACGAGGAGAGGCTGACACCAGACTGAAACCGTCACTAGCGAGGCTGACACCAGACTGACACCGTCACGAGGAGAGGCTGACACCAGACTGACACCGTCACGAGGAGAGGCTGACACCAGACTGAAACCGTTACTAGCGAGGCTGACACCAGACTGACACCGTCACGAGGAGAGGCTGACACCAGACTGACACCGTCACGAGGCGAGGCTGACACCAGACCGACCCCGTCACTAGCGAGGCTGACACCAGACTGACCCCGTCACTAGCGAGGCTGACACCAGACTGACACCGTCACGAGGAGAGGCTGACACCAGACGGACACCGTCACGAGGAGAGGCTGACACCAGACTGACACCGTCACTAGCGAGGCTGACAGCAGACCGACCCCGTCACTAGCGAGGCTGACACCAGACCGACACCGTCACGAGGAGAGGCTGACACCAGACTGAAACCGTCACTAGCGAGGCTGACACCAGACTGACACCGTCACTAGCGAGGCTGACACCAGACTGACACCGTCACGAGGAGAGGCTGACACCAGACTGAAACCGTCACTAGCGAGGCTGACACCAGACCGACCCCGTCACGAGGAGAGGCTGACACCAGACCGACCCAGTCACAAGGAGAGGCTGACACCAGACGGACCCCGTCACGAGGAGAGGCTGACACCAGACCGACACCGTCACGAGGAGAGGCTGACACCAGACCGACCCCGTCACGAGGAGAGGCTGACACCAGACCGACCCCGTCACTAGCGAGGCTGACACCAGACTGACACCGTCACGAGGAGAGGCTGACACCAGACTGACACCGTCACGAGGAGAGGCTGACACCAGACTGACACCGTCACTAGCGAGGCTGACACCAGACTGACACCGTCACTAGCGAGGCTGACACCAGACTGACACCGTCACTAGCGAGGCTGACACCAGACTGACACCGTCACGAGGAGAGGCTGACACCAGACTGAAACCGTCACTAGCGAGGCTGACACCAGACTGACACCGTCACGAGGAGAGGCTGACACCAGACTGACACCGTCACGAGGAGAGGCTGACACCAGACTGACACCGTCACGAGGCGAGGCTGACACCAGACCGACACCGTCACGAGGCGAGGCTGACACCAGACCGACCCCGTCACTAGCGAGGCTGACACCAGACCGACCCCGTCACGAGGAGAGGCTGACACCAGACCGACCCCGTCACTAGCGAGGCTGACACCAGACTGACACCGTCACGAGGAGAGGCTGACACCAGACGGACACCGTCACGAGGAGAGGCTGACACCAGACTGAAACCGTCACTAGCGAGGCTGACACCAGACTGACACCGTCACGAGGAGAGGCTGACACCAGACTGACACCGTCACGAGGAGAGGCTGACACCAGACTGAAACCGTTACTAGCGAGGCTGACACCAGACTGACACCGTCACGAGGAGAGGCTGACACCAGACTGACACCGTCACGAGGCGAGGCTGACACCAGACCGACCCCGTCACTAGCGAGGCTGACACCAGACTGACCCCGTCACTAGCGAGGCTGACACCAGACTGACACCGTCACGAGGAGAGGCTGACACCAGACGGACACCGTCACGAGGAGAGGCTGACACCAGACTGAAACCGTCACTAGCGAGGCTGACACCAGACTGACACCGTCACGAGGAGAGGCTGACACCAGAGAGACACCGTCACGAGGAGAGGCTGACACCAGACTGACACCGTCACTAGCGAGGCTGACACCAGACTGACACCGTCACTAGCGAGGCTGACACCAGACTGACACCGTCACTAGCGAGGCTGACACCAGACTGAAACCGTCACGAGGAGAAGCTGACACCAGACCGAAACCGTCACTAGCGAGGCTGACACCAGACGGACCCTGTCACGAGGAGAGGCTGACACCAGACCGACCCCGTCACTAGCGAGGCTGACACCAGACGGACACCGTCACGAGGAGAGGCTGACACCAGACTGAAACCGTCACTAGCGAGGCTGACACCAGACCGACCCGTCACGAGGAGAGGCTGACACCAGACCGACCCCGTCACGAGGAGAGGCTGACACCAGACCGACACCGTCACGAGGAGAGGCTGACACCAGACCGACCCCGTCACGAGGAGAGGCTGACACCAGACCGACCCCGTCACTAGCGAGGCTGACACCAGACTGACACCGTCACGAGGAGAGGCTGACACCAGACGGACACCGTCACGAGGAGACGCTGACACCAGACTGAAACCATCACTAGCGAGGCTGACACCAGACTGACACCATCACGAGGAGAGGCTGACACCAGACTGACACCGTCACGAGGAGAGGCTGACACCAGACTGACACCGTCACGAGGCGAGGCTGACACCAGACTGACACCGTCACTAGCGAGGCTGACATCAGACTGACACCGTCACGAGGAGAGGCTGACACCAGACCGAAACCGTCACTAGCGAGGCTGACACCAGACGGACCCTGTCACGAGGAGAGGCTGACACCAGACCGACACCGTCACGAGGAGAGGCTGACACCAGACCGACACCGTCACGAGGAGAGGCTGACACCAGACCGACTCCGTCACGAGGAGAGGCTGACACCAGACTGAAACCATCACTTGCGAGGCTGACACCAGACTGACAGCGTCACGAGGAAAGGCTGACACCAGACCGACCCCGTCACTAGCGAGGCTGACACCAGACCGACCCCGTAACGAGGCGAGGATGACACCAGACCGACCCCGTCACTAGCGAGGCTGACACCAGACCGACCCCGTCACGAGGCGAGGATGACACCAGACCGACCCCGTCACTAGCGAGGCTGACACCAGACGGACACCGTCACGAGGAGAGGCTGACACCAGACTGAAACCGTCACTAGCGAGGCTGACACCAGACTGACACCGTCACGAGGAGAGGCTGACACCAGACTGACACCGTCACGAGGAGAGGCTGACACCAGACTGAAACCGTCACTAGCGAGGCTGACACCAGACTGACACCGTCACTAGCGAGGCTGACACCAGACTGACACCGTCACGAGGAGAGGCTGACACCAGACTGAAACCGTCACTAGCGAGGCTGACACCAGACTGACACCGTCACTAGCGAGGCTGACACCAGACTGACACCGTCACGAGGCGAGGATGACACCAGACCGACACCGTCACTAGCGAGGATGACACCAGACCGACACCGTCACGAGGCGAGGCTGACACCAGACCGACACCGTCACGAGGCGAGGCTGACACCAGACTGACCCCGTCACTAGCGAGGCTGACACCAGACCGACACCGTCACGAGGCGAGGCTGACACCAGACCGACCCCGTCACTAGCGAGGCTGACACCAGACTGACACCGTCACTAGCGAGGCTGACACCAGACTGACACCGTCACGAGGAGAGGCTGACACCAGACTGAAACCGTCACTAGCGAGGCTGACACCAGACTGACACCGTCACTAGCGAGGCTAACACCAGACTGACACCGTCACGAGGAGAGGCTGACACCAGACTGACACCGTCACGAGGAGAGGCTGACACCAGACTGACAGCGTCACTAGCGAGGCTGACACCAGACTGACACCGTCACTAGCGAGGCTGACACCAGACTGACACCGTCACGAGGAGAGGCTGACACCAGACCGAAACCGTCACTAGCGAGGCTGGCACCAGACGGACCCTGTCACGAGGAGAGGCTGACACCAGACCGACACCGTCACGAGGAGAGGCTGACACCAGACCGACACCGTCACGAGGAGAGGCTGACACCAGACTGAAACCGTCACTAGCGAGGCTGACACCAGACCGACACCGTCACGAGGCGAGGCTGACACCAGACCGACACCGTCACGAGGCGAGGCTGACACCAGACCGACCCCGTCACTAGCGAGGCTGACACCAGAACGACCCCGTCACTAGCGAGGCTGACACCAGACTGACACCGTCACGAGGAGAGGCTGACACCAGACCGACCCCGTCACGAGGAGAGGCTGACACCAGACCGACCCCGTCACTAGCGAGGCTGACACCAGAACGACCCCGTCACTAGCGAGGCTGACACCAGACTGAAACCGTCACAAGCGAGGCTGACACCAGACTGACACCGTCACGAGGAGAGGCTGACACCAGACCGACCCCGTCACGAGGAGAGGCTGACACCAGACGGACCCCGTCACGAGGAGAGGCTGACACCAGACCGACACCGTCACGAGGAGAGGCTGACACCAGACCGACCCCGTCACGAGGAGAGGCTGACACCAGACCGACCCCGTCACTAGCGAGGCTGACACCAGACGGACCCTGTCACGAGGAGAGGCTGACACCAGACCGACACCGTCACGAGGAGAGGCTGACACCAGACGGACACCGTCACGAGGAGAGGCTGACACCAGACTGAAACCGTCACTAGCGAGGCTGACACCAGACTGACACCGTCACGAGGAGAGGCTGACACCAGACTGACACCGTCACGAGGAGAGGCTGACACCAGACTGAAACCGTCACTAGCGAGGCTGACACCAGACTGACACCGTCACGAGGAGAGGCTGACACCAGACTGACACCGTCACGAGGAGAGGCTGACACCAGACTGAAACCGTCACTAGCGAGGCTGACACCAGACTGACACCGTCACTAGCGAGGCTGACACCAGACTGACACCGTCACGAGGAGAGGCTGACACCAGACTGAAACCGTCACTAGCGAGGCTGACACCAGACCGACCCCGTCACAAGGAGAGGCTGACACCAGACCGACCCAGTCACAAGGAGAGGCTGACACCAGACGGACCCCGTCACGAGGAGAGGCTGACACCAGACCGACACCGTCACGAGGAGAGGCTGACACCAGACCGACCCCGTCACGAGGAGAGGCTGACACCAGACCGACACCGTCACTAGCGAGGCTGACACCAGACTGACACCGTCACGAGGAGAGGCTGACACCAGACTGACACCGTCACGAGGAGAGGCTGACACCAGACTGACACCGTCACTAGCGAGGCTGACACCAGACTGACACCGTCACTAGCGAGGCTGACACCAGACTGACACCGTCACTAGCGAGGCTGACACCAGACTGACACCGTCACTAGCGAGGCTGACACCAGACTGACACCGTCACGAGGAGAGGCTGACACCAGACTGACACCGTCACGAGGAGAGGCTGACACCAGACTGACACCGTCACGAGGCGAGGCTGACACCAGACCGACACCGTCACGAGGCGAGGCTGACACCAGACCGACCCCGTCACTAGCGAGGCTGACACCAGACCGACCCCGTCACGAGGAGAGGCTGACACCAGACCGACCCCGTCACTAGCGAGGCTGACACCAGACTGACACCGTCACGAGGAGAGGCTGACACCAGACGGACACCGTCACGAGGAGAGGCTGACACCAGACTGAAACCGTCACTAGCGAGGCTGACACCAGACTGACACCGTCACGAGGAGAGGCTGACACCAGACTGACACCGTCACGAGGAGAGGCTGACACCAGACTGAAACCGTTACTAGCGAGGCTGACACCAGACTGACACCGTCACGAGGAGAGGCTGACACCAGACTGACACCGTCACGAGGCGAGGCTGACACCAGACCGACCCCGTCACTAGCGAGGCTGACACCAGACTGACCCTGTCACTAGCGAGGCTGACACCAGACTGACACCGTCACGAGGAGAGGCTGACACCAGACGGACACCGTCACGAGGAGAGGCTGACACCAGACTGAAACCGTCACTAGCGAGGCTGACACCAGACTGACACCGTCACGAGGAGAGGCTGACACCAGACTGACACCGTCACGAGGAGAGGCTGACACCAGACTGACACCGTCACTAGCGAGGCTGACACCAGACTGACACCGTCACTAGCGAGGCTGACACCAGACTGACACCGTCACTAGCGAGGCTGACACCAGACTGACACCGTCACGAGGAGAGGCTGACACCAGACCGAAACCGTCACTAGCGAGGCTGACACCAGACGGACCCTGTCACGAGGAGAGGCTGACACCAGACCGACCCCGTCACTAGCGAGGCTGACACCAGACGGACACCGTCACGAGGAGAGGCTGACACCAGACTGAAACCGTCACTAGCGAGGCTGACACCAGACCGACCCCGTCACGAGGAGAGGCTGACACCAGACCGACCCCGTCACGAGGAGAGGCTGACACCAGACCGACACCGTCACGAGGAGAGGCTGACACCAGACCGACCCCGTCACGAGGAGAGGCTGACACCAGACCGACCCCGTCACTAGCGAGGCTGACACCAGACTGACACCGTCACGAGGAGAGGCTGACACCAGACGGACACCGTCACGAGGAGAGGCTGACACCAGACTGAAACCATCACTAGCGAGGCTGACACCAGACTGACACCATCACGAGGAGAGGCTGACACCAGACTGACACCGTCACGAGGAGAGGCTGACACCAGACTGACACCGTCACGAGGCGAGGCTGACACCAGACTGACACCGTCACTAGCAAGGCTGACATCAGACTGACACCGTCACGAGGAGAGGCTGACACCAGACCGAAACCGTCACTAGCGAGGCTGACACCAGACGGACCCTGTCACGAGGAGAGGCTGACACCAGACCGACACCGTCACGAGGAGAGGCTGACACCAGACCGACTCCGTCACGAGGAGAGGCTGACACCAGACTGAAACCGTCACTAGCGAGGCTGACACCAGACTGACAGCGTCACGAGGAAAGGCTGACACCAGACCGAACCCGTCACGAGGAGAGGCTGACACCAGACCGACCCCGTCACTAGCGAGGCTGACACCAGACCGACCCCGTAACGAGGCGAGGATGACACCAGACCGACCCCGTCACTAGCGAGGCTGACACCAGACCGACCCCGTCACTAGCGAGGCTGACACCAGACTGACACCGTCACTAGCGAGGCTGACACCAGACTGACACCGTCACGAGGAGAGGCTGACACCAGACTGAAACCGTCACTAGCGAGGCTGACACCAGACTGACACCGTCACTAGCGAGGCTGACACCAGACTGACACCGTCACGAGGAGAGGCTGACACCAGACTGAAACCGTCACTAGCGAGGCTGACACCAGACCGACCCCGTCACGAGGAGAGGTTGACACCAGACCGACCCCGTCACGAGGAGAGGCTGACACCAGACGGACCCCGTCACGAGGAGAGGCTGACACCAGACCGACACCGTCACGAGGAGAGTCTGACACCAGACCGACCCCGTCACGAGGAGAGGCTGACACCAGACCGACCCCGTCACTAGCGAGGCTGACACCAGACTGACACCGTCACGAGGAGAGGCTGACACCAGACGGACACCGTCACGAGGAGAGGCTGACACCAGACTGAAACCGTCACTAGCGAGGCTGACACCAGACTGACACTGTCACGAGGAGAGGCTGACACCAGACTGAAACCGTCACTAGCGAGGCTGACACCAGACTGACACCGTCACGAGGAGAGGCTGACACCAGACTGTCACCGTCACGAGGAGAGGCTGACACCAGACTGAAACCGTCACTAGCGAGGCTGACACCAGACTGACACCGTCACGAGGAGAGGCTGACACCAGACTGAAACCGTCACTAGCGAGGCTGACACCAGACTGACACCGTCACTAGCGAGGCTGACACCAGACTGACACCGTCACGAGGAGAGGCTGACACCAGACTGAAACCGTCACTAGCGAGGCTGACACCAGACCGACCCCGTCACGAGGAGAGGCTGACACCAGACCGACCCCTGTCACGAGGAGAGGCTGACACCAGACGGACCCCGTCACGAGGAGAGGCTGACACCAGACCGACCCCGTCACTAGCGAGGCTGACACCAGACTGACACCGTCACGAGGAGAGGCTGACACCAGACTGACACCGTCACGAGGAGAGGCTGACACCAGACTGACACCGTCACTAGCGAGGCTGACACCAGACTGACACCGTCACTAGCGAGGCTGACACCAGACTGACACCGTCACGAGGAGAGGCTGACACCAGACCGAAACCGTCACTAGCGAGGCTGGCACCAGACGGACCCTGTCACGAGGAGAGGCTGACACCAGACCGACACCGTCACGAGGAGAGGCTGACACCAGACCGACACCGTCACGAGGAGAGGCTGACACCAGACTGAAACCGTCACTAGCGAGGCTGACACCAGACCGACACCGTCACTAGCGAGGATGACACCAGACCGACACCGTCACGAGGCGAGGCTGACACCAGACCGACACCGTCACGAGGCGAGGCTGACACCAGACCGACCCCGTCACTAGCGAGGCTGACACCAGAACGACCCCGTCACTAGCGAGGCTGACACCAGACGGACACCGTCACGAGGAGAGGCTGACACCAGACTGAAACCGTCACTAGCGAGGCTGACACCAGACTGACACCGTCACGAGGAGAGGCTGACACCAGACTGACACCGTCACGAGGAGAGGCTGACACCAGACTGACACCGTCACTAGCGAGGCTGACACCAGACTGACACCGTCACGAGGAGAGGCTGACACCAGACGGACACCGACACGAGGAGAGGCTGACACCAGACTGAAACCGTCACTAGCGAGGCTGACACCAGACTGACACCGTCACGAGGAGAGGCTGACACCAGACTGACACCGTCACGAGGCGAGGCTGACACCAGACCGACACCGTCACGAGGCGAGGCTGACACCAGACCGACCCCGTCACTAGCGAGGCTGACACCAGACGGACACCGTCACGAGGAGAGGCTGACACCAGACCGAAACCGTCACTAGCGAGGCTAACACCAGACCTACCCTGTCACGAGGAGAGGCTGACACCAGACCGACACCGTCACGAGGAGAGGCTGACACCAGACCGACACCGTCACGAGGAGAGGCTGACACCAGACCGACTCCGTCACTAGCGAGGCTGACACCAGACCGACCCCGTCACGAGGCGAGGATGACACCAGACCGACACCGTCACTAGCGAGGATGACACCAGACCGACACCGTCACGAGGCGAGGCTGACACCAGACCGACACCGTCACGAGGCGAGGCTGACACCAGACCGACCCCGTCACTAGCGAGGCTGACACCAGACCGACCCCGTCACTAGCGAGGCTGACACCAGACGGACACCGTCACGAGGAGAGGCTGACACCAGACTGAAACCGTCACTAGCGAGGCTGACACCAGACTGACACCGTCACGAGGAGAGGCTGACACCAGACCGACCCCGTCACGAGGAGAGGCTGACACCAGACCGACCCCGTCACTAGCGAGGCTGACACCAGACTGACACCGTCACGAGGAGAGGCTGACACCAGACTGAAACCGTCACTAGCGAGGCTGACACCAGACTGACACCGTCACTAGCGAGGCTGACACCAGACTGACACCGTCACGAGGAGAGGCTGACACCAGACTGAAACCGTCACTAGCGAGGCTGACACCAGACCGACCCCGTCACGAGGAGAGGCTGACACCAGACCGACCCCGTCACGAGGAGAGGCTGACACCAGACGGACCCCGTCACGAGGAGAGGCTGACACCAGACCGACACCGTCAGGAGGAGAGGCTGACACCAGACCGACCCCGTCACGAGGAGAGGCTGACACCAGACCGACCCCGTCACTAGCGAGGCTGACACCAGACTGACACCGTCACGAGGAGAGGCTGACACCAGACGGACACCGTCACGAGGAGAGGCTGACACCAGACTGAAACCGTCACTAGCGAGGCTGACACCAGACTGACACCGTCACGAGGAGAGGCTGACACCAGACTGACACCGTCACGAGGAGAGGCTGACACCAGACTGACACTGTCACTAGCGAGGCTGACACCAGACTGACACCGTCACTAGCGAGGCTGACACCAGACTGACACCGTCACGAGGAGAGACTGACACCAGACCGAAACCGTCACTAGCGAGGCTGACACCAGACGGACCCTGTCACGAGGAGAGGCTGACACCAGACCGACACCGTCACGAGGAGAGGCTGACACCAGACCGACACCGTCAAGAGGAGAGGCTGACACCAGACCGACTCCGTCACTAGCGAGGCTGACACCAGACCGACCCCTTCACGAGGCGAGGATGACACCAGACCGACACCGTCACTAGCGAGGATGACACCAGACCGACACCGTCACGAGGCGAGGCTGACACCAGACCGACACCGTCACGAGGCGAGGCTGACACCAGACCGACCCCGTCACTAGCGAGGCTGACACCAGACCGACCCCGTCACTAGCGAGGATGACACCAGACGGACACCGTCACGAGGAGAGGCTGACACCAGACTGAAACCGTCACTAGCGAGGCTGACACCAGACTGACACCGTCACGAGGAGAGGCTGACACCAGACTGACACCGTCACGAGGAGAGGCTGACACCAGACGGACACCGTCACGAGGAGAGGCTGACACCAGACTGAAACCGTCACTAGCGAGGCTGACACCAGACTGACACCGTCACGAGGAGAGGCTGACACCAGACTGACACCGTCACGAGGAGAGGCTGACACCAGACTGACACCGTCACTAGCGAGGCTGACACCAGACTGACACCGTCACTAGCGAGGCTGACACCAGACGGACACCGTCACGAGGAGAGGCTGACACCAGACTGAAACCGTCACTAGCGAGGCTGACACCAGACTGAAACCGTCACTAGCGAGGCTGACACCAGACTGACACCGTCACGAGGAGAGGCTGACACCAGACTGACACCGTCACGAGGAGAGGCTGACACCAGACTGAAACCGTCACTAGCGAGGCTGACACCAGGCTGACACTGTCACGAGGAGAGGCTGACACCAGACTGACACCGTCACTAGCGAGGCTGACACCAGACTGACACCGTCACGAGGAGAGGCTGACACCAGACTGAAACCGTCACTAGCGAGGCTGACACCAGACTGACACCGTCACTAGCGAGGCTGACACCAGACTGACACCGTCACGAGGAGAGGCTGACACCAGACTGAAACCGTCACTAGCGAGGCTGACACCAGACCGACCCCGTCACGAGGAGAGGCTGACACCAGACCGACCCCTTCACGAGGAGAGGCTGACACCAGACGGACCCCGTCACGAGGAGAGGCTGACACCAGACCGACACCGTCACGAGGAGAGGCTGACACCAGACCGACCCCGTCACGAGGAGAGGCTGACACCAGACCGACCCCGTCACTAGCGAGGCTGACACCAGACTGACACCGTCACGAGGAGAGGCTGACACCAGACTGAAACCGTCACTAGCGAGGCTGACACCAGACCGACCCCGTCACGAGGAGAGGCTGACACCAGACCGACCCCGTCACGAGGAGAGGCTGACACCAGACGGACCCCGTCACGAGGAGAGGCTGACACCAGACTGACACCGTCACTAGCGAGGCTGACACCAGACTGACACCGTCACTAGCGAGGCTGACACCAGACTGACACCGTCACGAGGAGAGGCTGACACCAGACTGACACCGTCACGAGGAGAGGCTGACACCAGACTGACACCGTCACGAGGAGAGGCTGACACCAGACGGACACCGTCACGAGGAGAGGCTGACACCAGACTGAAACCGTCACTAGCGAGGCTGACACCAGACTGACACCATCACGAGGAGAGGCTGACACCAGACTGAAACCGTCACTAGCGAGGCTGACACCAGACTGACACCGTCACGAGGAGAGGCTGACACCAGACTGACACCGTCACGAGGAGAGGCTGACACCAGACCGACCCCGTCACGAGGAGAGGCTGACACCAGACCGACCCCGTCACTAGCGAGGCTGACACCAGACTGACACCGTCACGAGGAGAGGCTGACACCAGACGGACACCGTCACGAGGAGAGGCTGACACCAGACTGAAACCGTCACTAGCGAGGCTGACACCAGACTGACACCGTCACGAGGAGAGGCTGACACCAGACTGACACCGTCACGAGGAGAGGCTGACACCAGACTGACACCGTCACTAGCGAGGCTGACACCAGACGGACACCGTCACGAGGAGAGGCTGACACCAGACTGACACCGTCACTAGCGAGGCTGACACCAGACTGACACCGTCACGAGGAGAGGCTGACACCAGACTGAAACCGTCACTAGCGAGGCTGACACCAGACCGACCCCGTCACGAGGAGAGGCTGACACCAGACCGACCCCGTCACGAGGAGAGGCTGACACCAGACGGACCCCGTCACGAGGAGAGGCTGACACCAGACCGACACCGTCACGAGGAGAGGCTGACACCAGACCGACCCCGTCACGAGGAGAGGCTGACACCAGACCGACCCCGTCACTAGCGAGGCTGACACCAGACGGACCCCGTCACGAGGAGAGGCTGACACCAGACGGACCCCGTCACGAGGAGAGGCTGACACCAGACTGACACCGTCACTAGCGAGGCTGACACCAGACTGACACCGTCACTAGCGAGGCTGACACCAGACTGACACCGTCACGAGGAGAGGCTGACACCAGACTGACACCGTCACGAGGAGAGGCTGACACCAGACTGACACCGTCACGAGGAGAGGCTGACACCAGACGGACACCGTCACGAGGAGAGGCTGACACCAGACTGAAACCGTCACTAGCGAGGCTGACACCAGACTGACACCATCACGAGGAGAGGCTGACACCAGACTGAAACCGTCACTAGCGAGGCTGACACCAGACTGACACCGTCACGAGGAGAGGCTGACACCAGACTGACACCGTCACGAGGAGAGGCTGACACCAGACCGACCCCGTCACGAGGAGAGGCTGACACCAGACCGACCCCGTCACTAGCGAGGCTGACACCAGACTGACACCGTCACGAGGAGAGGCTGACACCAGACGGACACCGTCACGAGGAGAGGCTGACACCAGACTGAAACCGTCACTAGCGAGGCTGACACCAGACTGACACCGTCACGAGGAGAGGCTGACACCAGACTGACACCGTCACGAGGAGAGGCTGACACCAGACTGACACCGTCACTAGCGAGGCTGACACCAGACGGACACCGTCACGAGGAGAGGCTGACACCAGACTGACACCGTCACGAGGAGAGGCTGACACCAGACCGACACCGTCACGAGGAGAGGCTGACACCAGACCGACACCGTCACGAGGAGAGGCTGACACCAGACCGACTCCGTCACTAGCGAGGCTGACACCAGACCGACCCCGTCACGAGGCGAGGATGACACCAGACCGACACCGTCACTAGCGAGGATGACACCAGACCGACACCGTCACGAGGCGAGGCTGACACCAGACCGACACCGTCACTAGCGAGGATGACACCAGACCGACACCGTAACGAGGCGAGGCTGACACCAGACCGACACCGTCACGAGGCGAGGCTGACACCAGACGGACACCGTCACGAGGAGAGGCTGACACCACACTGAAACCGTCACTAGCGAGGCTGACACCAGACTGACACCGTCACGAGGAGAGGCTGACACCAGACTGACACCGTCACGAGGAGAGGCTGACACCAGACTGAAACCGTCACTAGCGAGGCTGACACCAGACTGACACCGTCACGAGGAGAGGCTGACACCAGACTGAAACTGTCACTAGCGAGGCTGACACCAGACCGACCCCGTCACTAGCGAGGCTGACACCAGACCGACCCCGTCACTAGCGAGGCTGACACCAGACGGACACCATCACGAGGAGAGGCTGACACCAGACTGAAACCGTCACTAGCGAGGCTGACACCAGAATGACACCGTCACGAGGAGAGGCTGACACCAGACCGACCCCGTCACGAGGAGAGGCTGACACCAGACCGACCCCGTCACTAGCGAGGCTGACACCAGACTGACACCGTCACGAGGAGAGGCTGACACCAGACTGAAACCGTCACTAGCGAGGCTGACACCAGACTGACACCGTCACTAGCGAGGCTGACACCAGACTGACACCATCACGAGGAGAGGCTGACACCAGACTGAATCCGCCACTAGCGAGGCTGACACCAGACCGACCCCGTCACGAGGAGAGGCTGACACCAGACCGACCCCGTCACGAGGAGAGGCTGACACCAGACGGACCCCGTCACGAGGAGAGGCTGACACCAGACCGACCCCGTCACGAGGAGAGGCTGACACCAGACGGACCCCGTCACGAGGAGAGGCTGACACCAGACCGACCCCGTCACGAGGAGAGGCTGACACCAGACGGACCCCGTCACTAGCGAGGCTGACACCAGACTGACACCGTCACGAGGAGAGGCTGACACCAGACGGACACCGTCACGAGGAGAGGCTGACACCAGACTTAAACCGTCACTAGCGAGGCTGACACCAGACTGACACCGTCACGAGGAGAGGCTGACACCAGACTGAAACCGTCACTAGCGATACTGACACCAGACTGACACCGTCACGAGGAGAGGCTGACACCAGACTGACACCGTCACGAGGAGAGGCTGACACCAGACCGACACCGTCACGAGGAGAGGCTGACACCAGACCGACCCCGTCACGAGGAGAGGCTGACACCAGACCGACCCCGTCACTAGCGAGGCTGACACCAGACTGACACCGTCACGAGGAGAGGCTGACACCAGACGGACACCGTCACGAGGAGAGGCTGACACCAGACTGAAACCGTCACTAGCGAGGCTGACACCAGACTGACACCGTCACGAGGAGAGGCTGACACCAGACTGACACCGTCACGAGGAGAGGCTGACACCAGACTGAAACCGTCACTAGCGAGGCTGACACCAGACTGACACCGTCACGAGGAGAGGCTGACACCAGACGGACACCATCACGAGGAGAGGCTGACACCAGACTGAAACCGTCACTAGCGAGGCTGACACCAGACTGACACCGTCACGAGGAGAGGCTGACACCAGACCGACTCCATCACTAGCGAGGCTGACACCAGACCGACCCCGTCACGAGGCGAGGATGACACCAGACCGACACCGTCACTAGCGAGGATGACACCAGACCGACACCGTCACGAGGCGAGGCTGACACCAGACCGACACCGTCACGAGGCGAGGCTGACACCAGACCGACCCCGTCACTAGCGAGGCTGACACCAGACCGACCCCGTCACTAGCGAGGCTGACACCAGACGGACACCGTCACGAGGAGAGGCTGACACCAGACTGAAACCGTCACTAGCGAGGCTGACACCAGACTGACACCGTCACGAGGAGAGGCTGACACCAGACCGACCCCGTCACTAGCGAGGCTGACACCAGACTGACACCGTCACGAGGAGAGGCTGACACCAGACCGACTCCGTCACTAGCGAGGCTGACACCAGACCGACCCCGTCACGAGGCGAGGATGACACCAGACCGACACCGTCACTAGCGAGGATGACACCAGACCGACACCGTCACGAGGCGAGGCTGACACCAGACCGACACCGTCACGAGGCGAGGCTTACACCAGACCGACCCGTCACTAGCGAGGCTGACACCAGACCGACCCCGTCACTAGCGAGGCTGACACCAGACGGACACCGTCACGAGGAGAGGCTGACACCAGACTGACACCGTCACGAGGAGAGGCTGACACCAGACTGAAACCGTCACTAGCAAGGCTGACACCAGACTGACACCGTCACGAGGAGAGGCTGACACCAGACGGACACCGTCACGAGGAGAGGCTGACACCAGACTGAAACCGTCACTAGCGAGGCTGACACCAGACTGACACCGTCACGAGGAGAGGCTGACACCAGACTGAAACCGTCACTAGCGAGGCTGACACCAGACTGACACCGTCACGAGGAGAGGCTGACACCAGACTGACACCGTCACGAGGAGAGGCTGACACCAGACTGACACCGTCACTAGCGAGGCTGACACCAGACCGACACCGTCACGAGGCGAGGCTGACACCAGACCGACACCGTCACGAGGCGAGGCTGACACCAGACTGAAACCGTCACTAGCGAGGCTGACACCAGACTGACACCGTCACGAGGAGAGGCTGACACCAGACTGACACCGTCACGAGGAGAGGCTGACACCAGACTGACACCGTCACGAGGAGAGGCTGACACCAGACTGACACCGTCACAAGGAGAGGCTGACACCAGACTGAAACCGTCACTAGCGAGGCTGACACCAGACTGACACCGTCACTAGCGAGGCTGACACCAGACTGACACCGTCACGAGGAGAGGCTGACACCAGACTGAAACCGTCACTAGCGAGGCTGACACCAGACCAACCCCGTCACGAGGAGAGGCTGACACCAGACCGACCCCGTCACGAGGAGAGGCTGATACCAGACTGAAACCGTCACTAGCGAGGCTGACACCAGACTGACACCGTCACGAGGAGAGGCTGACACCAGACTGACACCGTCACGAGGAGAGGCTGACACCAGACTGACACCGTCACTAGCGAGGCTGACACCAGACTGACACCGTCACTAGCGAGGCTGACACCAGACTGACACCGTCACGAGGAGAGGCTGACACCAGACTGACACCGTCACTAGCGAGGCTGACACCAGACTGACACCGTCACTAGCGAGGCTGACACCAGACTGACACGGTCACGAGGAGAGGCTGACACCAGACCGAAACCGTCACTAGCGAGGCTGACACCAGACGGACCCTGTCACGAGGAGAGGCTGACACCAGACCGACACCGTCACGAGGAGAGGCTGACACCAGACCGACACCGTCACGAGGAGAGGCTGACACCAGACCGACTCCGTCACTAGCGAGGCTGACACCAGACCGACCCCGTCACGAGGCGAGTATGACACCAGACCGACACCGTCACTAGCGAGGATGACACCAGACCGACACCGTCACGAGGCGAGGCTGACACCAGACCGACACCGTCACGAGGCGAGGCTGACACCAGACCGACCCCGTCACTAGCGAGGCTGACACCAGACAGACCCCGTCACTAGCGAGGCTGACACCAGACGGACACCGTCACGAGGAGAGGCTGACACCAGACTGAAACCGTCACTAGCGAGGCTGACACCAGACTGACACCGTTACGAGGAGAGGCTGACACCAGACTGACACCGTCACGAGGAGAGGCTGACACCAGACTGAAACCGTCACTAGCGAGGCTGACACCAGACTGACACTGTCACGAGGAGAGGCTGACACCAGACTGACACCGTCACGAGGAGAGGCTGACACCAGACTGAAACCGTCACTAGCGAGGCTGACACCAGACTGACACCGTCACGAGGAGAGGCTGACACCAGACTGAAACCGTCACTAGCGAGGCTGACACCAGACTGACACCGTCACTAGCGAGGCTGACACCAGACTGACACCATCACGAGGAGAGGCTGACACCAGACTGAAACCGTCACTAGCGAGGCTGACACCAGACCGACCCCGTCACGAGGAGAGGCTGACACCAGACTGACCCCGTCACGAGGAGAGGCTGACACCAGACCGACACCGTCACGAGGAGAGGCTGACACCAGACCGACCCCGTCACGAGGAGAGGCTGACACCAGACTGAAACCGTCACTAGCGAGGCTGACACCAGACTGACACCGTCACGAGGAGAGGCTGACACCAGACGGACACCGTCACGAGGAGAGGCTGACACCAGACTGAAACCGTTACTAGCGAGGCTGACACCAGACTGACACCGTCACGAGGAGAGGCTGACACCAGACTGACACCGTCACGAGGAGAGGCTGACACCAGACTGACACCGTCACTAGCGAGGCTGACACCAGACTGACACCGTCACTAGCGAAGCTGACACCAGACTGACACGGTCACGAGGAGAGGCTGACACCAGACCGAAACCGTCACTAGCGAGGCTGACACCAGACGGACCCTGTCACGAGGAGAGGCTGACACCAGACCGACACCGTCACGAGGAGAGGCTGACACCAGACCGACACCGTCACGAGGAGAGGCTGACACCAGACCGACTCCGTCACTAGCGAGGCTGACACCAGACCGACCCCGTCACGAGGCGAGGATGACACCAGACCGACACCGTCACTAGCGAGGATGACACCAGACCGACACCGTCACGAGGTGAGGCTGACACCAGACCGACCCCGTCACTAGCGAGGCTGACACCAGACGGACACCGTCACGAGGAGAGGCTGACACCAGACTGAAACCGTCACTAGCGAGGCTGACACCAGACTGACACCGTTACGAGGAGAGGCTGAAACCAGACTGACACCGTCACGAGGAGAGGCTGACACCAGACTGAAACCGTCACTAGCGAGGCTGACACCAGACTGACACCGTCACGAGGAGAGGCTGACACCAGACGGACACCGTCACGAGGAGAGGCTGACACCAGACCGAAACCGTCACTAGCGAGGCTGACACCAGACGGACCCTGTCACGAGGAGAGGCTGACACCAGACCGACACCGTCACGAGGAGAGGCTGACACCAGACCGACACCGTCACGAGGAGAGGCTGACACCAGACCGACTCCGTCACTAGCGAGGCTGACACCAGACCGACCCCGTCACGAGGCGAGGATGACACCAGACCGACACCGTCACTAGCGAGGATGACACCAGACCGACACCGTCACGAGGCGAGGCTGACACCAGACCGACACCGTCACGAGGCGAGGCTGACACCAGACCGACCCCGTCACTAGCGAGGCTGACACCAGACAGACCCCGTCACTAGCGAGGCTGACACCAGACGGACACCGTCACGAGGAGAGGCTGACACCAGACTGAAACCGTCACTAGCGAGGCTGACACCAGACTGACACCGTTACGAGGAGAGGCTGACACCAGACTGACACCGTCACGAGGAGAGGCTGACACCAGACTGAAACCGTCACTAGCGAGGCTGACACCAGACTGACACTGTCACGAGGAGAGGCTGACACCAGACTGACACCGTCACGAGGAGAGGCTGACACCAGACTGAAACCGTCACTAGCGAGGCTGACACCAGACTGACACCGTCACGAGGAGAGGCTGACACCAGACTGAAACCGTCACTAGCGAGGCTGACACCAGACTGACACCGTCACTAGCGAGGCTGACACCAGACTGACACCGTCACGAGGAGAGGCTGACACCAGACTGAAACCGTCACTAGCGAGGCTGACACCAGACCGACCCCGTCACGAGGAGAGGCTGACACCAGACTGACCCCGTCACGAGGAGAGGCTGACACCAGACCGACACCGTCACGAGGAGAGGCTGACACCAGACCGACCCCGTCACGAGGAGAGGCTGACACCAGACTGAAACCGTCACTAGCGAGGTTGACACCAGACTGACACCGTCACGAGGAGAGGCTGACACCAGACGGACACCGTCACGAGGAGAGGCTGACACCAGACTGAAACCGTTACTAGCGAGGCTGACACCAGACTGACACCGTCACGAGGAGAGGCTGACACCAGACTGACACCGTCACGAGGAGAGGCTGACACCAGACTGACACCGTCACTAGCGAGGCTGACACCAGACTGACACCGTCACTAGCGAAGCTGACACCAGACTGACACGGTCACGAGGAGAGGCTGACACCAGACCGAAACCGTCACTAGCGAGGCTGACACCAGACGGACCCTGTCACGAGGAGAGGCTGACACCAGACCGACACCGTCACGAGGAGAGGCTGACACCAGACCGACACCGTCACGAGGAGAGGCTGACACCAGACCGACTCCGTCACTAGCGAGGCTGACACCAGACCGACCCCGTCACGAGGCGAGGATGACACCAGACCGACACCGTCACGAGGAGAGGCTGACACCAGACTGAAACCGTCACTAGCGAGGCTGACACCAGACTGACACCGTCACGAGGAGAGGCTGACACCAGACGGACACCGTCACGAGGAGAGGCTGACACCAGACCGAAACCGTCACTAGCGAGGCTGACACCAGACGGACCCTGTCACGAGGAGAGGCTGACACCAGACCGACACCGTCACGAGGAGAGGCTGACACCAGACCGACACCGTCACGAGGAGAGGCTGACACCAGACCGACTCCGTCACTAGCGAGGCTGACACCAGACCGACCCCGTCACGAGGCGAGGATGACACCAGACCGACACCGTCACTAGCGAGGATGACACCAGACCGACACCGTCACGAGGCGAGGCTGACACCAGACCGACACCGTCACGAGGCGAGGCTGACACCAGACCGACCCCGTCACTAGCGAGGCTGACACCAGACAGACCCCGTCACTAGCGAGGCTGACACCAGACGGACACCGTCACGAGGAGAGGCTGACACCAGACTGAAACCGTCACTAGCGAGGCTGACACCAGACTGACACCGTTACGAGGAGAGGCTGACACCATACTGACACCGTCACGAGGAGAGGCTGACACCAGACTGAAACCGTCACTAGCGAGGCTGACACCAGACTGACACTGTCACGAGGAGAGGCTGACACCAGACTGACACCGTCACGAGGAGAGGCTGACACCAGACTGAAACCGTCACTAGCGAGGCTGACACCAGACTGACACCGTCACGAGGAGAGGCTGACACCAGACCGACTCCGTCACTAGCGAGGCTGACACCAGACCGACCCCGTCACGAGGCGAGGATGACACCAGACCGACACCGTCACTAGCGATAATGACACCAGACCGACACCGTCACGAGGCGAGGCTGACACCAGACCGACACCGTCACGAGGCGAGGCTTACACCAGACCGACCCCGTCACTAGCGAGGCTGACACCAGACCGACCCCGTCACTAGCGAGGCTGACACCAGACCGACACCGTCACGAGGCGAGGCTGACACCAGACCGACACCGTCACGAGGCGAGGCTGACACCAGACTGAAACCGTCACTAGCGAGGCTGACACCAGACTGACACCGTCACGAGGAGAGGCTGACACCAGACGGACACCGTCACGAGGAGAGGCTGACACCAGACTGAAACCGTCACTAGCGAGGCTGACACCAGACTGACACCGTCACGAGGAGAGGCTGACACCAGACCGAAACCGTCACTAGCGAGGCTGACACCAGACGGACCCTGTAACGAGGAGAGGCTGACACCAGACCGACACCGTCAAGAGGAGAGGCTGACACCAGACCGACTCCGTCACTAGCGAGGCTGACACCAGACCGACCCCGTCACGAGGCGAGGATGACACCAGACCGACACCGTCACTAGCGAGGATGACACCAGACCGACACCGTCACGAGGCGAGGCTGACACCAGACCGACACCGTCACGAGGCGAGGCTGACACCAGACCGACCCCGTCACTAGCGAGGCTGACACCAGACCGACCCCGTCACTAGCGAGGCTGACACCAGACGGACACCGTCACGAGGAGAGGCTGACACCAGACTGAAACCGTCACTAGCGAGGCTGACACCAGACCGACCCCGTCACGAGGAGAGGCTGACACCAGACCGACCCCGTCACGAGGAGAGGCTGACACCAGACGAACCCCTTCACGAGGAGAGGCTGACACCAGACCGACACCGTCACGAGGAGAGGCTGACACCAGACCGACCCCGTCACGAGGAAAGGCTGACACCAGACCGACCCCGTCACTAGCGAGGCTGACACCAGACTGACACCGTCACGAGGAGAGGCTGACACCAGACGGACACCGTCACGAGGAGAGGCTGACACCAGACTGAAACCGTCACTAGCGAGGCTGACACCAGACTGACACCGTCACGAGGAGAGGCTGACACCAGACTGACACCGTCACGAGGAGAGGCTGACACCAGACTGACACCGTCACTAGCGAGGCTGACACCAGACTGACACCGTCACTAGCGAGGCTGACACCAGACTGACACCGTCACGAGGAGAGGCTGACACCAGACCGAAACCGTCACTAGCGAGGCTGACACCAGACGGACCCTGTCACGAGGAGAGGCTGACACCAGACCGACACCGTCACGAGGAGAGGCTGACACCAGACCGACACCGTCACGAGGAGAGGCTGACACCAGACTGACCCCGTCACGAGGCGAGGATGACACCAGACCGACACCGTCACTAGCGAGGATGACACCAGACCGACCCCGTCACTAGCGAGGCTGACACCAGACCGACCCCGTCACGAGGAGAGGCTGACACCAGACTGAAACCGTCACTAGCGAGGCTGACACCAGACTGACACCGTCACGAGGAGAGGCTGACACCAGACTGACACCGTCACGAGGAGAGGCTGACACCAGACTGACACCGTCACTAGCGAGGCTGACACCAGACTGACACCGTCACTAGCGAGGCTGACACCAGACTGACACCGTCACGAGGAGAGGCTGACACCAGAACGAAACCGTCACTAGCGAGGCTGACACCAGACTGACACCGTCACGAGGAGAGGCTGACACCAGACTGACACCGTCACTAGCGAGGCTGACACCAGACTGACACGGTCACGAGGAGAGGCTGACACCAGACCGAAACCGTCACTAGCGAGGCTGACACCAGACGGACCCTGTCACGAGGAGAGGCTGACACCAGACCGACACCGTCACGAGGAGAGGCTGACACCAGACCGACACCGTCACGAGGAGAGGCTGACACCAGACCGACTCCGTCACTAGCGAGGCTGACACCAGACCGACCCCGTCAAGAGGCGAGGATGACACCAGACCGACACCGTCACTAGCGAGGATGACACCAGACCGACACCGTCACGAGGCGAGGCTGACACCAGACCGACACCGTCACGAGGCGAGGCTGACACCAGACCGACCCCGTCACTAGCGAGGCTGACACCAGACAGACCCCGTCACTAGCGAGGCTGACACCAGACGGACACCGTCACGAGGAGAGGCTGACACCGGACTGAAACCGTCACTAGCGAGGCTGACACCAGACTGACACCGTTACGAGGAGAGGCTGACACCAGACTGACACCGTCACGAGGAGAGGCTGACACCAGACTGAAACCGTCACTAGCGAGGCTGACACCAGACTGAAACCGTCACTAGCGAGGCAGACACCAGACTGAAACCGTCACGAGGAGAGGCTGACACCAGACTGAAACCGTCACTAGCGAGGCTGACACCAGACTGAAACCGTCACTAGCGAGGCTGACACCAGACTGACACCGTCACGAGGAGAGGCTGACACCAGACTGACACCGTCACGAGGAGAGGCTGACACCAGACTGACACCGTCACAAGCGAGGCTGACACCAGACTGACACCGTCACTAGCGAGGCTGACACCAGACCGACCCCGTCACTAGCGAGGCTGACACCAGACGGACACCGTCACGAGGAGAGGCTGACACCAGACTGAAACCGTCACTAGCGAGGCTGACACCAGACTGACACCGTCACGAGGAGAGGCTGACACCAGACTGACACCGTCACGAGGAGAGGCTGACACCAGACTGAAACCGTCACTAGCAAGGCAGACACCAGACTGACACCGTCACGAGGAGAGGCTGACACCAGACTGACACCGTCACGAGGAGAGGCTGACACCAGACTGAAACCGTCACTAGCGAGGCTGACACCAGACTGACACCGTCACGAGGAGAGGCTGACACCAGACTGAAACCGTCACTAGCGAGGCTGACACCAGACTGACACCGTCACTAGCGAGGCTGACACCAGACTGACACCGTCACGAGGAGAGGCTGACACCAGACTGAAACCGTCACTAGCGAGGCTGACACCAGACCGACCCCGTCACGAGGAGAGGCTGACACCAGACCGACCCCGTCACGAGGAGAGGCTGACACCAGACGAACCCCTTCACGAGGAGAGGCTGACACCAGACCGACACCGTCACGAGGAGAGGCTGACACCAGACCGACCCCGTCACGAGGAAAGGCTGACACCAGACCGACCCCGTCACTAGCGAGGCTGACACCAGACTGACACCGTCACGAGGAGAGGCTGACACCAGACGGACACCGTCACTAGCGAGGCTGACACCAGACTGACACCGTCACTAGCGAGGCTGACACCAGACTGACACCGTCACGAGGAGAGGCTGACACCAGACCGAAACCGTCACTAGCGAGGCTGACACCAGACGGACCCTGTCACGAGGAGAGGCTGACACCAGACCGACACCGTCACGAGGAGAGGCTGACACCAGACCGACACCGTCACGAGGAGAGGCTGACACCAGACTGACTCCGTCACTAGCGAGGCTGACACCAGACCGACCCCGTCACGAGGCGAGGATGACACCAGACCGACACCGTCACTAGCGAGGATGACACCAGACCGACCCCGTCACTAGCGAGGCTGACACCAGACCGACCCAGTCACTAGCAAGGCTGACATCAGACGGACACCGTCACGAGGAGAGGCTGACACCAGACCGACCCCGTCACGAGGAAAGGCTGACACCAGACCGACCCCGTCACTAGCGAGGCTGACACCAGACTGACACCGTCACGAGGAGAGGCTGACACCAGACGGACACCGTCACTAGCGAGGCTGACACCAGACTGACACCGTCACTAGCGAGGCTGACACCAGACTGACACCGTCACGAGGAGAGGCTGACACCAGACCGAAACCGTCACTAGCGAGGCTGACACCAGACGGACCCTGTCACGAGGAGAGGCTGACACCAGACCGACACCGTCACGAGGAGAGGCTGACACCAGACCGACACCGTCACGAGGAGAGGCTGACACCAGACTGACTCCGTCACTAGCGAGGCTGACACCAGACCGACCCCGTCACGAGGCGAGGATGACACCAGACCGACACCGTCACTAGCGAGGATGACACCAGACCGACCCCGTCACTAGCGAGGCTGACACCAGACCGACCCAGTCACTAGCAAGGCTGACATCAGACGGACACCGTCACGAGGAGAGGCTGACACCAGACTGAAACCGTCACTAGCGAGGCTGACACCAGACTGACACCGTCACGAGGAGAGGCTGACACCAGACTGACACCGTCACGAGGAGAGGCTGACACCAGACTGACACCGTCACTAGCGAGGCTGACACCAGACTGACACCGTCACGAGGAGAGGCTGACACCAGACTGACACCGTCACGAGGAGAGGCTGACACCAGACTGACACCGTCACTAGCGAGGCTGACACCAGACTGACACCGTCACTAGCGAGGCTGACACCAGACTGACACCGTCACGAGGAGAGGCTGACACCAGACCGAAACCGTCACTAGCGAGGCTGACACCAGACGGACCCTGTCACGAGGAGAGGCTGACACCAGACCGACACCGTCACGAGGAGAGGCTGACACCAGACCGACACCGTCACGAGGAGAGGCTGACACCAAACCGACCCCGTCACTAGCGAGGCTGACACCAGACCGACCCCGTCACTAGCGAGGCTGACACCAGACGGACACCGTCACGAGGAGAGGCTGACACCAGACCGACACCGTCACGAGGAGAGGCTGACACCAGACTGACTCCGTCACTAGCGAGGCTGACACCAGACCGACCCCGTCACGAGGCGAGGATGACACCAGACCGACACCGTCACTAGCGAGGATGACACCAGACCGACCCCGTCACTAGCGAGGCTGACACCAGACCGACCCAGTCACTAGCAAGGCTGACATCAGACGGACACCGTCACGAGCAGAGGCTGACACCAGACTGAAACCGTCACTAGCGAGGCTGACACCAGACTGACACCGTCACGAGGAGAGGCTGACACCAGACTGACACCGTCACGAGGAGAGGCTGACACCAGACTGACACCGTCACTAGCGAGGCTGACACCAGACTGACACCGTCACGAGGAGAGGCTGACACCAGACTGAAACCGTCACTAGCGAGGCTGACACCAGACTGACACCGTCACGAGGAGAGGCTGACACCAGACTGAAACCGTCACTAGCGAGGCTGACACCAGACCGACCCCGTCACGAGGAGAGGCTGACACCAGACCGACCCCGTCACGAGGAGAGGCTGACACCAGACGAACCCCTTCACGAGGAGAGGCTGACACCAGACCGACACCGTCACGAGGAGAGGCTGACACCAGACCGACCCCGTCACGAGGAAAGGCTGACACCAGACCGACCCCGTCACTAGCGAGGCTGACACCAGACTGACACCGTCACGAGGAGAGGCTGACACCAGACGGACACCGTCACTAGCGAGGCTGACACCAGACTGACACCGTCACTAGCGAGGCTGACACCAGACTGACACCGTCACGAGGAGAGGCTGACACCAGACCGAAACCGTCACTAGCGAGGCTGACACCAGACGGACCCTGTCACGAGGAGAGGCTGACACCAGACCGACACCGTCACGAGGAGAGGCTGACACCAGACCGACACCGTCACGAGGAGAGGCTGACACCAGACTGACTCCGTCACTAGCGAGGCTGACACCAGACCGACCCCGTCACGAGGCGAGGATGACACCAGACCGACACCGTCACTAGCGAGGATGACACCAGACCGACCCCGTCACTAGCGAGGCTGACACCAGACCGACCCAGTCACTAGCAAGGCTGACATCAGACGGACACCGTCACGAGGAGAGGCTGACACCAGACTGAAACCGTCACTAGCGAGGCTGACACCAGACTGACACCGTCACTAGCGAGGATGACACCAGACCGACCCCGTCACTAGCGAGGCTGACACCAGACCGACCCAGTCACTAGCAAGGCTGACATCAGACGGACACCGTCACGAGGAGAGGCTGACACCAGACTGAAACCGTCACTAGCGAGGCTGACACCAGACTGACACCGTCACGAGGAGAGGCTGACACCAGACTGACACCGTCACGAGGAGAGGCTGACACCAGACTGACACCGTCACTAGCGAGGCTGACACCAGACTGACACCGTCACGAGGAGAGGCTGACACCAGACTGACACCGTCACGAGGAGAGGCTGACACCAGACTGACACCGTCACTAGCGAGGCTGACACCAGACTGACACCGTCACTAGCGAGGCTGACACCAGACTGACACCGTCACGAGGAGAGGCTGACACCAGACCGAAACCGTCACTAGCGAGGCTGACACCAGACGGACCCTGTCACGAGGAGAGGCTGACACCAGACCGACACCGTCACGAGGAGAGGCTGACACCAGACCGACACCGTCACGAGGAGAGGCTGACACCAAACCGACCCCGTCACTAGCGAGGCTGACACCAGACCGACCCCGTCACTAGCGAGGCTGACACCAGACGGACACCGTCACGAGGAGAGGCTGACACCAGACCGACCCCGTCACGAGGAGAGGCTGACACTAGACGGACCCCGTCACGAGGAGAGGCTGACACCAGACCGACACCGTCACGAGGAGAGGCTGACACCAGACCGACCCCGTCACGAGGAGAGGCTGACACCAGACCGACCCCGTCACTAGCGAGGCTGACACCAGACTGACACCGTCACGAGGAGAGGCTGACACCAGACCGAAACAGTCACTAGCGAGGCTGACACCAGACGGACCCTGTCACGAGGAGAGGCTGACACCAGACCGACCCCGTCACGAGGATAGGCTGACACCAGACCGACCCCGTCACTAGCGAGGCTGACACCAGACTGACACCGTCACGAGGAGAGGCTGACACCAGACTGAAACCGTCACTAGCGAGGCTGACACCAGACTGACACCGTCACTAGCGAGGCTGACACCAGACTGACACCGTCACGAGGAGAGGCTGACACCAGACTGAAACCGTCACTAGCGAGGCTGACACCAGACTGACACCGTCACTAGCGAGGCTGACACCAGACTGACACCGTCACGAGGAGAGGCTGACACCAGACTGAAACCGTCACTAGCGAGGCTGACACCAGACTGACACCGTCACGAGGAGAGGCTGACACCAGACTGACACCGTCACGAGGAGAGGCTGACACCAGACGGACCCCGTCACGAGGAGAGGCTGACACCAGACCGACACCGTCACGAGGAGAGGCTGACACCAGACCGACCCCGTCACGAGGAGAGGCTGACACCAGACCGACCCCGTCACTAGCGAGGCTGACACCAGACTGACACCGTCACGAGGAGAGGCTGACACCAGACGGACACCGTCACGAGGAGAGGCTGACACCAGACTGAAACCGTCACTAGCGAGGCTGACACCAGACTGACACCGTCACGAGGAGAGGCTGACACCAGACTGACACCGTCACGAGGAGAGGCTGACACCAGACTGACACCGTCACTAGCGAGGCTGACACCAGACTGACACCGTCACTAGCGAGGCTGACACCAGACTGACACCGTCACGAGGAGAGGCTGACACCAGACCGAAACAGTCACTAGCGAGGCTGACACCAGACGGACCCTGTCACGAGGAGAGGCTGACACCAGACTGACCCCGTCACGAGGATAGGCTGACACCAGACCGACCCCGTCACTAGCGAGGCTGACACCAGACTGACACCGTCACGAGGAGAGGCTGACACCAGACTGAAACCGTCACTAGCGAGGCTGACACCAGACTGACACCGTCACTAGCGAGGCTGACACCAGACTGACACCGTCACGAGGAGAGGCTGACACCAGACTGACACCGTCACGAGGAGAGGCTGACACCAGACTGACACCGTCACTAGCGAGGATGACACCAGACCGACACCGTCACGAGGCGAGGCTGACACCAGACCGACACCGTCACGAGGCGAGGCTGACACCAGACCGACACCGTCACGAGGCGAGGCTGACACCAGACCGACCCCGTCACTAGCGAGGCTGACACCAGACCGACCCCGTCACTAGCGAGGCTGACACCAGACGGACACCGTCACGAGGAGAGGCTGACACCAGACTGAAACCGTCACTAGCAAGGCTGACACCAGACTGACACCGTCACGAGGAGAGGCTGACACCAGACTGACACCGTCACGAGGAGAGGCTGACACCAGACTGAAACCGTCACTAGCGAGGCTGACACCAGACTGACACCGTCACGAGGAGAGGCTGACACCAGACTGACACCGTCACGAGGAGAGGCTGACACCAGACTGACACCGTCACTAGCGAGGCTGACACCAGACTGACACCGTCACGAGGAGAGGCTGACACCAGACTGAAACCGTCACTAGCGAGGCTGACACCAGACTGACACCGTCACTAGCGAGGCTGACACCAGACTGACACCGTCACTAGCGAGGCTGACACCAGACTGACACCGTCACGAGGAGAGGCTGACACCAGACTGACACCGTCACGAGGAGAGGCTGACACCAGACTGACACCGTCACGAGGAGAGGCTGACACCAGACTGACACCGTCACTAGCGAGGCTGACACCAGACTGACACCGTCACTAGCGAGGCTGACACCAGACTGACACCGTCACGAGGAGAGGCTGACACCAGACCGAAACCGTCACTAGCGAGGCTGACACCAGACGGACCCTGTCACGAGGAGAGGCTGACACCAGACGGACCCTGTCACGAGGAGAGGCTGACACCAGACCGACACCGTCACGAGGAGAGGCTGACACCAGACCGACTCCGTCACTAGCGAGGATGACACCAGACCGACACCGTCACGAGGCGAGGCTGACACCAGACCGACACCGTCACGAGGCGAGGCTGACACCAGACCGACCCCGTCACGAGGCGAGGCTGACACCAGACCGACACCGTCACTAGCGAGGATGACACCAGACCGACACCGTCACAAGGCGAGGCTGACACCAGACCGACACCGTCACGAGGCGAGGCTGACACCAGACGGACCCCGTCACGAGGAGAGGCTGACACCAGACCGACACCGTCACGAGGAGAGGCTGACACCAGACCGACCCCGTCACGAGGAGAGGCTGACACCAGACCGACCCCGTCACTAGCGAGGCTGACACCAGACCGACCCCGTCACGAGGCGAGGATGACACCAGACCGACACCGTCACTAGCAAGGATGACACCAGACCGACACCGTCACGAGGCGAGGCTGACACCAGACCGACACCGTCACGAGGCGAGGCTGACACCAGACCGACCCCGTCACTAGCGAGGCTGACACCAGACCGACCCCGTCACTAGCGAGGCTGACACCAGACGGACACCGTCACGAGGAGAGGCTGACACCAGACCGACCCCGTCACTAGCGAGGCTGACACCAGACCGACACCGTCACGAGGAGAGGCTGACACCAGACCGACCCCGTCACGAGGAGAGGCTGACACCAGACCGACCCCGTCACTAGCGAGGCTGACACCAGACTGACACCGTCACGAGGAGAGGCTGACACCAGACTGACACCGTCACGAGGAGAGGCTGACACCAGACTGACACCGTCACGAGGAGAGGCTGACACCAGACTGACACCGTCACTAGCGAGGCTGACACCAGACTGACACCGTCACTAGCGAGGCTGACACCAGACTGACACCGTCACGAGGAGAGGCTGACACCAGACTGACACCGTCACTAGCGAGGCTGACACCAGACTGACACCGTCACTAGCGAGGCTGACACCAGACTGACACCGTCACGAGGAGAGGCTGACACCAGACCGAAACCGTCACTAGCGAGGCTGACACCAGACGGACCCTGTCACGAGGAGAGGCTGACACCAGACCGACACCGTCACGAGGAGAGGCTGACACCAGACCGACACCGTCACGAGGAGAGGCTGACACCAGACCGACTCCGTCACTAGCGAGGATGACACCAGACCGACACCGTCACGAGGCGAGGCTGACACCAGACCGACACCGTCACGAGGCGAGGCTGACACCAGACCGACCCCGTCACTAGCGAGGCTGACACCAGACCGACCCCGTCACTAGCGAGGATGACACCAGACCGACACCGTCACGAGGCGAGGCTGACACCAGACCGACACCGTCACGAGGCAAGGCTGACACCAGACCGACCCCGTCACTAGCGAGGCTGACACCAGACCGACCCCGTCACTAGAGAGGCTGACACCAGACGGACACCGTCACGAGGAGAGGCTGACACCAGACTGAAACCGTCACTAGCGAGGCTGACACCAGACTGACACCGTCACGAGGAGAGGCTGACACCAGACCGACCCCGTCACGAGGAGAGGCTGACACCAGACCGACCCCGTCACTAGCGAGGCTGACACCAGACTGACACCGTCACGAGGAGAGGCTGACACCAGACTGAAACCGTCACGAGGAGAGGCTGACACCAGACTGACACTGTCACTAGCGAGGCTGACACCAGACTGACACCGTCACGAGGAGAGGCTGACACCAGACTGACACCGTCACGAGGAGAGGCTGACACCAGACTGACACCGTCACTAGCGAGGCTGACACCAGACTGACACCGTCACTAGCGAGGCTGACACCAGACTGACACCGTCACGAGGAGAGGCTGACACCAGACCGAAACCGTCACTAGCGAGGCTGACACCAGACGGACCCTGTCACGAGGAGAGGCTGACACCAGACCGACTCCGTCACTAGCGAGGCTGACACCAGACCGACCCCGTCACGAGGCGAGGATGACACCAGACCGACACCGTCACTAGCGAGGATGACACCAGACCGACACCGTCACGAGGCGAGGCTGACACCAGACCGACACCGTCACGAGGCGAGGCTGACACCAGACCGACCCCGTCACTAGCGAGGCTGACACCAGACAGACCCCGTCACTAGCGAGGCTGACACCAGACGGACACCGTCACGAGGAGAGGCTGACACCAGACTGAAACCGTCACTAGCGAGGCTGACACCAGACTGACACCGTTACGAGGAGAGGCTGACACCAGACTGACACCGTCACGAGGAGAGGCTGACACCAGACTGAAACCGTCACTAGCGAGGCTGACACCAGACTGACACCGTCACGAGGAGAGGCTGACACCAGACTGAAACCGTCACTAGCGAGGCTGACACCAGACTGACACCGTCACGAGGAGAGGCTGACACCAGACTGAAACCGTCACTAGCGAGGCTGACACCAGACTGACACCGTCACTAGCGAGGCTGACACCAGACTGAAACCGTCACTAGAGAGGCTGACACCAGACAGACCCCGTCACTAGCGAGGCTGACACCAGACGGACACCGTCACGAGGAGAGGCTGACACCAGACTGAAACCGTCACTAGCGAGGCTGACACCAGACTGACACCGTTACGAGGAGAGGCTGACACCAGACTGACACCGTCACGAGGAGAGGCTGACACCAGACTGAAACCGTCACTAGCGATGCTGACACCAGACTGACACCGTCACGAGGAGAGGCTGACACCAGACTGACACCGTCACGAGGAGAGGCTGACACCAGACTGACACCGTCACTAGCGAGGCTGACACCAGACTGACACCGTCACTAGCGAGGCTGACACCAGACTGACACCGTCACGAGGAGAGGCTGACACCAGACGGAAACCGTCACTAGCGAGGCTGACACCAGACGGACCCTGTCACGAGGAGAGGCTGACACCAGACCGACACCGTCACGAGGAGAGGCTGACACCAGACTGAAACCGTCACTAGCGAGGCTGACACCAGACTGACACCGTCACGAGGAGAGGCTGACACCAGACCGACCCCGTCACGTGGAGAGGCTGACACAAGACCGACCCCGTCACGAGGAGAGGCTGACACCAGACGGACCCCGTCACGAAGAGAGGCTGACACCAGACCGACACCGTCACGAGGAGAGGCTGACACCAGACCGACCCCGTCACGAGGAGAGGCTGACACCAGACCGACCCCGTCACTAGCGAGGCTGACACCAGACTGACACCGTCACGAGGAGAGGCTGACACCAGACTGACACCGTCACGAGGAGAGGCTGACACCAGACCGACCCCGTCACGAGGAGAGGCTGACACCAGACCGACCCCGTCACTAGCAAGGCTGACACCAGACTGACACCGTCACGAGGAGAGGCTGACACCAGACGGACACCGTCACGAGGAGAGGCTGACACCAGACTGAAACCGTCACTAGCGAGGCTGACACCAGACTGACACCGTCACGAGGAGAGGCTGACACCAGACTGACACCGTCACGAGGAGAGGCTGACACCAGACTGACACCGTCACTAGCGAGGCTGACACCAGACTGACACCGTCACGAGGAGAGGCTGACACCAGACCGAAACCGTCACTAGCGAGGCTGACACCAGACGGACCCTTTCACGAGGAGAGGCTGACACCAGACCGACACCGTCACGAGGAGAGGCTGACACCAGACCGACACCGTCACGAGGAGAGGCTGACACCAGACCGACTCCGTCACTAGCGAGGCTGACACCAGACCGACCCCGTCACGAGGCGAGGATGACACCAGACCGACACCGTCACTAGCGAGGATGACACCAGACCGACACCGTCACGAGGCGAGGCTGACACCAGACCGACACCGTCACGAGGCGAGGCTGACACCAGACCGACCCCGTCACTAGCGAGGCTGACACCAGACTGAAACCGTCACTAGCGAGGCTGACACCAGACGGACACCGTCACGAGGAGAGGCTGACACCAGACTGAAACCGTCACTAGCGAGGCTGACACCAGACTGACACCGTCACTAGCGAGGCTGACACCAGACTGACACCGTCACGAGGAGAGGCTGACACCAGACTGAAACCGTCACTAGCGAGGCTGACACCAGACTGACACCGTCACGAGGAGAGGCTGACACCAGACTGAAACCGTCACTAGCGAGGCTGACACCAGACCGACCCCGTCACGAGGAGAGGCTGACACCAGACCGACCCCGTCACGAGGAGAGGCTGACACCAGACGGACCCCGTCACGAGGAGAGGCTGACACCAGACCGACACCGTCACGAGGAGAGGCTGACACCAGACCGACCCCGTCACGAGGAGAGGCTGACACCAGACCGACCCCGTCACTAGCGAGGCTGACACCAGACTGACACCGTCACGAGGAGAGGCTGACACCAGACGGACCCCGTCACGAGGAGAGGCTGACACCAGGCCGAAACCGTCACTAGCGAGGCTGACACCAGACGGACCCTGTCACGAGGAGAGGCTGACACCAGACCGACACCGTCACGAGGAGAGGCTGACACCAGACCGACACCGTCACGAGGAGAGGCTGACACCAGACCGACTCCGTCACTAGCGAGGCTGACACCAGACCGACCCCGTCACGAGGCGAGGATGACACCAGACCGACACCGTCACTAGCGAGGATGACAGCAGACCGACACCGTCACGAGGCGAGGCTGACACCAGACCGACACCGTCACGAGGCGAGGCTGACACCAGACCGACCCCGTCACTAGCGAGGCTGACACCAGACCGACCCCGTCACTAGCGAGGCTGACACCAGACGGAAACCGTCACGAGGAGAGGCTGACACCAGACTGAAACCGTCACTAGCGAGGCTGACACCAGACTGACACCGTCACGAGGAGAGGCTGACACCAGACTGACACCGTCACGAGGAGAGGCTGACCCAGACTGAAACCGTCACTAGCGAGGCTGACACCAGACTGACACCGTCACGAGGAGAGGCTGACACCAGACTGAAACCGTCACTAGCGAGGCTGACACCAGACTGACACCGTCACTAGCGAGGCTGACACCAGACTGACACCGTCACGAGGAGAGGCTGACACCAGACTGAAACCGTCACTAGCGAGGATGACACCAGACCGACACCGTCACGAGGCGAGGCTGACACCAGACTGACCCCGTCACGAGGAGAGGCTGACACCAGACCGACCCCGTCACGAGGAGAGGCTGACACCAGACGGACCCTGTCACGAGGAGAGGCTGACACCAGACGGACACCGTCATGAGGAGAGGCTGACACCAGACTGAAACCGTCACTAGCGAGGCTGACACCAGACTGACACCGTCACGAGGAGAGGCTGACACCAGACTGACACCGTCACGAGGAGAGGCTGACACCAGACTGACACCGTCACTAGCGAGGCTGACACCAGACTGACACCATCACTAGCGAGGCTGACACCAGACTGACACCGTCACGAGGAGAGGCTGACACCAGACCGAAACCGTCACTAGCGAGGCTGACACCAGACGGACCCTGTCACGAGGAGAGGCTGACACCAGACCGACACCGTCACGAGGAGAGGCTGACACCAGACCGACACCGTCACGAGGAGAGGCTGACACCAGACCGACTCCGTCACTAGCGAGGCTGACACCAGACCGACCCCGTCACGAGGCGAGGATGACACCAGACCGACACCGTCACTAGCGAGGATGACACCAGACCGACACCGTCACGAGGCGAGGCTGACACCAGACCAACACCGTCACGAGGCGAGGCTGACACCAGACCGACCCCGTCACTAGCGAGGCTGACACCAGACCGACCCCGTCACTAGCGAGGCTGACACCAGACGGACACCGTCACTAGCGAGGCTGACACCAGACTGACACCGTCACGAGGAGAGGCTGACACCAGACTGACACCGTCACGAGGAGAGGCTGACACCAGACTGAAACCGTCACTAGCGAGGCTGACACCAGACTGACACCGTCACGAGGAGAGGCTGACACCAGACTGACACCGTCACGAGGAGAGGCTGACACCAGACTGAAACCGTCACTAGCGAGGCTGACACCAGACTGACACCGTCACGAGGAGAGGCTGACACCAGACTGAAACCGTCACTAGCGAGGCTGACACCAGACTGACACCGTCACTAGCGAGGCTCACACCAGACTGACACCGTCATGAGGAGAGTCTGACACCAGACTGATACCGTCACTAGCGAGGCTGACACCAGACCGACCCCGTCACGAGGAGAGGCTGACACCAGACCGACCCCGTCACGAGGAGAGGCTGACACCAGACCGACCCCGTCACTAGCGAGGCTGACACCAGACTGACACCGTCACGAGGAGAGGCTGACACCAGACTGAAACCGTCACTAGCGAGGCTGACACCAGACTGACACCGTCACTAGCGAGGCT